>NC_139351.1:84522873-84952873 GCF_055883805.1 Amblyomma maculatum | reverse complement strand
AGCTTCTTTAGGATGCTCATTATTTGCCCTTATTTTGTTTTCTCGTGGGGAATAAAGTTTTGAACAAAGTTGACAAGGCTTAGTATCCACAGAAGCTAGAAGATGACGGAGTTTTGAGGGATGAACAAGAAAGAACAACCAATGGATGCCTAAGAAAAAGGAGACTATAGAGCAAAATAAAATATTAGAGATGTAAATTTTTTTTATTTCTCTGGTGAAAGAGACCCGAGGGACGCAGTGTAATAGGGGATGGTGTTTCGAGGCGAGCGAATGAAAATAAACAGCAAAGCATTGTCACTGATAGAGGGTGAAGTAGGACAGCAGGTATTGTTACAGCAGTCAAACCCTTTAAGTGACGTGTGACAAATAGACACAAGAGAGGACGCATGAAATGGGATGTAGTAAGGATCAATGCTTAATGGCAGTTAGATGGAGAACGCAGGAAGTCCATTTCCGCAATTGCATTTACAAAAATGTTCTATTGGTTTGTATGATTACTTTGTTTCAGACGCTTTTCGCTTGTCCGGGACGAGGGTAATGTAAGAAGTAAATAAGGCGACTTTAACTAAAAAAGAATTCCTGACACCATTTGCACTCCGGCTGAATGTCCGAGCAAAATCTACCTGGACATTCAGCCGGAGTGCAAATGGTGTCAGGAATTGTTTTTTAGTTAAAGTCGCCTTATTTACTAAAACTTTACCACATATTATGGAGCTGCAGCATAGCACCGCCACCGGCGGATACTATGCATGATCCTTCCCTCGAGCAGTGGGAGGCCGTGTTGGCAAGCTCAGACCCGGTCGTCCAGACCAGGGCCGTGGAGTGGGCCACCCAGGTCGCCGTCAGCCATGGCTTGATGACCATCTAACACGGAATCGTCCACACATGCTCTCTGACGAAAATAAAGTTTTGCATTCATCCATAACTAAAAAACAGACTTGTGTTCTGTCACATAGACGAGCAGGTGGCCCACAGAGATGGGGTTCGTCCACTTGTTTCATCCCAATCGAAAGAGTCGATATTCAGAGCTTCGCTAACGCCAGTCAGTATCTAAATATTGACCGGTCGCGCCTCTCTATGCAGAACTTTAAAGTCGGCCACGGGTTTTAAAGCAGCAATAAATAGGATTTACCATTCGGAATGTCCAAGCGGAGGCTTTTTCGCAGTAGACTGCCAGAGTGCATTACTTGAAAGAGATGTAGAAAGAAAATGATTTGTGCCTAAAACGTTGTAAGTACTATAAGTCGATGAAAGGACGTTGAAGGCTGCGAAAAATGTCAACCCGTGCAGGAACATTTCACACGCATCAGATTGCCAGAAGCGGCCACTTTGAACGCTTCGATCACACCTGGGCGCTGTTTGTACTCATGTTGGCTAAAAGAAGGTCATCTCTGCTCTTTTTTTTTTGTAGAAAATGTATTTGGCGGCTTGTGCCATGAGGTCCAAATTGACGCGAATAATTAAATAAAAAAAGAAAATGAAAATATTGAATATGGACTTTATATATTTAGCAATTAAAGATGAGTCTTGTACATACCGTGCGTATAGCATCAAAAAAGTGAGAAAAATGCGCTAAGTTTGCTTCCAAAGGCACAGGAAACCTAGCATATGACGGATCGAAGTGGGAAAATAGTTTTCAATAAGATTACATCTGTAGTTTTGCATAGTAACATAACTTCGACTCATGTAATTAGATGCGGTATCATAATTCTCAGTGTAGAGAAAAACAATTCATATAAATAATCAAAAGCGGGAGCGATGGTGACGAGTGGCGTTACCGGTTATTGAAAGTTTCCCGGATTTGATCTCGCGCAGCACCTCAAAATTGTGCTCAGTGGTCTTCCTATACTTCAGTGTTGTCATGGTGCTGTAAATACGGGGTTAAAAATTTGAAAAAGCGGCTATCTGGAAGGGCAGCTGCTGTCAGTGTGAGGACGACCAGATGTACTACATTGCAGATTCGGGCCACCGTTAAGCCTATGCGAGGGGCTTCATCTCATTAAAGAGTAACGGCCAGGGAAATGTCTATTCGTTCTCGCCCGGTGTGAAGATGCTCTGCTAGAATGGCAGCATACAGGAACCAGGTGACGTAGTGCTCAAAAGAAGTGCTTCTCGTGACAAGCTTGAGCCCTAGGACCACCACCTAGCTGAATATCTTAAGGTGAGATTCCAGTACTGCCACCAGGCCAGAGATTCATGGGACAGTAATTTCACCGACATCTTGGAGAACAGCAAAGGGCACTGCATTATTCCCTTGCAGTACTGTCGATGCGTTTTGAGGACATTGCGTCCTTGCATTTACTGACCACGGCTTGAGACGCATTACAAGGAAGGCGGTAGCCCCTCAGTCATCATCATCAGCGTACCTACTTCCACTGCGGTACGAAAAGCCTCTCCCATGTCCCTTTGATATGTAGCCTTTTTGATAAGTCGTGACGCGCTTCGAATGCCAATCAAATATGGCCGGCTAGTGACCACCGATGCACAGCACAAAAATAACAAGAATAAGAAAACTGAGACATTGACCGCATTTAGCCTTCACTGTGAGCTTATGAACGGAAACTTATCAATGTTCTTCAAGAAGAAAGTATACAACAGCGGTACCTCATCGGTACTTATCTATCGGCGGAAAGAAAGGTGGGTGCTAACGAAAACGCTTGTACTTAAATTGAGGACTACGCATAAAGTCATGGAAAGAAAAATGATGGGATTTACTTTAGAAGATAGAGATTGTGAATAGTGGGTCAAGGAACAAACGCGAATTGTTGGTATTTCTGTCGAAAGCAAGACGGAAAAGCTATCGAAAAGACATGGAATGCTAAAGCAGAATAACACATGCACGGCTACAAAGGGCACGAGATCGGATTGCAAAGGAAGGCAAGAGTAGCAGGAGTGGACAGAAACTTCGGCGATGGATGAGATAAGTAAGTTTGTGGGGATCAGGTGGATGTAGTTTGCACAAGACCGGGTTATGAGAGAGAGATATTAGAGCTATTGGGCCTGCAGTGGGAGTAGCCGGGCTGAGGATGACGGGTCTCAAACTGACCCTGGAAGGGACAGCTGCGCCATGTTATACCAGAAAACTTTATCTCATCCGCCCATTTACTCCATATTGAACTCGCTCTGAAGAACTGCTCGGTTAGACTTAACGACCGTGGGTTATAATGCTTTCGCGCCTTATGCCCTGTCCGTGAATGTTTCTTTTTTATTTCCACTACAATATCATCAGCTCTCTTTTGTTTCCTGACCCACTAGCTTTTTTTGCCGCTTAACTTTACACGTACAGGTTTAATTTATATATTTGGCTGCCTTGGCCTCACTTTACCTGCAATCTTCTCTTTAACCTCCACGTTTCTAACCGACAGATATGCGCCAGTAAGGGTAGGTGGCGTATAGTTTCCTCTTCACGAATGCTAGCAAACTGCCTTTAAAGAAAGAGGGTGCCTGCCTAATTCGCAAATTCTTCTGGCCACTTCGCTGCCATGGTCCAGATCTGTGGTCACTACTAATCTTGAGTATATATACTCGTTTATCATTTCGAAATCATCGCTGCCTATCAAAAATTACGATTCTCTGCCGCGACTGCTAAAAATTACTTGCTTTTCCGTATAGTGATTTTTGGACGAACAAAATTTGCTCTGTCTGCCTAGGGTTATTTATTATGCTCTGCAATTGATCCCCCGAGTTACTTTGCCAGGCAATATCACCAGAGAATCGCATACATCAACTGTCGTCTCAAACAATTCCAAATACAGGGCTATGAATACTTACTGCGGGCTATGATTTGCAGTGAAAGGATTGTGTCTAACTGCCTAATACGCACTTCGTTCTAAAATTTTACTACTTTGTGAAGTTAACGATTGGAATGCGATCGCTGTAGAAATATTCTAGCTAATTGAGTTTCATTCAGGTGAGCTGTTCAGTAGCCTTTTTAAAGCATGCTTAATCCTTTCGCGGATTGAAGTCTATGATGGCCCTACTCGATTAGCTATTAGTCTTGTAATACATTGTAAGCATTGGATAGGAAGCTCATCGGTTTGCAATTTTGCAAGTCTTTGACATCTCCTTTATAGTTAGTGCTCTGTATTGGCGAAACCACGGCTGCATAATACGCGCTAGTCTTTTCATCGTCACGCTAATCATCATTGTAATGTTCTTCACGGCTTATTTTCCTTATCGTTCCTTAACAAGGTCCCTGAACACCTTCTGCAAACGCAGAAAGCCAGCTTCCCTGTACATTTGGAGCAACTTTACCCCATGCGTTCCCCACACGTCGTTGCCTTTGCAATGCCAGAGCGTGGCGCTATATTTGCCATTGATGGCTGATCCCAAGGCGTCTGCAGGGCTCAAATTTAGTTTACCAATCTATCTGATGAAAATGACCGACGATCGAAGATGGAGACAGAAAGAAGTATGGAGTCTTTGGAGTTCACCTTAAGGACATAAAATCACGGAAGGTCTGAAGCACAGGGCAATAATTTTAATCTTACCATTCAAGCTGAAATGCACTATATAACTTTGGCCTTGTGAAGGGAATCTTTGAAGTGGACCCTAAAGACATAATATCATGAAAGGTCTGAAGTACAGGACATTTCTTTTATTTATTCTTACCATTCAAGTTAAACTTGACTATATAACTTCGAACTTGGGAATTTTCTTGAATAGCAAGGTACCGACTCTCGTTCGACGTGTCTACTGCAGCAAGACAGCTTCCCCGGAGGGTCCAGTGGCGGCACTGTTGACGATATATGTGACTACTGTTGTGACCGTGCATGGTCCGCGCTTGCGCGCACTATTGTGCGCCTGTGGGCATGGTATTGATATGTGCTGTTTGTGCGAGGGCTGTAAGTGGGCGTGTTCACATGAATCTTTTTGTGTGAGCATGCTTTGCTTTGTCGTGACCCTACAACTGCCAAGTTGGCCCTGTCAAGGGAACGTCAAGAAAAATACAAACAAACGTCGCCCTTTGAGAAACTGCCGGATGTGCTTTTGTTCAATTGTTCACCCTTCCCGTCGAGAAGCGCTGTTTTCAAGTGAGGAATGCCTCTTGTCCAAAGGAGACGATCGGAGTGACACGTCCGCTGACGTACAGGAGAAGAAAGGAGCATGAGGATTACGGCCATTAGAGGATTTCCCGTGAATGCAGGAAAGAGTTGCAATTGCCGGAAAGGGACAATGCTGGGAGCAGTATTCGTGGCGCGCACGTACACTTGGGTTTCTTAGAAGGAAATCCACTTGTCGGAACCAACATAGCGGATCTTTGCAGAATATTCGAAATTTACCTCCTCGCCGTTCCCAAGCTCTACCCTACAACAAGTGACCGCGCCCGACGAAACAATACTGGACCAGTCGGTGCATCAGACCCTCAGTGCAGTGATGTGTTCGATTGGTTGCCAATATCTGAGGGTTGTGCCCTGGAACTGATTGGTCAGCATCTTCAGAGAGGGGCTGGACATAGGGGATTTAAGGACGTGGCAGAGCACGAAATGACGCTCTGAGCCCTGGGTAAACGGCTCATCCAGACGCTTCTCGCTATAAACTCTTAACGCTTGCCACTTTGCTGATATACCTTTTTTTCATGTAAATACGTTTTCTCAGAGTGCCATTAAACCTGCTTGTATATATTTTACAAACTTCGAAGATTCAATCCTTCATCAACCCGGAGTCATCTGCACGCTACCAAGTGAAGGCCGGGTCGACTTAGTCCCAGCGTCAAGACACTATGTAGTTTGAGATCATGTTTGGTGCGCCCTCTTTTGTAGCGGTTGTTCATAGTATTTTGCTTAGATTTGGCATTGACAGACTGATATTACCACGGGTAGCGCTGTTGCAAATAAGGCCACCATAAATGGTAGATTTATAGTTTCTCTGGCCACGTAGGTCAAGAAACGCAACCGCCGTTGTAACTCAACCATCAGAAAGATCTAACCTTTCGTCACGGACAATAACGAGACTTGTTTACTTGCACAGAGGTCGAGTAAGGATAAGAAATTGTAAACGTAGGAAAATAATAAGAAATAAAACGTAAAAAACAAAACATAAAGAAAGAAAAAAGAGAAAAACAAGGGAAAAAAGAGAGAAAAGAGTAAACAGAGAATGAAACAAAGCTAAGTTTCTCAGGTTCTTGCAAAACGAGGAAGCTCTTCCCCTGTTACATCGTAGGCGGTTTCGGCGACAAGGGCTACGAAACGACAGAACTCAAAGCGATGCCGCTGCTTCATGACTGTGGACAAAAAAAAAAAAAGAGAAGTCTCAATGTCCCGCGCCTCAGTTGCTTGCGGAAGAAACCCTAATATAGACTGAATTCAATTTATCCATGCCGAGAGGCGGACTGAAAAATGTAACTGAACGAAACGCAAGCAGAAAATAAAAGTTTATGGTCATAACGGCGATTTCAAACGCACGGTAAGCTGCACAGCTGCTCTCAAATCTCAGTAGCTGAGGGCCGCAGTACCACGGTCCCAGATAAATGGCAGACGAAGAGTTTACGACGTAGTAGAGACGCCCACGCACGAGCACTCTGGGAAGCAGACGAACGCGCACAAGCCCAGTGATTCCAATCTCCTGCTGCCGTTGCAGACGACGCTGCCTCCGTCGTCTGCTGCGCCCAGTTACGCCAAGAACGCAGGAAATTCTCTGGTCCCTCTTTGGTGCGCGCCCGCAGAATCATTTTTCAGCCGCACAAACGGTTTTTGGGAGCCGTCAGCGCTTCCTTCAAAGATCCATTTTACACGACGTCGTCGCAGTGAAGACGTAATACACTCCCCGACGCACCGACTGCAGCCGCGACAACTCTGTGACGTTCCTTTGACTACATCCTTTTGAGGCCTGAAAGAGCGGAAACGGGTAAAAGGAGACGCGCCCAGTTCAAAAGACGGCTTTAAAAGAGCCCCGCTCGTGAAAAGATGAAGACGCGAGATAGCCGTAATCATGAGGGTTGCGGGAGAGAGGCGGGTATTATGTGACGTAAACGGGAAGAGGCTGAGGAGGAGGTTTAACTGGCTTCGAAACGGTTCACTTCCTGCGAACTTCCGCCACGGGATTTCATTTCTTTTTGCTCAACTCGGCCGCCGGTGGTGAAATCTCACGTTTTGCGGCAAGTGAGGGATATAAATGGCAACGAGACAATATCATAAAGACTTCGCGCACAAAACGGCGGACTTGGAGTAACCAGAAGTACGTCTACAAAGGCTCTGATATTTTATTCATGGCTATCCCTTGGACAACCGCTCGGACGGTTTTGAAGCAACGGTAGTAAACGAGCGTCGGTTTATGAAGACATTTGTATCCGTCATGGTTAACCGTCGCTAAGGAAAGGCACCTGCGTTTTTTTTTATATATATATTGAGACCGGTCGTCATTGCAATGTCACGTTACGACCTGTCTGAATTTAAGATGCGATGTGTTGTCATCATGATCTACGTCTGAGGGATGGTACTGACGCAACTGGGACATCAATATTTGGTTTCTTTTCACTGGTTTAAAGTTCTAAAGAGATGTCGGCTCAGAGATACCGTAGCAGAAGACTCAAGAAATTTCGACCAGCTTGAGTCCTTGCATGCACTGACTGGTTTTGTTTAACGTCTGAAAGCGGCTCAGGCTATGAGAGATGCCGTAGAGGAGGGCGCCGGAAATTTGGACCACCTGGGGTTCTTTAATGCACACTGACATCGCACAGAACACGGGCGTCTCAATATTCGTCTCAAAAATGGCTGGCTAGGCCGGGATTCGGTCTTGCATCCTTGTGCACAGCAGTCGAGCGCCCTAGACACTTCACCACTGCTGCGGCCCGAGGACCAAGTAGAGTGGACAAAATATAACAACCAAGAATATAATAGCAAGCATCTGACAACCGAAACAAATAACAATCCTTAGAAAGATTCTGGCATGCGCGCCAAAGACATTAAGGCAGTATAGGATAAAAGGAATTTCTTTGAAACAGCATCGTCCTAGAATAAAAGGTGACAGAATCAATAAGAGAAAAATACATAGAGATATGAATAGGAGGTGAAAATTATATACGCCAGGAGAGGAAAAATAAGAAGCGTAAAGAAACTATCTCAGACGAGAGGAAACACGCGTTGCTCAAAATCGGCAGCATCACGCGCGGCAGACATGAGCTGACAAACTATGTTTCTAAAAAGAAAGAGTTTTTAAAGAGGTTCATTGTCATGAATACAGAGCACATTTTTATTAAGCCAGCGCGGCGCAGCGGAGGGGGGCGGACCGTGAATTTGTAAGCATCGGCTTCCCCCTCCTTCTCGTCACCCGGCAGTAACTGATTCACCCGGTCGGATGGTGCTCGTCTTCTCCAGAAGTTTCGGCCGTGCCTAACCAAACATTGACCCGTGGCTCGGCGTGAGGAAGAGAGGAGACTTACATGAGCGAAGTTCAGTCTATGTCCGCGCAGGCTTTGGCGCGCTGTAACAGACAGACGCGGCGCGCTCTATTTATTGAAGTGGCGTCGCTTGTGTGAGTCGAGCATTGTTTGAGCGATTATTGCTGCTAGTTCTCAAGTGCTACTGCTCGGTTCCAGGGGTCCACCCGCTGCTGGCATGCCCCAGATCTGTGAGGGAGCGGCGCCCGTCGTACTGGGAGGGCACATCGTGACTCTCCTGGCGTCAGTCTACGACAGTGTCTGGTGAACAATTTGGTGTTTTTTTACTTGACTCTCTCGTGTATTGGTCTTGTTGTAAAGCCTCTGTGTTATTGAATGTCTCTTTAGTTGCACGCTTAGAACTGCCTTTCTGTGAACCTCTGGTTTCTGTATTTTAAGTGTTATTGTGTATTCCGCCGTATCGTCTCTTGCTGTGCATAAAGTTTGTTTTTGTTTGTTCTTTCTGACTCTGACCCTTACTCTGGCTTGAGCCGGCGAAAGCTGGCCACCAAACGGCCACCCCCTTCGATCCCTTCAAGGTGGTTGACTTTCGGCTGAGCTTGTCACGCAAGTCGAGGGCATCTCTTTTGTGACAGGGACGGCTACCCCTGCTCTCTCTAAGTGTGTCTGGAAGTGTGCGCACCATTAATGGCGCATCATTAATAACTCATGCTTATTAACAGGTGACGATTATTTTGCCGTCCGCCGCAGGACGTTTGGTGCAATCAGGCTCAGAGAACGGAGAACGAGTTGGAAGAGTTTACGAACAAGTCGTAAACTGTATAACAGCAGAGCGATAGCGAGAGGTACCGCTCGGAAGCGGTTATATATGGTCCACCGAGTAGTGTTATGCGTTAGAATTTGGGCAGTTCAGACTTACGATGAATCTAAAAGAGATTATTGAATTGGGCCTGCAGAAGGGCCTAAAAGGAGCAGAATTGCAAGACTGCGTGGACCAAAAAAAAAAAGGTTAAAAAAGAACGAGAGAGAATGGAAGAGGAAACAAGCAGAGGCAAAGAGACAACGAGAAGAAAGAGAGAGAGAATGGCTCAGGGTGCAGGCAGAACGAGAGAAAAAATGGCTAAGGAAGCGGGAAGAAAAGAAAGAGAATGAAACAAACGAAGGATGGAGAAAGAAAGAGAATTCTTAACAGAGACAGATATTCTTCTGAAGAAACTGGCTGAAGTTCAGCGCTTGAAGGGTATCACCCAGTCTCTGGAGGTTACCTTTCCCTATATTAGGAAGCACAGTGAAATGATTGCTTCGTTGACAGTTGCAGGTACTTTTGAAACTAGCTTCAGAAGTGAGAATGAGGTTGTGGAACAACCCGTTCCTGCAACAGAAATTTCAGGAGAGGACTTAACTGGAGCTAAGACATCGCATAAAAGTGAGAATGTATCCTCCGAGACTACGGGTTGCGCACAAGCGCTGAAGACAGTTGACGAGCCAGGAACCTCATTACTCATCGTTCGAATATGAAGAGGGGAAGGATTCGAGCTCCACGTTATATTGCACTATGTCGGAGTGCATGACTGTCCGAGATGAGGAGCTGTCAAATAACAGTGAGCACGAAAGCTCGCATGAAGGTGACAGTGCAGATCATAGTATTAAGGATACAGAGATGGAAGAAAGCGAGGGCTGCACTGAGATGAAAGAGTTCAAGGAAAACTTTAAAGGACAACAAATAATTAAAAATGAGGAGAATGCATCTCCAGTTGAAAATGAGCCCTGCTCTAAGAAGGTACGACTGAAGGTCGTAGCGAAAAGCAAGACAATTGAAATAATTAAGGGAGATCAAAGTGGTTCTCAACGAGAAGCCCCATCACCAAAATAATGTACAAACTATGCTAGTGAAACCGGAGCAAACGTGCCTCGGCCAGCAGTGCGAAAGAAAGCGAAAATGAAGAGAGAAAAATTCAACTGACAAGGAAGGTGAAGCAGGTCGGGGAATATCACGTGGAAAAACAAGGAAGAAGCGCCTGAAAGACTGGAAGCACAAGCGCATAGAGAGCAGCACAGGCCGAGAAGAAATGTGACGGCCTGCACGAAGCGGTATTAGGCATGCTAGCGCTAGCTCTGTTCGCAAGCGTCCTGCTGACAGTGTTAGAAACAAGGGCCGAAATCCCGATTGGAAATCAGATAGTATAAGCAGAGAGAGAAGAAAGATCAAAAGATCAAAGCGCATATAAGAAAAAAAGAGCAAGACTCGTATGAGAAAGAAAAGTCGGGACTTTGTCAGAAACAAAACTCGCGTATCTGAAAATTCAAAAGGAACCAATCTGTTTCGAGCAGAAAGTGCAAGTCGTGTATGGAAACATAGGCGAAGGTGTGCCTTGAGGTTGTGGGCTTCGCATTGAAAGACTGTGTGCTTCTTTGTTGCTGATTTTCGATGCACGTCTTGACAACAATGAGTTATGTTTGCAAACATCTTTTAGTAACGTGTGTTTCGGGAGCTTAAATTAAGTTTGTGAAACTCACATTATTGATGTATGTGTGGTTTGTCTCACGACATTTGTGAGCGTATGCATGTGCGCGCTGTTCGTGTGTATTGAGTTGAGTTGAGTGGTTGTATGCTACAGCTGTGATTAGCCTTGCTTATTCTGCCGGCAGTTGCTATACCATAGCGTAACGTATATGTGAAAAAAAAGTAATATTATCTGTGAAATCTGCCCCACTAAGCGCAAAGTCACTTATAACAGTACATATTCTACTCCAGAAGTCACCATCTATGCACACACTCACTCACAGCATAAATAGTCCACTCCAGTATTCACCATCTGTGCACACATTCACTCACAGTAAAACACTGTCCATTCCAGCTGCCACATTCTATAAGCACATTCACTCACAGTATAACATAGTCCCCTCCAGAAGTGACCATCTATGCACAGATTCACTCAGTGGAGCATAGTCTATTCTAGCTGTCAGCATCTAGAGCCAAGATCAGTGTCCTGCAGAAATTGTAAAAGAAGGCGTGAAGCCGCCCTTCTGCATGTCTGGTTTCCACTCGGGTAGATAATGTCCTGAAGGGCACCATAAAGGGCTCCTGTCTTCTTGAAGGAAGCGAGCATCACACACCTTTCCGCGTTTTACTCTGGACAGCACACAATGTAATGTTCTATATCTCCGCAAACACCGCATATAGAACCGAGCAGAGACGATGCCATGCCAGTCTTATGCATTCAGGCAGGAGTACGAGCAGAGCCCGTGCGAATTCGATGTAGTAGAGTGGCCTGATGACTCTTAGTTCCTTGGTCGCACATGGCTTGTGGGGCACACTACACAGGGTACTAAAATGGTTGAGTACCGTTTCTCTGAAGAATAATTTTTTATCGGGAGGGACTTTTTTTAAGAAAGTACCTGACAGTGCTTTATGGGCGAGGCTGTCTGCCACCTCGTTGCCTCTGACACCTATGTGTGGGGGCACCCATTTGAAATGGAAATGTAGTGATGCCCAATGAAGTAAAGCACTAGAAACCGAGTAAAGCCTCAACGGTACACCCAAAAGCACAAACACACAAAAAACGATACACTGCTGCAAACACAGAGCGAATGACGCAGCACATGAACAACAAACAATACCCCGCTCGAACTGAATACGAGACGAAAAGGGCAGGCGTAGCAACGCGGAGGTAGCAACGATAAAGCAACAAGAAAAATAACAATCTCGGTCCGCGCGGACTGAAAAAGGCGCTTGGCATATTCAATTCGTTCCGCGGTCCGGGGCCCCGGGCGGCCACGCTGCTCTCTTGCCGTCGCCCAGAGGAGTGACGTCAGCGTCACGTGAGGCGCGGGTAGCACTGACGCGTGCGGACCGTCCGCGCTCTGGTCCTCCCGTCTGAACCCACCTTAAAGGAGAACTGCGCTTTGCGCTCACATGGGGAATCGTGACCTTACAGTCGAGGGTCGGAAATGACCAGGATGGTTTCAACCGTTTTCTTTGCCTTCGAACATTAATGCCTAGAGAAGTAAGAGTATTAAGTGCCAAGCAGGCGCCCGACTGAGATCTCTTGCGGATCTACTGAAGAAGGGATTGCCCAGCTAACCTACGTCTCTATGAGGCGGCCAAGTGGTATTAGCAGTCTCTGTGAAGCGACAATGCTAAGAGGGTTCAATAGTGACTCATAAAGCACTGCATTGTTCGCTGCCACCAGAGGAACTCCAATGGCTTTTCGTATGCTCTTTCTATGGAAAACTTCGAGACCTTCAAGCTGGGATGCCGAGGGGGAAATTAAAGGTAATTGGTGAATTATGCGACTGATCACTAGCGCTTTATAAAGTGTGACCATTGAAGAAGGATGGTTTCCCCATCGCTCACTTGCAATTCCTCAGATCACATTGAGACGCGAAGATAGAGATGAAACAATCGCGTCGACAGCTTTTCGCCACTGTCAATAATGATCCCTACAGTCAATAATGATCCCCAGAAAACGCGTGTCATTGAATTCGCGATTGAAAGAGTGAGCAAGGTTTATCTTTAACTGAGCATGACATCTCCCTACACCTGTAAGCAGAACAAAGCCAGAGTTTTCGACCGATAGAGACAATACCACACTTGAAGGTAAGCTTGTACCGAAAGTAGAGCCTGTCGAGCTAATAGGGATAGTCGCTTGTATTGATAGCCAGTAATTCAAATACAAATGCCGTCAGCATATATTGACATACGTGCTTGCCTGCAATTTTTTCGCAACGAATTGGGAAGGCCAGCCATTACGACGTTAAAGAGCGTGAGGGAAAGAATACTTCCTTGAGTCACACCTCGTGATACAGCCCTTTCGGTGCTTATGGTACCCCTAACCGTACTCGAACCGTACGACCACTGACAAACGAATAAATGAACCTTAGCATATGGCCCTGCGTGCACATGCATTTCAGTTCGTTCAAAATGGAACTCTGAAGCACTCGTGTGATAAGCTTTTGCAACGCCAAGAAAAAAGTTAATGTTGAAAGGGCGAAAGCTCTCTGGCGTTCAATATGGCTCACAAAATTTTCCGCCCAGGCATGCTTCTCAGCCTCAGCGCCATTGATAAAGACCATTTTTAGTGCGAAACAATGAGCCTTTTGCCTTTCTTATCACGTAGCCTGGAGAGACGACTAATGTTATTGTGAATAACTAGCTGCATATTAATTTTTTTCCGTTATTAGGGCGCCCGCTGCGGGCAACATGCACGGATGCAATTATTCCATATTGCCTATGTCCTGCGCGATCACAATCAAGCCCTAATTATACGGCTCTCCTTACGACGAAACATATTGGACTCTTTATTACACGTGTCAGAGTTTTTCTTGTGTAAGCGGGTAGGCATGTAGTTCAATAAAATTATGCGGCATTTTTTCAGATTATTTCGTAACTTTAATATTGTTAGGCAATGCCCAGGGCACGCACATTTTTTTTTCCAATGAGATAGAGTGTGTAGGCATGGCGCTTTCAAATTTCCGCCCACTAGTCTCGATCTCCGACCAACTTCCAGCTTTGCACATGGAAAACTTTTACGGACGTCTTTTTAAGGCGAAATTCTTTAGAGGTTTATGACTGGAGAAGATTTGTGTGTCCGAGGAAGGAGTCACACCGTAAATGCAGAGAAACGATTTAATAGATCAATAAAATATTAGTTGTGTGATGTGGAAGGGGATAAACTATACCTGTGTGCAAAAGCTCGTAAATGTGAATTGATTAGTTAATTATATAGAGCCAAAAAGTTCAATTCGACATCAAAATAGTCAAGGATATTGATATAGCCTGCAGACGTCTAAACCGCTACGCACTTTGAAATTGCGCAAATAAATCAGAAATGTGCAAAATACGTGCAACAACGTTGCAAAGCTTTAATGTCAGGCCTCGTCGTTGGGTTATAACATCAAAAACAGTAAGTCAAGAGTAAAAGAGAAAATAAAACTGAAACAACTGTTAAACATTAAAGAAAGCGAAAAATAACGAAAAGATAAAAAGTAGAGGGAGTAAAAAACAGCAAAAATGAGAAAAAGGAACAACAAACAAAATAAAATAAAGGAGCAGATGAGTGTAAAAGCGGCATATGAGTGCAAGGAGCCGCAGGAAAGATTTTTGTTTTTAGGTGCCTTCAACGATTTTGTTCTGTTGTTACTCTCAAGGCTTGACACCAAGTTGAAGTTACGCTCAGTGCAACGCTGTTTGTGGTCGTCGGCTGACCCTTTTAATGATTGAAAACATTAACATCTACCTTTTCACGTCTCGAGGTCCATTGACTTAACTGAAAAGTTGAAAAACTAAGCTACCCCGGAAAAGAATTTGCATGCTGAAGTGTGATTCTCAGCCATGGCTTTTAGGGCGCTCGGTACAACTATCAAACAACTTTGCAAAAACTCGCGGTTATGCTCCGGGCTGTTATTATCGCCTACATAATCCCTACTGGTTCGGAGAATATACTGCAGATAGCCTCATGTAAAACTTCGAGAAACAGAAACAAATTCTCTGCCATTATGGGTATGAGAGGAAAACGTTTTATGGTTCCCGTTTGTAGAGCTCTTTACAAATCCTCCATCGTGCGCATGCTACTTGCTCGTGACCGTGACTTTTTATTAGCGTGGGTCACGTAGCTCTGCTATTTCTCTGTGGTAGGATCAAGCATAGGGGCACCAACAATAGGCACCGTGTAAGCAGAGAAGCACATTCGAGCTATGTCACGCGGCTGAAAACAGGCTGGGCTGGTCATATTACTTGTGTCCCTTAGGGTGACCATGCAAATACCTTCTATGTTCGCCCTGTGAGCTTCGGAGGGTATACGTTTGTTGGGGCGTCAATGAGACTGCTCAATCTTCAGAGCCCTGGGCGTAAACATTTAGCTTAATTACCTGTTACATTACTGAAGCTCTCTATAATTCGATACAAATGCAGTGTGCGGAAACGAGACCTGCTGGTCCGTTACCCCGGCTCGTCAAAAGTATGCGGCGTAGTAACACCGAGCCCAACTACCCTTCTGTCTGCCTTTATTGCAAGGTCTCACACTTCGTGGAGCTGTCGCATTTCCTACGCAAACATCATTTCGCGGTAATTCCTTTTATTTCTTTGTCCAAATTGAAAGACTTGATGAAATGGTCTTGCACGCTTTTTGAATTATCTCTACGTGACGCGTCCAATCCGCATAAGTGTCTCATACGTATGCTGTGAAACATACGTATGCAGTGAAACAAGTTTATCGGTTATTAAACATGATGATTGTAAACACAAATGAAATATATCGTAAATTGTACGCAGGTTTTTGTGCGAAACAAGTTATCTAGCCATCCCTCTCCTGAACTTTAACAGATGCCTCCATGCATGGTTGCTGTAGCAACTGTAACGTCAGCTTCCTCAATGGTTGCCATAGAAACTCTCACACCAGCCTTTATCGAGCAAACGTAGCGGCGAGTAAGACGGCGACATGCACAACTGATATTACCACTGCGGTTGGGCCCCTTGCTTACTGTTTCTCGCTCGCCATTTGTTTGTCAGACATCACTAAAAGACGCTCATGTGAAGCCACATGAAAAAAATTCGTAACAAAATTGTGACGGAACGTCTTATGTACCACAAATAGTGCGCCGTGAAATAAAGACCTTAAATAGCTAAACTCTCTGCCCAGTCTCTCAACGCTTCAGTGAACGGCCAAGAAAAAATGTCCATCGGAATCTATCGATTCTCAAAAGGTAGCTAAGCGGCACGGATAACTGAAGGGAGAATGTTATAGGCAGAAAATTGTGAGGGCTTCTGAAACACCCGATGAAAGGGCTGCCACGCTGAAGGATGACCAGATTTGAAAGCTTGTCAACGCCCTATTTAGCCGCCTTGGCACGACCACTAGTTTCACTATACTTAAAATTCGTTACTGTTTTCACTCGGATAAATTAAATCATAGCGGCTGCTTGCTTAAATGTAGTTAGAAACTGTCAGCTGGTGTCACCTGGTTGTACAAGGTCGAAAGAAGCAACCGGGGAGACAGGTGTTGCAGAAAAATAAACACGGGCGCCATCGGTAGAACAGTGCTCATCGGTCGCCAATCTACGAGTGCCCGATGAATTCGGTAGCGCTCAATTTAACGTGCCTGAAGAGCCATTTAGATAACCGGCCATATGAACCTGGAAAACTCTGGAACGATATCGAAACAGCTGTGGTTAGCTGAAAGCTAGTGACAAAAAAGCGTCTCGCGGCACCGAGCATGAGCAAGATCGTTCCGTGCGCTAAAGTCGCAGGGATAATAACGCCTGTTGGCGGCTGCTGAAAACAACAAATAAAGTTTTGAGTGGTTTATTTACAGGGAATTACTTTCCTTAATGCTGACGCATAAGGAGTAGCTAGGACTAAAGGGATACGAATGCCTGAGGGAAGTGTCATCGCCCTCGAGGTTTTCTCGAGTTAAACTGATGAAACATTCTGGCACTTCAACGGTAGGGCTTTTCATAGGAAAACTTTATAAATTTACAGTCGCGTATTTAAGCTTTTGTCTCCTTGTAATTAAGCTTCATTGTAAGTGCCACTTTGATTTTATTCTCTGCCGCTCTTTCTTCCAGTGTGCTGGAAATAAGCATACGTTGGTGCACGTGAAGGTCGTTACACGCGCTCTCGGTAAAAAAGTGCGCACTTACGGCACGTACCGTCTATATCAGAGTCCTCTGAAGCGTACAAAACCCGTTGATTCCTCTTTGCGCTAGCTTGCATTCATTTATAAAGAAGAAAAAATCTCAGGCACACAGTACTTGTGCCTTGTGTTCGTCGACAACCTTCCAGCGCTTCGCTCGAGCACCCTCATAAAACCGAAACACCGACAGCCGACCGCGGAGGGAGCAAACGGGGGAAGCGTGTGCAGTATATAGTTCAGCTTTCTATATAACGTAAAGCTTGCTTGGATCATGAGGAGCAGCTCTTTCATGAACCTCCGAGCCTCTATACACTACTGCTCTCTGCAGCACGTCTTCCCTGGCTTCTACGAGGGAAACCTCGTAGCTCTACACTGAAGGAGTGAGGGAGAGATTGTACTTGGGCGTGCGCCGGCTATCTCAAGCAGTGACGGATGGCTGCTCCTCTTAGTGTATGCGCCAAGTCAGCCCTAAACATGTAACCTCTTCGTCGAAGGAGCTCGTTTTAAACCCCGTACACTGTTCTGTTATACCCTGGCAAAGAATTATTGGACACGTGGAAGGGGGTCATCACTCCCTCTAGGGTGTTTCTGGCAGTGCTTGTTTGTGTTGTGCGTTTTCTTCACGTGAGTAAGCGTGCACTAGTCTTTTCTTTTTGAGCAGTAAATACCTTCGTCAGGTATGTTACTACTGTGTTCTTCCTAGTTTATTATATTTTGCTTAAGTGTTTTTTACGCAAACGATATATCAATGACGTGCTGAGAGCTGCCATTCGTCGAATGAGATTAAAAGATGGACTTCCTTTTGGGTGAACTAAAGCAGCCTCCGTTGGTATGAAATATAAATAATTATTAGCGCCAAATAACAGTTACAATGTTCATACATTTTTACATGTTTACAGTTTACAGTTTTTTGCTTATTATTTTGTTTATCACGCTGGTTGCTTAAAAGATATGTCGGTTACTTACTGAATGAGAGAAAGTGATAGAGATAGTAATTTAATGAGAAGAAAGAGGGAGAGTTCGGCCGACGGTAAAGAGACCCTAGCCTGCTACTACATACTGGGGAAGGGGGGAAGAGGAAGTTAATGGAGGAAAAGCTATACTTCCTTTTGGGTGAACTAAGGAGAGCCTCTGATGGCATGAGCGGATCTTCCCATATATATATGGTATTAGCACCAAAGAACAGTTGTGACACTCAGACGTCACGCGTAATTTCATCGTTATCCTTTCCAGATGAAATCGTCTGTCTCTCCTGGATGATCGCAAGGCTTCTTTCTTCATGTTATGCTATCCCATATCTACTGCCTGGTTTCTTAAACAGTATTAAGGAGTGTATTAAGGCTGTATTAAGGAGTGAAGCAGTGAATAAATCAGTCAAGTTCATTATGACACATGGAAAAGCCACGCAAAATAGAGCATAAACATGGTGGGGGACACTTCACCTAAAGGCACTAAAAAAGGAATGCGTAATTCAGAGCGAGCGAAATGAGAATAATAAATGTTCCGGGTTGTTTAAATCGCAAATAAGCGCAGCCCCGCATCCTCTCCTCAAAAAAAAAAAAAAGAAAAGAAACATAGTAATGGTATAACTAAGACGAGACAGGTTACCTTTAATTGCCGAAATACTAGTTTCTACATGTTGGGCGGTAACATATTCCGTCAGGCTATAAGCGTGTTGTTGTTGCGACTGAAGAAAGAAGAAAAAGAAAATGCATGGGCCTGCTATTGGCTTTGTAGCCGAGCCACCACTGCTGCCTGATTGATTGATTGATTGATTTATAGGAAGGGAAAGGCTCAGTAACTGTCTCACCTATTTTCTGTGGACACCTCAACCGCGCTGTGAGGGAAGGGAGGAAGGTGGGAGTGAAAGTGGAAAGAAAGAAAGAGGAGCCGTAGTGGAGGGCTACGGCGTAATTTCGACCACCTGGGGGTCTTTAGCGTGCGCTGACATAGCAAAGCACGCGGACTCCTCTTCGTTTCGCCTCCATCGAAACGCAGCCTCCAAAGGCGGGTTCGAACCCGGGTACTCCGGCACAGTAGTCGGTCGTCTTACCACTGCACCACCCCGGCGGAGCCATCTCCTCTGCCTCGTGCGGACAGAAGAGATAGAAGATAGAGAAGAAAGCAAAAGCAGAGGGAGAAAGACGCGCGTCGGAACAGCCGTCGTCCACCATCGAAACTGCAGCGGGTGCAATGGCGGCCTACAACAGATAAAAATACGGTGAAAGGCTAGCCCCCGCCGCAAGCGGAAGTGACCTACCAGTCCCAGCCCTGTAGTGCCAGCAGCAACCAGCCTCTCCCCGCTCAGCGTGTTGCAGTTTGCTAATGTGTGCAGGTAATATAGACATCCAAAAATAGACACACGCTAGACACAGACACAAGCTAGACAAAAGACACAAAAATAGACACAGTCACAAGCTAGAAAGGGACCCGCAATTAATGTCAAAGTGGAAATGTTTGTTAAATACATTAGCGAACATTTTAAGTGCAGTATGAACAACACAACAAGAAATGAGACAAACTCATACTATTCAACCAAAAAGAAGAACAAGTTATTACAGCCTGTTCAGAGGCAGAATGTTAGAAATATATATAGAAAACTTAAATGACGAACCATCCATCATACAGCAAAGTGTAGTGATTGCACACTAAAATTGCATTACAGGGGGTCATGTACAATAAAAAAAAACTGTTGAGATCCAGTATAAATACATGAATAATTTGCATTTACTACAGAGGTTTATAACTGTATAAGTTGTACACAGCGAAAGCGGCCTTAAAATATTTCGGAGATTGTTTGGTAAGCACTTTTTTGGTATGTTGCACTGAACCAGACATTGCGTCAGTGCCTCGAATGTACTATTACTTTAGAGCTGTAATGCATACGGGCTCTTTTACGAGAACAAACAACTGTTGGGACTCGGCGCTTATATAAACAAGTTGACGTCTATTACCTTAGGCGATGGAGGACTGTGCGGAGTAAGTCACACTGTGGCAGGCGTAAATAATGGCGTCCTCGTTACCGTGTACTATATAACTCCATATCACGAAAGTAGCTCAGACGTCTTTTCGTCGCTCGTGTCCAACTTGAGTTCGGCGTTGCTGACAGCTCCTGCCACTCTCATTAACCAAACAGCCACCCGTGCACAAATAGATGCCTTTTTTTTTCCAACGCCGATCTAACCACCACCCCACTTCGGAAGCTAAGGCAGTGACGGCTATGTCACCGAACGCGAGCAGGCAACTGCACTTTGCTCGTGTAGCAAAACCCTGTACCCAGTGGCGAACAATACACCCGGGTGGTGGAGAAGACGCAGTGCCGGCAGGTCTGCATCGATAAAAAAATAATGCAAAATAAACAAAAGGAAAAGGCGGCGAGAATAAGTCGCAATGAGGTGTCGCAACAGGATCGAGACTCAGCCGTATGCAGTGACGATGATGGAGACTTGCTCTTGCCACACAACCTTCCGCACCATTAGGCGCACCCGAATTGTAGGATTTCTGTCATTTCGACACAGCCTTGGGGCGTCTGACGACGGATCAAGGAGCAGAAATGCAGGCTGCGCTAAAAGTGGTGATTGCCTCGCCTCGCCCGCGGCGTGGTAATAACCCGCTGTCGCCATGAGCATGGTCGCTTGCTTGCACGTCTTTCCGACCTAAGTTACATCTATTACGCGTGGATAGGATTACTCAGGAAATGAGTCCCATAGCACTCTGTCTTGGTATCGTGTCACTCTCTTATTTTTTCGTCATAATATTTGTCATTCGGCAGAAATAATATTAAGTAGGAGAGACGTACACTTATTCGATAATACAGAGGTCCTAACGGGCCTCGAGAAACTAATGGGCTGTGTTACGATTTGAGCAAAATTTATTTCGACAGCTGATGGCGCATCGTTACTTATTCATCTCTTCCTACTTTTATGCAAAGCCGTGTTCGGTCTTTAACTGTTCAATTAATGCCCCTTCGATTGAGAATTGCCTCCAATACGCGCTTTTCCTGAAAAATGTTTTGGATTACTATAAGATCTTTTCAAGCAATTAGACTCTGACACCTTAGATCTGAATTAGGACTGAAGAGTGGCAGTGAAGAGAAGCCCTGCCCGGAACCCAATAAAAATGATAAGAATTGCATGCATCAGAGGGAACACGGGAAAAGTGTTCGGCAAGAAGTTTTGTCGTTAACTGAGAGTCTGTCCGATTAGAAAGGATAAGCCAATTATAATTACAGCCTAGTCCTAAAATTCGCTGCAAAAGGTTTAGGAACCAGCAAAAAAGCGCTCTTCAAAGTGATAATAAATCGACGCCCTTCAAAACGTTTTACGTTTCACGCACATTTCCCAATAAATGAAAAGTTTAAATAAAGTACTATAATCATAAACATTTCGCATGTGAAATAGTATTGATCAGGAATCTCGCGATCTCATGTAATTATATTTTCATATGATTATCTGTCAATCTCGTAAGATTATATTTAGACAGAAAAATTTCAATAGAAATCTGTAATAACTGTTCGTGGAATAATCCAAATTTCTTTCGTTTTTTACTTTTACGTTGCTTGTTACGCTTTATAGTTCGGTTCAGTTCTTTGTAAAATTTTGTCGCTTTATTTTACTGAATGAGGAAAGTTTTACCAAAACGGGTGTTGCGTCGCCTGAAAAGGGCATATACTTCGTTTATTTTTGGAGCATGTATGCCGCTGCTGATCGCCAGAAAACGCCTTTCGAACAACAGAACACAAAGCGCAAGCACCCACACTAATAAGTAATTACTTACTTATTACAAATGTGCTTCACCCTGAGGGATTCCTCCAAATAAACGTTGGACAAGCAGTTCTTCGCCGTTGCCAAGTGCGATAGAAGCTATCTGTCGGAATATACCAAATATTATCCGCGAAATTTTTCAACTCGGGTCATAGGTAAGTAATAGGTAGTCATGAAGACGGAAACTGTCCGCCCAGGGTAGTGGCGTCTCTTTTAGTCTGTGACATGCTAACTCTGGTAAGCAGAGGGAGGGAACGCGCGCTCTCCACATGTATTTCAGAGGAGGGAAAGGTCGTACAGAGAAGGACTCAGCCAAAGTGAATTAAATGGTGAATCACGAATAGACGTGGGATCATGAATAAAATCATACTTAGAATAGGATCACAATTAGTTTAAATTTTCATGTGTAAGACAGCGGAATAAGGTTTGGAGCATATTAACGACTAAAACAAAAAGAATATTGCATTTTCTTTTTGTAATTATTATTAACCAGCCTTAAATATTTTTAACCCCCTTCTACATGAGGATCTTCCAGGCGCGGTCGATAGGCCATGAAAAAATACCTGTTATAGCCGACAGTTGCCTTCGGCGGCGCAGTGGTAATGTCTCAGGAATTGGCAGGTTGAATTGAATTGAATTGAAGTTTATTTGCATCATATCACATCATATCACATACATTGTGTATATGCACTGGAAGCGCGAGGAAAAAGGTGTCTCAAGGACACCTTGAGAAAGCCCCACGCTCCCATAATGGCATCACGCAACAGTGGCAGAACAGGTTCGAACGGAATAAAGAATTACGCTGAGGCCTCACTTCGACTTCTGTGGTCTGTAGTCATCACATCGTTGGCGTGTTTCCTGTGCGGCGGGCTGGTCGTGGAAGGATGCTCTTTACACCAGCTACACGGAATCATAGACGTTATTGGGTCGAGTAGTGACCATGTCTCTGGAAGTTCCTGTGCCGCTTGAAAGATGGTCGGTGGCAGGACAGTCTGAGGACCGGAACAGCGGACCCAGTGGACTCCCGGCCGCTTAGATGAGCCGTCATGGTATATGACTTTGTTATCGGTGCTGAGAATTCCGTACAAACTTTTCACGAGAATGTCATTCAGCTCCATGCCGGTAAATTGGATCTCGCTCAGACCACTGCATTACAAAGACATCGTGCTACAGGACCTCAGGGGCTCTGATCTGCCAAAGAACCCCGTGGTTTGCTTCGGCGCCACCGTGTTCAATGTGACGACATTGAACACGGTGTATAAAGGTCGCTTTTATCGTAAGAACGTTGTAGCGTTCTTATGTATCAGGGATTCTGATATGCCTTCTGGAATTCTCTGCATTTCAGCTTCAGGCCCTTTCAAGGGCTTTCAATACTGTCTATGGCTGCTCTTAGATGGAGGCGAAAAGCAAGGCGCCCGTGTGCAGTGCGATGTCAGTGCACGTTAAAGAATCCCATGTGGTCGAATATTTCGGAGCTCTCCATTACGGTGCCTCTCATAGCTTGAGTCGCTTTGGGACGTTTAACTCCACCAACCAAACCAAACCAAACCTTTTAATATGCGGATCCTCACGGCAATACGTGCTCGTGACATCTTTCAGAGGACACAGATACGGCATACCTTCTCGAATATCGGATGCAAAGAAGTGAGTGGTTGGGATAAAGAGAGCCGCGATACACTAGTGTTGAGATAACTTTATATGTAATTCTTGGCTGTGCTTGCAGGTTTGTATGTTTGTGAAGAGGCTGATTTGACCGAAAGAAGTCCAAAATCGTTTGGGATGTGCTTTTAACAGAAGCGTGAATTTTGACAGAAAGCAGCACTTATGATAACAAGTTTATTTCTAAAGCGAGGACCTTGCACTTGGCATATAAAGTAAGAGTGGACTGGAAAGGGAGAAAAGCTATTGCTGCTTGCCTCTATTTTCGCAGCACCACACACTCGCCTTGTGGAATTCTGGCCAGTTTGCGAACTGCCGCTTAAAATCCCTAGACCCTGACCTGAATTTTCGGCTTCCACCTGGCCTACCCCGACGTGAAGAAACATTGCTGTGCCACCTGTGGGTTGATGTAGCATTCACAAACTTTTAATCTTTTGTGATAGGTATGGCAAATAGCCCTGCATGTGCAACCTGCGGGTGCGACGAGAATATAGGCCACATTTTTTGTAAGTGCCCCGTATACACTAAGGAAAGGAATTGTCCATGCCGTGCGCTGGAGTATCTAGATGGACGTCCACTGACTGAAATCAAGATTCTAGGTCACTGGCAGCGGCGATCTTCGGCAGTGAAGGCCGCCCAGGCACTGGTTCGCCTCATGAAAACCACGGGCCTGATCGATAGGCTGTGATTTTGCTGACATGTGACGTGATACGACTGTCACGTGATAAGGCTTTGATGTGCCTATACTGACTTCACCCATCTCTCTCTTACCCACCACTTTTATATCCACTCACCCCTTCCCCCAGTGCAGAATAGCAAACCGCTTTCTTTTACCGGTTATCCTCCCTCCCTTCCCTCCTCCTCATCTTCTTCCTCCTTCCTAATGTTTCGTAGGAGTAATACAAAATTGCGTGGATAAGCCGTAAATGACATATTAAATGTTAACAGTTTCGTCCCATTCAGTTGTTATGCCTTCAGCAGTGTCAGTGGCGATGACGATTGCCGGTCGTTTTTATTAAAGCGAGGCTAGGTAGACCAACTTGAAAAGGTGCTGAGAGGACTGATAGAATGAATATGAAATCAGAAGGCGCGGAACGAGGTTTTTTATTTACAGGATGATTTGATTGCACTGTCTCCTGTCATTGCTTTACTGTCAAGCAGAGCTCACCCAACTGGCAGTCGCTGTCAAGCAAACCTTATGCACAGAATAGATGAGTGCTATTCGTGGATGCTTATTAAATAAAAACTACTGTCACAATGGTGATGTCGGAATAGCGTGCATAGAGGGAACGTGCATCGCCTCGGATGAAGCCGCCATGAGTTCACTTCGTCAAAGATCAGGCCGCGTGGACTATGTCGAGATTATGGGGAAATTTCCGCTTCTATATTTAGATCAACATTGCATCACATTGTTTTTTTTTGTGTGTGTGTAGAGTGCATCGGCAGCAAAGCGGAGGGCTTCGAGTGCATCCACACGTGCGTTGCTGTTTCCAAGGATCCGCGCGCGCACGTGCCTTCGGTAATGAGCTTGAGTCGCTCCATAGCTGCGTGAATAATCCGCTGTTTGTTAGAATGAAGCAAGACCACGTGACTGCATTTTCTCGGGCCCCGCGTCATTATGCGTTCGTAATGCTGAAGAAAATTGCGTAGCGCCGTGTAACTTCACTCGCGAGCATTTCTGCGCGCGGTGCTTTCTCTCCATTTTGTGCAGATTTACCGATGCCGGGGGAATAATTAATGAAGCACGCGTGCTTTGTCTTCTGCATCTGTGCCCAGTATTATATAAACGGATAAAGCAAGCGCGTAACGATGCGGGTCTAATTTTGAGAGCTCGTCGATCACTTCTACGTTTTTAGTCATGTTGCCAGGCGATTCTGACACCACCTAGTAAATGTTTTCGTGCACTTAATTAAGCTACGCCTTAATGGCTCTCGTTCTTTGGCTCCTCCCGCGGATTCTCGGTTTCCTCCCACGTGCTTCACTAATCGCTTAATTACTTTTTTTTGCGTTTTTGCTTTCATGCACCAACATGCAGTCATTAGTATAAAGTCTTAGGCCACCATATCAATATGGAGCCCTATCCAATATATGTACAAAGCCCTGCTTTAAACAAGCCTTTCGAACCTTCATATCCGGACTGATGGTTCGGGCTAGTGGGTATGCGTAATGAGTGCTCTATGGTCCTATGCGGCCTAGGGTTCCTGGAAGGCTGGATCGTGTATAACAACTCCCTACTCGCGAAGCTCGAGTTGGCAGCAGCTGGTAGTTCGGTCACGTCACGTTGTCTCTTAAAGCCACACAGCCCGACCACCAGAGAGTGCTACCACCTGCGAAAAGCGTGTCCCTGATTTGTAGCTAAAAACGTCGACACCGTCGACAACTGCAACACCCGATTTTATGAGGAACGAGCCTTTTAACGATATCTCGTGAGAAGGGCTTGAGGGGAAGAGGAGGTAGCACCTTTAGGGAACATAAGTTTTCCCGTTGATATAAGTGGGAGGATACTGCCGATGAAGGTGTTAAAGATGGGCAGAACACATTCACACAAACACGTTCGCACCCCACAATGTTTTCGAGGTGTCGAAAACACCCGTGTCCTAAAGCACTTTCACGTCACGGCGGTAGGAAGGAGGGGGGGGGGGGGGGGGGGGCATTTGTTTAACAATATTAATGGGCTTGCACTCCCGAGCGGGGGGGCACGTACTAAGTGGTGTCCCTAGTCCTGGACCCCAATTAGTCGAAGCCGCCGGCCTAGATGGAAAGCCAAGTTTTTTTGGCATTGACGTTATGAGCATCAAGCAGCACGGTCCAAATATAGTTGGTAATCTGAGGTCACAGTCCAGTCGAAGACTCAGGGCAGCTTTGAGTGTTCGTCTTGGTGCTGTGAAAATATGGTAGCTGCAAATCTAGGTGCTCACCTACATCCCGTAAGGAGTGTAACACAGCAGAGACCTTGCAGGACAAACCATCTGCTGTTGTGTGCATGTTTTTTTTTTTTTTCACCTCGGTTGCGCTGCACGACTGTGTTGTAGAACCAAGTAGCTCTCACATGAAAGAAACAGACGCAGGGGCTTCAGTACGACTTTGAGTAAAGCGGAAGTTTGGGCGAGTTAGTACGAAATCATTTCGCTCACTGCGCATGCCGACGAAACGAACGACTAAGGTTGCACTCAAACAAGCGCTGATTACGAACTCAGGCATATTGAAGAAAGGAAACAAATATATAAACATATAAAGAAAATGGCCTTGCATGAATGTTATCAAAACTACACGTAAGAAGAAAGATAGCTTAAATCCATCCCAGATTACGGGACGGAAGGACTGTTGATGCATGTGGTGCCAAGTGAATAAATACGGTAAGCCCCTATTACGTCACGTGTTACCTTACCTTGGCGGCGGAATAGAATGCTGGTGTCTTTCTAGTTTGGTGCGCATATGCACTTCTTGCATCTAAAAGTGGACTATACAGGAGGATTTCTTTTTGCCCTCCGTTCTTGATATCATTTTTCAATTTTGCATTTAATTCCTGCATGGCTGTGTGAGATATTTTACCTTTTCATCTTGTGTGGTCTTGTTCTATAAGACGCTTATTTATACACCTCCCGGTCTGGCCGACGTACGTGGCGCCGCATTAAAAGGGAATCTAATAGGAAATAAAAGATGAAATATAACGTAACTGACAACCCTCTGTCTTCCTATCTTGCCTCTGCATGACTTCTTTTACATTGAACGGAGTTCCTTAGGGGCTGAAACACAACTTCAATATCGTATTTTCCGGCTAATCTTTTCAGCACATGAGACAATGTGCGTAGGCAACTCCTGAAAGTTCTTCTGTTTACCTGCTTTTGGCCGAGCCCCTCTCTGACGCTCTCTAAGAAGTTTCTCAGCGGCTTTCAAAATGACTAGAAACGGGTAGCCCTTCGCGCACAACCACCCCACTTAGGCTGAAAGACTGTTTTTGTATCCTATCATGGCAGTATTTCCTGAGAGCCGATTTTAGGCATGAGGTAACAATGCCCCTCCTTTATCAGTTTAGAATGGCCAGACCACAAGTTTAGTAAGGGTTTGGCAAACCATGGACGATAGCACCAGCACAAGCATTTGTGTTCGCTAAACTAGGTCAAATCCACAAACTGCAGTTCATTGTGGCTGGGTTCATCGGCTGTGAATCAGTCCACATCCAGATTCATTAAAATGCTAAGAATACTAATCAAGCTTCTAGTAAAGTAGTCAGGTTGGGTAAACACTAAGCAGTCGTCAACACACAAAAATTCCAACGACTAATCCATCCGAAGGCTTAACAATGCTGCTCAAAACGATGTTGGCCAAAACAGGTGCCACTTTGGAGCCTATACAAATGCGGACGCTCGAATAAAAGAATTTCTGTCCTAATCAATCATTGTTGTCAATAAATAAAAGGTCGAGATTTCTTGAAACGTTTCCGCTGACACACCACTCTCGTCAATAAAAGAACGTACATCATAGTCCTGCGTTCTGCACATCTTAACAGCTTTTATCAGGTCGTGGTGTGGCAACGAATAATAAAGGTCCACTACGTCTATGCTGACAAGAGGTGTGTAACCAGCATCTGGCGGACTATGAAAATACAAAGCAAAAGGATAAACTGTCACACGCAGCCATCCACTGGAGGGATGCAAATACAAACATAAAAGAGGATGTAAGGAACGGGGAGCAAAAGGCAACCCTGTTGCCCCATCCACTTTTTGATACACAAAGTGCAAATGCGCCCCAAAGTGCAAAAACCCGCGCATTCTCTTCCGCCACCAAGGTAAGGTAACACGCGAGGTAATGGAGGCTTTCTCCATTTATACCCTTATCACTACACGCATATCAGCAGTCCCTCCACCGCATTATCTGAGAGGGAATTCAAGTACCTTTCTTCTCACGTGTCATTTTGATACATTTTATGCACTGACAATTTCTGTGTATGCCAATACATTTATTTCGTACTCTTCAATAAACCTGATTTGGTAGTTAGCTCTTGTTGGTGGCCCCTTTCTCTCCAAAGTTCAAACCTTATGCTATGAGATGATGGTGAGCAGAATTCTGCCAAAGTAATGCGGCCTGTACAGACTAGTGGAAGCCAGCACGCACTCTATCCTGAAAGGCGGACATAGGTAGGCACACACCCCTTAGTCCGCTGAGTACACTTTTTCAAACCTGCGCCTAGTCTGTCCCCTTTTCGCAGCAGAAATTAAAATTCTTGTAGCGGCTGGTGTTTAGTTAAATGTACTTGTGACAAACGGTGCACAGTGCTCATAAAATAAATCTATTTTTTCTTTGCAATGTATCGCGCTCATGAAAAATAACAGCGCTTGTAGAACAATTAGAGAACTGATACTGCCTTTATGCGCTGTACGGTTTTTCAAGGTGCCTAGCAAAGTGGCGTAAATGCACGTCTACAAAGCTAGCCATAAGAAGGCTCGCAGTCTATCCACCTAACTTCGGGCTTCTATATCAGGAAGTTTTTTAATCTCAACTTAGAGAAAATAATAGATGGAGGGATTCATAGCCTCAAAAGAGGTAGTGATGCAATAAAACATTTAGAGCTTATAGCCCACAGCCTTCTTACAAGTAGTTGAACATTTATCGTCGCAAATAATGAAAAAGACATACATAAGAAAATGCTGCACAACACTTCCCTAGCTTGGACAAAAATCACAAATAAGTGTTTGCAATTAGCGGCCGCACCCAACGCTAGCGTGTCAAAGTCGTTCAATGAGCAAGGCACTCAAAAAGATAAGAAATGAAGGTAAATACGACCTCAGCAGCTGTTGATACCACACGATAACCTGCACTTCCGTTAGCGGGAAGCCATCAAAATTTTCCAATGCAGGACATAATTATCATATCACCAAAGCCGCAGCTGCTGAAGGAAGGTCTGTCACTCACACCGATTAAAAAAGATGTAAAAATTGTTCAAGGTACTTTAGATTATCGTGGTTCTCATTTCAATCAGCTGAGTCTTCCATACAATAAGCACTGGCATCAAAGGGCAGAAAGGAGACTCAATTATGCTGCCGTCGTTGTTAGGTCCTCGCGGATGCTGTGGCCAATGCTCAGGGGCTGAACCCAGAGTCATTGAACTGGGAATGACAATGTGAATAAGAAAAATGCTCTCGGCTGGGGATCCGAGGATCAAGGAAAGGAGGTTCGATTCCTGGTGGAGGCAATTTTTTTTTTTATTAGGAGACCATAGCTAGGCCTCTTCACAGCTCTCTGCGCCATAGAGTTTCTTACACTAACTAGAGGGAAAGCTGAGGGCGCTGCACTTCAGCCACCATGGGCGCGCTAAGAATCATGGGCCGGTGTGCTACTTGTTGCGGGACAGTCGGTGTTTCTCGAGTACGTGGAGTGGCGTTACTGCAATGTTTTTTTTTCGTTATCATCATCATCTGAAGGTGCGTACATAGACCGCGAAAGCCATAGTAGCGAAGGCGCAAAAGCAGACGTTGCCAATAAATGGTTTCTGTTTCCCGAAATGCCACTAAAAACTTCCTTAAGTGATGGCACAACGATAAATTTTTTCCTAACATTTTTTTATTTCAAAGTTTGCCTATTAAGTGCGAAATATTGGTATTTGTGCTGCTCAAAACTAAGCCAATAGGAGAAAGGGCCATCGCTTATATTGGATAAATCTCACACTGGCATTCTGTTTCTCTCTCTTTTTGTAATTTATAGTCACAATATTCAATCTTAGGACATTATTTATGGTAGAACAACGTTTATCTTTACATTAGTTTTGGCCAAAAGTTGTAGTTCTGCACTCGGTAGCTCACCGGCCCACGATGCTTTGAGCGCCCATGGTGGCTGAACTGGCCGTCTGGAAACTCCATGTAAACGCCCATAGACGGCAGCACAGCTTTCCCTCTAGGTAAGAGTAAGAAACTCTATGCTCTGCGCGGAGGAGAGAGCGAGCCAACGTCATTGCGTTGCTACGGCAACGGCGTTGCCATGGCGACGGCGAGCCATGTGTGAAGCGCGGCGGTGGCTCAAGGTCAAGGGGCGCGCGGAGCGATGGGCCGCGGGCTACAGGAAGAGCGGTTCTACCCAGCGTAGTAGTGCTTTCGCAATAATAAAATGCTTCGTCTCCGTTTAGTGACCCCCTGGCAACCTGTGCTCTTGTGCAGGTTGCCCACAAAACATTAAAGGGATACGAAATGTCTGCGCTCGAGAGATACACGGCATTTAAGGTTTATAATGTCGGCGAAACTTGCTGTAAAGTTTACATTACGCACAATGTCGATTGTGCGTCATAACTGTGAATGAAAACGAAAACGGTTTCCAATCAACGACTCACACATAAATAATGAAGCAGATAGAAGATTGATGATTGGGTATAGAAAAAAGCAAATTCCAGATAATTATTTGTGCATTCTTTTTTTTACTGAGGACAACCACGTTTATTTATTTATCCCCTTGTAGATTACTTTTGGTAAGCCATGTCCAATACAATAGGTCGTATATTTGTCGTAGAAAATATTGAAGCCACATGACTACGTGAGACATTTACATGACATCACGTTTTTCTCAACGCTACTTAGTGGAAAAAATAGATTCCCAAAAGAAGCCGCATCCGTTAAATCCCGTTGAATCAGGTGAAATTTTATATAGACATCCTGCGGAAAAAGCAAAAGCATTAAAGGGCAGACACAGATGAACATGTGCACGCATCTAATTCCATCTTTGTCTGCGATTTGACTTTGGGGACTTGTTCTCAAAAACCTCGAACGAACTTGCCCAACAGTACAGACCAACAGAAAAGTGCTCGAAATGGAGATATAAAAATAACACCCACAGAACGCTGCAGCTCACGGGTCGGGTAATTAGGAATGGTGCGCATGAAAAAAACAATTTCCTGCCGTTGTATTAGCCACCGTGCTCTCAAGTATATAATGCATTAATCTAAAATAGCGAGTTTAATACCTTGTAATATAGGAAGCTTTTAGAACCGCACTACTTGCTTCTTTAGGCCTCAGTAAGTCTCTCAAAGCAATGAGTTCATAAGTTCTTCCTAAATGACGCACCATGTCTTCAAGTTGTACTGCACGTTTCGCGCTGCGGTTATTAAATAATTTTTTACTAGCCATTATTACATTGCGAAATTTCATCTAGACAATCAGCTTGGAAGAAAAGCGTTCGATAAGGAGAACACGAGTGCGTGATCCAGTGTCAAGCCAGCAATAATTATATTTTTTTCTATTCAGCAGTAATGCAGTCACATTTTCCCGCAGCAATGCACCTACCGACAGTAGCCTTCACCGATATTTATTCATTTAAGATAAACCGAAATTGGCATTGTTAAAAGTAAGATGTAATCAACAATTCGTCAAAAAAAATGTCACAATACCTCTTCTGGAAGTTAGGAATAGCAATATTAAAAAAAATTGCAAACAGTACAAAACGTAATGTTTTTTATAACAAACGAATTAAATAACCAGTGAGCACGTAAACCAAATGTAACAAAGAGCTTTATTCATAGACGAGGCTGTTAAAGAGAGAATCGAAGGAGCGCAACCTTAGATTACATTACGAAACTGAAGGCTGGTATGTTATGCACAGAGAATCTAATATATGCGCAGAGTATCTATAGAGATAGGAAACGTGCAGAGTGGGCCAGGGAAATAACTCAAGTCACTGGCATTCTAATGGCATTCAAGAAGAAGAAATGGGCATGGGCAGGACATATACTGCGAAGAGAGGATAACCGATGGTCGCTTAGAGTAACAAACTGGATTCCAAGGGAAGGAAAGCGTAGCAGGGGGCGGCAGAGAGTTAGGTGGGCGGATGAGTTTAAGAAGTTCGCAGGGGTCAAGTGGATGCAGCTAGCACAGAACCGGTTAAGTGGAGAAATATGGGAAAGGCCTTCGCCCTGCAGTGGGTATAGTCAGGCTGAGGATGATGATGAGTTGTTTAATATATTTGTAAGACAGGTATTCGGCTTTGAATTCTTCAGCGCCTGACGCTGAAGAGAACGGCGACCACCATGTTCAACGCCTGATGGTCAAGAAAGGCAACGACGCAACGCTCGCTCCGACGCTCGCGCGTGTGCTGACACAAGCTCTACGACTGATCGCCGAACGCTCTCTTGACTGTTCACGGCGTAGCGCCCTGTGCAAGGTCTTCTATTAAATATTTATTAAAATGCCCTCAATGCCCGAAGCCATCAGAGGGGCGTGAGAGAAAATACATATCATAGCAAAGCACAGATAGAGAAAAATATTAGGGTTGAGGCGGTATAAAAGAAAAAAAAAACGCACTTCGTTGCGACGATAGAAACAGTGCATGCAGATGCAATAAAATTTAAGCAGTACTAGGAGGAGATTGCATACGATTTCATATGTCATTTCAATCGAAAAAAAAAAAAAGAGTACAGAAGAAAACCTTAATGTCATTGTATCACGATATAGGTCAATTTTCTTGCAATAAAATGCTGCTTTAAACTTCATTGCCGACTGCAAAAGTGCAATAGTCTTTTATCTGATTGTAGTCATAAATTGGCAGTGTGCTTGTTGCACGGTTTGCAGAGGAATGCATGTGGACGTTGCTCCAAAAAAAAGACGCTTAAACCGGCGCAGAGGCTGAAGTTCTGGCATGAAAATTTTCTGTCGAAGTAGTGTCCAGTAGAAGGAACATTTGGAGGGTACTTAAACTGCGTCTTCAAGAGTAAGACGAGACAACAGCAATGACATCAGTTTGCAGTGCTATTTGCGGATCATCGGTTGCCTGTCGCTTAGTCAGTTGTTTCTTAAAAATGTACCCTGTTGTTTCACACACACACACACACTCATTGGCACACCGTCGTGTCAGGCCACATTACGAGAAAGACCGCCAGACATAAATAAGCAACGCTTTATTCAGGTCACACAAACGTGCCCGAAGGGCCAAGCAGCAGTTTTTCTGACTTTGGACCGAAGGGCCCCGATGGGTTCAATTCCTGTCGCAGCCTACAATATCCCAGGAACATCCCGAGTTGTGTAAGGCTTCGTTACGTCAGGCAACCCGCTGACCAATCAGTGCTGGGTAATTTTTTGGAGTTGTCATTTCGACTGCCGCCTGTCAATGGCACACTCGTGAGTTTTCTCTCCCAAGCCGACGCTGCAGTTTCTAAGGAAGAGGCTTTTAAATGCTGTCTCCACACTTTCTATCGCAGTGTCGGCACTATGTTTCAAGCCAACGTCAGCGCATAGAGCGCAACTGCATTTTCCGGAACATCAGACAATGCGACACTTGCCGTAGTGCTTCCCAGTCGAAAAAAACAACAGAACCGTGTCAAAAATGCGACAAAATGTTCTGTAGTTCTGTCGTAAACGTCAGATGTTTCTGCAGTTTTGTAGTAATTTTTGTAGTTCTGTAGTTTTTTTTTGTAGTATAATTTTGTTGTCTGTAATTCTGTAGCACTTTTCTGTTGTAATACAGAAATTTCTGATATTACTACAGAATGTTCTGTTGTCACAACAGGGTTCCCGTCAAAAACAGCACAAAAATTCTGTCGTAACAACTGAAAACTTTCTGTAGTTTTTTTCCGACTGGGTTACTTTTATAGAACACACGCTAACCACTGAATTATTTGATTCATGGCATTTAAAGTCCCAAAGCGACTCAGGCGATGACAGCCGCCGTTGTGGAGGGCTCCCTAAATTTCTAACACCTGGGAATCTTTAACGTGCACTGTGATCGCACAGCACACACGCGCCTTGCGTTTGGCCTCCATCGAAAAGCGGCCGCCGCCACAGAGATTCGATCCCCCATCCTTGGGCACAGCAGTCGAACGCTCTTATCACTGCGCCACAGCGGAGGAGCAAGCACCAAACTGCGGCCGTCGTCACTTTTTATTCGTTCATACCCGGCCTCCAAATGACAGGCTAAATAGTGTTACCATGTTATCCGTGCAGTGAAGCCCAGTGAGCCAAGAAGATATACCAGGACATGCCTATTTTGGCGATGCATCTGTGTCTTGTATGAACACTAATGTGAGACTAGAATATGGAAACTAATCTGGGAAGGGGCACATGAAGCCGAACGTCTCACTAAGTCATAGAAGAGCGGGTGAATATCCTGGGTACGTGAAAGGCCGAAAGCAGCCTTGGACTCGTGCGCACCGAGCACAAACAGGGAAATACAAATAAACTACGAGTACAGTCTTTGTCAAAAGTATACGGTCAATGTGGTTGGCTTCTAAGCTCTCTAACGTGGCTGCTAGGAGCAATACTGGAATTTGAATGTAACCTAGAGGAGAATGACAGCGATATTTGGCATTTACGGGATTTCAAACGCTAGAGTTGCTTTTAGCCTCATTACTGGGCTTAGAACAAAAGTCATTGGGCTGCATACTTTTGACAAAGACTGTACATTGTTTTCTCCTGGCGCTCAAGATGCCCTGTCGCGTACCCCTCTCTTGAACAGAGTTCAGTTTATATATATATATATATATATATATATATATATATAGCGAAGTATACGCTTCTGTAAAGGAAACATTTTTTATTTTTCATTTCACTAATGAAGCGTATACTTCGCTATATACTCTTTTAGCAGTCCAGTACGTTATGTTCTCGCAACCTATATATATATATATCTATATATATATATATATATATATATATATATATATATATATATATATATATATATATATATATATATATATATATATATATATATATATATAGTTGCCCGTGTCGGGTTTCTGCCAGAAGCATGGCGCCTAATTGAAAGTTTTCAAAGCACGCTCCTCCATTTTCACAAGAAGATTACCACGTTACGATTCTAAAGAGAGCGCTAATAACCTTCCATTCACTGCTTCCCTCTAGGAGTTGTCGGTTCACTGGCCTGAAGTATTAATTAAGCGGACAAATCGATGTAGCTCGCCCGAGGAGAAATCGGTTTCCATAACGCAAGTGAAGCTTAAAGAAGGAATCTGAGCTGTTTTGATGACGGTGCGTCTTGAGATGACGCCGAAATACGAGACAAACATGTGCACGGCTTCACTGCTGAACGAAGTACTGGGCTGAATTACCTTTGTTTTATCTGCGTCGCTGCTGTGACTGCTAATTGTAAGTACACGCCTTTGCATATTATGTTTATTATATTCCCTCTTGTTGGATGTCTCGTATTTCTGCACTGTATATTTTATTTATTTTAGGTGCGTCTTTGTTCTAGGGCAATCTTTAAATATTTTAAGCTTTATGTAGTTTTCTACAGCATTCCTTTAATTGCATCAAGGCTATTACACTGAAACCTTTCTATTTTGAGGCGTCTAAGATGATCTTTCTCGATACACCTAACCACGGTTGGTAAGCAGCTCGAAAACAATAAGGACGAAAGGTTATCACACACAGATAGTGATTCATTCATCCTTACTAAGAACACCGTCTTCTCCACAAAGGGATCGCTGATATCCTCACATTTAATCAGGGCCTGTGCTAGCTGCATGCACTTGACCCCCCTAAACGTCTTAACCTCATCCGCTCACCTAAATTTGTGCTCGCCCGGCTACGTTTGCGTTTTCGCTTACCATTAGTCACCTATTAGTATTTTGCTTTAGCACTACATGCCCCGACCGTGCCTATTTCGTAACAGACCATAAAATGTGGGTACCATGTGACACCAATTGGGCGTCGATATTGCCCCCATTGGCTACCTGGCGGTCTGACCAACTCAATTTACTATTTAATTAACCGATTAATTCGCATGCACCAAAATTTTTCCCTCGGGAAATGTTTTTCATTCTCTATCTAGTGCAACCATTTCTTTTCTTATAACTCGTTTCGTTCGAACGTAATCCTGCCAACAAACTTTTGGTGACGCAACCTTTAAAACATGCCTGACATCTAAGTTGTATCAATGGCCTAAATATTTAACAAATATCTCTGCATGCACCAAATGCTTTCCCCAGCGATGTTTTTTCATCCTCTATCTAGCGCAATCATTCGTTTTCTTTCCACTTCTTTCGTTCGAACGCAATCCTGCCGACAAACTTCTGGTGACGAGACATACCCGAATTCTGATTGACGTAATTGTGTCTAATTAAATAACTAATTACTCTGCACGCACCAATTTTTCTCCCTGCGATATTTTGCATCCGCAACCTAGTGTAACTATTCATTTCTTATCACTCGTTTCGTTCGAACGTATTCGACGTGTGATTGGCCTGATTGGTTCTAATCAAATAACTAATAACTCTGTGAGCCGAAAATTTTTTCCCAGCAATATTTTTCATCTTCTATCGAGTTCAACCATTTGTTATCTTATCACTCGTTTCTTTAGAACGCAATCCTGCCGACAAGCTTCTGCTGACATTGACATGACCTTGAAATCATACCCACTTAATGTTTACAAATTTAAAAGGTTTTCCACCAGGCGCCGAACCATTATCCTTCCGATACCCAGCCGGTCTCGTCAGAAATATTGTCTAGTGTGAGGATGATAGTAGGGATGAACATGACGATGCAGTTAGTTACAATTATGATGATAGCATTGGTGACAGTGACGGTGCATTTAGTTGATAATGAGGGTAGTAGCGTCAGTGTTGATGATCACGATAGCAGGGATGAAAAGGGCGACGCATTTAGGGAAAACAGTCCTCTAACGCGGATTTCGCCCTTACCCGCCTCTAAGCAGACTTAATCGCAGTCTTCCAATCTTTTACGCGCTCTGGTAACATGTTTATATTTAAGAACCAAATGAAAAGGGTAAGACATGTTCTTTTTTTTTTTTTGCCATGAATCTCAAAATCTGCTGGTACAGATCTAACTTGCTCAGTAGCTATCGTTTTAATCGCGCGCAGGGAGGCATGCGCGTAAGGTTTATGAGTACAAGAAGCCAAGCCATTTGCTCTGCACTAAATGTGTACAGATATTCAAGCAAATTGGCAGCTTAGGATTTATGGCCCCCGAATTTCCGGTCGATTTATTGTAAGCATTGAGGCGTTTAGAACAAATGCCAGTTGAGCTGACCGCTTGCTGGCCGCTTGGTGTCCTTTACCAGGGCCGGTGCACGCCTGGTGCGTAGTCTTGAAGTATACTTTTGCGAGAATCAGGGTGCCGAAATATAAAAGAAACAATGCAGAGAGTTCATTTTGTTCATGAATTTCATGAGTGGTAACATATGTTCTTCAAGAAGGTAGAAAATCATTCCCCCCTTTCATAAAAATCGTCTAAATATATAATATATATTGAAGGCATAAATGGAGAATCTCTACTTTGATTTATTTTGTATACTGATCTCTCGCAGTTCGTAAATTGGATTCGAAGGCTGGCTCATGTCAAAATAAGCAACCAGCAGAACAAGGTCCTAAAGCAAGCTTAAGTGGATGCTAGCACCGGGATGTGCGACTCAATAGCTACAAAATTTGGTTTTCTGTCTAACCGTACATGCGGACTTTCTTGAAGGGTGCGCTGTGTCGACAGTCCATATTACTAAGAACTAACGCCGCTATATATATATATATATATATATATATATATATATATATATATATATATATATATATATATATATATATATATATATATATATTGTTACGCCCTGAGCGTCGCGACTGAGACGTTCTAGTCGGTTCAGCACGCTAGGTACACACACGGCCAGGGGGAACGACACAGGTGCCACAAGGCAAAGGTCGAACGGGCGCGCACACTTCTTCTTCCTCTTCCTTCTTTCTTCCTCCGTGCTCTGTTTGAGAACAAGTCCGTAACACTTCCCCCGTCGCAGGCGAAGCTCTCCGGGTGAGTCAATCGTCAGCACGAGGATGACAGGGTTTCAGACGCGCGACGTGGGCAAGCTCAGTTCGTGAAGAACGTCGGCCACTTTTGGTAAGGCGCGCAATCCGATAGATGAGGTCACTAATTGCCTGGAGGATAACATAGGGACCGATATAGTGCGCGAGCAGTTTCTGACTTAAGCCACGCTTCCTTAGTGGACGCCAAAGCCAGACCATATCCATCAATATCCATATCCATATCCATATCAAAGCCAGACCATAGGTGACGTGGCGATGGTGGTCGTCGTAGCGGGATTTCGAGCGCTTTAGTGAGGCGAGAGTTCTCAGGCGGGCTATCCGGCGGGCTTCTTCAGCCCGGCAGAGGATCTCAGCAATCTCAGGTTTGTCGTCGGTGGAGAACGGGAGGATGGTGTCGAGGATGTGTCGAGGAGACTGGGCATAGAGGAGAAAGAATGGACTGTAACTTGTTGTTTCCTGTTGGGCGGTATTGTATGGGTATGTTATAAATGGTAGCACAGTGTCCCAGTCTTTGTGGTCGGCGGCGACGTACATTGAAAGCATGTTGGTGAGTGTCCGGTTGGTTCGCTCGGTCAACCCATTTGTTTGCGGACGATACGGGGTAGAATGTCGGAAATGCGTTTGGCACAAACGAAGGAGTTCTTCGACAACATCAGCGGTGAACTGACGCCCTCGGTCGCTGATCAACACTCGGGGAGGCCCATGGCGCAGTATAACAAAGTGCAGCAGGAAGAGGGAGACTTGGTGTGCAGTAGCCGATGGAAGGGCGGCCGTCTCACAGTAACGAGTGTGGTAATCAGTGCAGATGACGATCCAGCGATTGGAAGAATGAGACTTGGGAAAGGGTCCCAAGAGGTCTACCCCGACTTTCTCAAAAGGGGATCTTGGAGGCGTCACCGGGTGAAGAAGACCAGGAAGAGTACCGGCGGGGCGTTTGTGACTCGCACACTGAGCACAGCTAGCCACATACTTCTCAGTGGTTTCACGCATCCGGGGCCAGTAGAAACGTTCTTGGATGCGATAGAGTGTCCGCGCAGATCCCAGGTGTCCCGAAGTGGGGTCGTCGTGCATAACGCGCAAAACAGAGGAGCGTAGGCTGACGGGCACCACCAGAAGTGGGAGAATAGTCCTTTTTGTACAAAGACCACTCCGTATACAATAGGGACTGGAATCTGCAGGGTCCCCTGCAGCGGTAAAGAATGGTTGGAGATTCTCATCTTTCCTCTGCTCAGTGCGGAACGAACGGGTATCGGGGAATGGAGGTAAAACCGCAGCGATGTAATGATCAAAATTGTCGGCGTCACATTCCGTTGTGGGAAGCGGCAAACGTGAGAGACGGTCCGCGTCAGCGTGCCGGCGTCCACTCTTGTACGAAACTGTATAATCAAACTCTTGTAAACTAATTGCCCACCGTGCAAGACGGCCAGATGGGTCACGGAGGTTTATCAGCCAGCACAGGGAATGATGATCAGTGACCACTGTGAAGGGCCGCCCGTATAGATAACAGCGAAACCGCTGAACGGCGAAAACTACCGCGAGGCATTCCTGCTCAGTGATTGTGTAATTGCGTTCAGGTTTGCTTAAGGAACGACTGGCGTAAGCAATAACATGTTCCTTGTCGCCGTAACGCTGAATCAGTACAGCACCAATGCCAACACCACTGGCGTCCGTGTGCAGTTCCGTTGGAGCAGAAGGGTTGAAATGGTGGAGAATCGGATGTAATGTTAGTAAAAACTTGAGCTGGCAAAAAGAAGAGTCACACTCTGATGTCCACTCGAAGGGACCGTCTTTGTGGAGAAGGCACGTAAGCGGGTTAGCAATGTCCGCAAAACGGGGAATGAAGCGGCGGAAATAGCACAGTCCTAGGAAACTTCGGAGTTCCTTCACATTCTGAGGTGTTGGAAACGATGCAACGGCCGCGGTCTTTTGAGGGTCAGGTCTGACGCCTTCACGATCGATGAGGTGTCCTAGTACCAAAATCTGACGCTCACCGAAGCGACACTTCTTCGAATTAAGTCCGGCGTTTTTGAAGCAGTGAGCACGACCGCGAGGCATTCGTTGTGCTCTTCGAATGTCCGGCCAAAAATGACGACATCATCGAGGTAGCACATACATATTTGCCATTTTAGCCCCCTAGGATAGCGTCCATAAATCTCTCGAATGTTGCAGGAGCATTGCAGAGCCCGAAAGGCATTACATTAAATTCAAACAGGCCATCGGGTGTGATAAAAGCCGTTTGTTCTTTGTCATCAGGGTGCATAGGGATCTGCCAATATCCCGATCGCAGATCGACAGATGAAAAATATGATGCCGAGAACAGACAATCTATGGCGTCATCGATCCGCGGAAGGCGATACACATCCTTCTTTGTTGCAGCATTCAGACGGCGATAGTCGACGCAAAAGCGCCATGTACCATCTTTCTTCTTCACCAGAATTATAGGGGCGGCCCAGGGACTGCATGACTCTTGAATAACACCCTTTTCCAGCATATCTCGAGCCTGCTCACTGATGATCTGGCGTTCTGTTGGTGACACTCTGTACGGCTTCTGTCGAATTGGGTGTGAGTAGCCTGTGTCAATGCGATGCCGGGTACGTGTCACGGGAATGCACCGTGAGCCGCAAGGCTCCGAAAAATCAAAGATGGAAGAATACTTGACCAGTAAGGCCTCCAAAGCGTCACGCTGGTCCCTGGTTAGAGAGCGGCTGATCATCCGATGCAGTTGTGAGTCAGGGGCTGGAGCGGCAGCACTTTCGCCAGGTGCATCAGTAACCAAAGCCACCGACGGGGCGTCGTCTTGGCTACATGTCGCAGTCTTCATATTCACAGGCAAAACTACTAGTTGCGAAGAACAATTAATGGCCCACAGCCGTGAGCAGCCCTTGACCACCGACAGTAGGCAATGAGGAACCAGAATGTATTTATTTGCACAGTTAGAATGAAGCAGTGCCACTGTAGCGTCGAAGGTGTCGGAAGCACGGCTGGGGCACCTAACTGGGACGCACACCACAGACAAGGCTGGCACATTGGTATCCTCTATTACGCAGAACACATCCTCACGCACGTGTGGCTTCTCTGAGTCCAGAAGGAAGGGAACCATCAACGCAGAGTTCCCCAGAGCGGCAGTCGACCGTAGCGCCACACATTCTCAAAAAGTCAATACCTAGAATTATGACATGCGTGACATGCGTGAATTATGACTTCGCTGCGAATACCGTTCCACCCAGGGACACCGAAGCACTACACATTCCCAGGGGACACAACACCTCAGCACCCGCGCCATGCAAATTCACATTTCTGTCCAAAACAAACATAACTTTGCGTCCTAACCGCTTCTTAAACGATAAACTCATTATTGAAATGGTTGCCCCGGTATCCACTAAAACCATTGTTGCCACACCATCCACAAGCACATAGACCGTGTTCTTTAACATAACAACAGATGGGGGAATTTCTTCAGGCAGCGCACAGTCTCCAGCGACCTGACCTCCAGCGGCCGCGCTGACTAGTTTTCCGGCAAAGGCGATGCCGACCGCCGTCGTGGCCGTGGTGACGGAAAGCGGCGGCGCGCAGAAGAGGCAGGTGGTGGTGAGACACTTCGTTCGGAAGCAGGAGAGTGGCTGCGCGGTCCATTGGTCTGGGGATATTCATACGAAGATGGGGGCCATTGCCAATTAGAGTCGTAGAAACGGGTACGTGGCGGAGCACTTTAATTAATTTGTTATATTTAAGTTAATTCTTGCCGAACAGCTAAAGGTTGGTACGCCAATGTTTTTGATACGGCATGAGAAACATAAACCACCAGAGATTTAGATAAGCATCCGATACTCTCGTCATGCATGGAAAGATACTTAGTTCATAGAGTCAGGGACATCCCCAACTAACTGCATGTTTATCAGTTATGATATCTTTTTGCCAGAGTTTTTCAGTCAACGACCAGGCAACAGTATAAGTTCTCGTTATTTCTTATAGTGTACGACTTCGTTTGGAACGCTATCTGTAAACCTGAGTCTATGCCATATTTTTTTTTTGTGTCGAAGAAACTACGTGTTGGAAGTAAACTAAGATAGACTAAGGTTAACGTCAATCACGCTATGTTGCAGAAAAGTTGCCTTTTCTGCAGCCTTGCTTCTCGTATGGTATAGAGAAGATAGCATACGTTTTAACCGTCAGAAATATATTGACATTGCTGCAGGAACGCAGATTATTTAACACATGAGCACTCTTGGTTTTGCTTGTCCGTTCGCCACCGGAAATCGAACAAGCGCGTTGTATGCTGTCCTCGTTGCTCACATTGTTCAATACGGTGCATTGAATTCTGCACCTAATTTCCATTATTGATCGAGCGAGGGGGAGTAGAAGTTGAGCTTTGTGCGCTATATTGAATATGTTGAATGAAGCTATAGCCGTGGCTTTGTTTCAGCTTTGAACCCGTTTCTGTTTGCTTCCAGACGTGTTCCTCATTTTCGGACAGCTCCTCGGCCTGTCAGATAGTTCGGGTGACCACTGGCGCGCTGTAGGCTCTGTTAAAGCAAGTGTGAACAATCTACTCCTGTCCACTTTCGGTGTACTTGCAGCGGCTCGTTCATCGTAGCCTGTCTTCCTGTTCTGAGGCGTGCGCTTCGCTTCAGGGCAGCAGACGGCTTCATTACCGTCCTCACAAACAGGATCATAACATAGAACCGCAGAAGAATGTGCAAGCCTGCAGCCACAGGCATGTCCAAGCTGTTTATTTCAAAATTTGCCTGCAGCGCACCAAACCAAGATTCCAGACTAAAAGCGTCAACGCGCTTCGCATGCAAGCGGCCGTTCCGGCCGCAGGGGAAGGGCAAGGCAGGCGCGCCACAATATAGCTCAGCGCCGGTAGACAGGAGACACCTCCAATGCGCAGGATGGTATACAAAGCGCGAGCCACCACCGCTCAAGTCGGGCCGCGCCTAACCTAACGTGGCTACTAAACAAACTGACTAACCACCGGAAATGTTTTCTCTAAGCACTCTCGACACCAACCGGTTTCAAAGCTACGTGAAAGTTAGGCTCTGAATACCAAAGCTCGCTTCCCGCCCGAATTTCCTACACCATACACCACCACATCTGCGGCGGCTTCCTCACCGGTCTCGCTTCCCGAAGTCCTCAAAGTAAAATAAGATACGACTCAGCCGCTAAACGACTACGGCTCTGTGTAGAACCGCTCTTTCTTTTACCTACCCTTTTACGAGTGGTTTTGTACACTCCGTTTCGAGAGAATAAGGAGGCGGTCGAGAGAAAGAGGAAGAGAGAGAGAAAGAGAGCAGGGGGAGCACGTCTCGCAGCAAGACGGAAACCGGGTGCGCTTAGGACACGCGCGCCATACTCACAGTACGTGGTCTCATATGCGGCGGCGACAGATGAGATTCGGAGTGAGGGCGGATGCCTGTAGCGTAAAGCTCGGCGTGGAAAGGGTGTAGCGAGGCAGAAAAGAGTGTTTTGCAAGACGGGAATAGGAAGCAGGCATGCGCACAGGAGAGCGGGAAGGGAGGAGAGCGAGAAGGGGTGTGTGAGTCTCGTTACGATAAGGGCGGCACCTTGTTTTGTCGCCGCCGGAAGAAGGGAGCCGCAAACGGAAGTGGCGTGCGAACAGAGAGAGCGACGACGGCCCTCTCTTGGTGTTTTGCTTAGTTTGGATATGAAGATGTGTGATGCGGGAGGTTTCAAAAGGGAACCGGAAAGATTCTGGGAATGGCGGGAGCAGTTTGTTTAAAAACCGTATTTTTATGTCCAACGCCGGCTTGTAGGTACCGTGTGCGCGGTAACTCACTGAAAAAGGGTCATTATAATTTGCGAACGGTGCGCGCGTATATGCTTCTGTATGCGCTTACGTGGGTGTGCTAATGCGTTCGCTTAACGTTAAGCTTCGTAACCACACTAGTGCTACGTTTGATCTTCGGAATTTTCTGAACACCTCACGACATAGTGATGAATTGCATTTTCATCCGCTGCATCTTAACAGCCCTTTTTGTCTTCTAAGGCACCAAATCATAGAGCGGTTAAGGAAGGTGGCGGGGCTACAATTTGTCCACCATGAAGAGGGATAAGAAGTGTAGTAAGATAGGGCTTAGGGTGTCTTTGACGTTTGCTGGCGTAAAACCCGGGTTAAGCCGTAGTAATTCTCGACTTCTCGTGGAAGACATCGTAGAAATTCTGGGAGAGTTCCCATACCAGCTTAACATTGTACTCTCACTTGAAGTAAACTTACCGAAGAAGTGGAAACGGAAGTCTAGAATTTTAAGAAACCTTTTTATAAAGAGGCAATTATGGAATATTGTACGACTTTTGTGTACATATCCTTACCATGATCTAAGATTCCGCAGCGTGCCTGAAATTTCCCTTTAAATCTTTTCAACATTAGCAGAAAGTAGGTAAAAGTCAATAGAAGACCAATGGTCCAACATATTTATAAGGGTTGTAAAGCACTGGTAGAATACTTTTTATAATCATGTCGACATAAATTCTGTAGGTTAGTGATACGTAGCAAATTCATGCTTGTGTACTTATTTCTGAACTAAAACAAGTACTTGAAGTTTCGATAGAAAATTAATGAGGTGTGGTTTTGATGTAATCGGGAGACAAACCTTCAATAATTCGATAATCTTTTATAAACAAGTTTTTTTAGAAATGAATGGGGTAATATCTAAAAACATAGTACAAAAAACTTAGGGGCCTACCAAAAAACTACAAGAGCGATGGGGGATGAGTTGCGTATTTATTTATTGTTATCGTGATGGCAATCAATATATGAAAAATACCACGTTGAGGAGATCTTCCGAAAACAAGTGTCCAAATATTTTGGGGGGTATGTGCACTATTCAAGAAATATCCAAACGGCGCGCAGAGTAGAAAATCGCGAAACAACCACCAATATCTGGAGAAAATGTGCCTCCTGCGCGTTGTCAGTGAATCTCTTGCCTGCGTTGAATGAAGCCCTCCTAAAGAAAACCGCAGAGACTGTGACGCCACTTCTGTCTTTAAGTAATATTGAGAAGCCACCATCTTCAGCGAACCACGAACGAAAATGTGACTTCCGCTCTGGGTTTCAAATTAGAGTTTCTCTTTAGTTTTCGTTCAGCGAGTGTTTCTCACAAATCGTGTTTCTTTCTTTGGCTTTCCTAGTCTCTGATTGAGCGTTGCTCACTTTATAGAGGCTAAACTTTATGTGCGTGGAAATTACGCGATTTCGACGGTGGCACAAAGAATTTACCATTGGTGGCTTGCTTGATCGCCCATATCTTCTGAATGAGAAGATATCGCTTGCCGCCCCGAAGTGGTAGCGCGATTAGCCAATCAGATCCTCGCTGGCCGTTACCGGTTTGTTCCATAGCTGCTCCCCTCAAGTTACGTCTTCGCCTTATCAAGCGCGTCGTCTTTGCCATCTCTATATTTCCGATACACCGTTGAAGAAGAGTTTCGGATTAGCTGTGAGGGGATAAAGGAAATCACGGGCTAGCCGGTAGCAGAGGGCTCAAAATATGGTGTGTGCTACGAGCGAGAACACCATGGCGATATGCAAATCAAGGCGGTACGGCTGCTGGATTTCCAGTGTCGCTGCGCACTGCCTGCAGATGCCAAATCACTCGCAGTGCATATTCTGATTTGCGCATAGGCTACCCTCTCACAACCAGGGCAAGAAACAGTCTACAGATTTGTTTGCTAAGCCGGATTACGCTGCACCACAGGAGGGTGCACTTCCCCCATGGATCCAGGATGTCCGTAAGCTTTCGTAAGTGCACCGGCTCGTGTATTGGCGCTGCCGCACCACGGCTGGGGAAAAAAAACATTAGCGTGACAGCGTTAAGGAGCTCCTCGCAACGAAAAACTCGGCGCCCATCGGAAATAATATTTCAAGAAGCGAAAGGTGGGCATGTGTGCTACGGGAAAATAGAACATCTCTCTGCGTCCCATAGGCTGCACATCGGCCTCAAAGGTTTGCTTGGAATTGCCCGTTAGGGAAAGACCTACTGAATTTATCTACCGGGAGATACATTGGCCACAGTCTCGTCATTTCGCTGTGCTTGTCCGAGGAGCGAAGAAAGAAGAAGAAGAAGACAGATAACTGTGCCCAACAATCTGTGCTCTTGAGATAACTCTGTAGTCGCTAGAGGCGAACAACAACAGCGAGTTGCTAGGACAGAAGGTTCGTTCGAACGTTGTGACGGCGGTGTGCCCCGGAGTTCGACGTAGAGACAATGTCATACCACTAGAAGTCTTCTACACCTGAATGAGAATGGTCAGCGACGACAGGCAAGGGGTGCTCATACGTGAAGTGATTCCACTATAGCATTAATAAAGCTGAAACCATAAACTACGAAGAGCTAAAGCCATGTCTTTACTTTCATGACGAACCTAAGCATAGCCATGCAGATGCAGCTCTCGTCCAGCTCCAGGTTTAACCACATACTAAACCACAGCTAATTTTTTTCTGGTAATTGCGTTATAGTAGCACGTATGTAAGTTTTGCAGTGGCGTAGTATGTCATGTGCTGTAATGTTTGTGTGAGAACCGCAGAGAAGGCGCAGTCCCGTTTCAATCGTAAGGCAAAGCTTAAGCGACCTCAAATTTTTATTATTTTTCCCTGCTAACAGGCAGGCCCATGAGCACTGAAAAACGAGAACAGAGAGCAGGTTACGGGCGTGTTGTGTAGTAGCGCCACAGTGGAGCTGATAATAAAAAAAAAAAACGCTGAGCACATCCCTGTCGCTTCCGCTTCCTTAGGAGTTGTCCACTGAGCATTAAAACAACCCACGACCGCTTTCGCCGCGCCTCTTCATCGCGTCGCCTTCTTTTTGACCCACATCGATTTCAGTGTACTAAATCAAATGCATTGAATAAGGGATAACCCGCATCATTTTAAACATTACCGATAGCAGCAGGGAGGTTTTCCATGAAAGCAAGCTTCACTGAGGTACATTGAAACATAACTTAGATCATTTTAGACAAGAATTGCAGGAAAGTGACGTGTGTTCACACGGGCGCACAATTTTCACCTGTCTCGGCACCATCCGTTGGGCTACGTAGCGTTATGTAATGCATCTTAGTGAAACCTGTGTGGTATAAAATACGCCATGAATTTCATCTCCCAACAAAAAGCAAATGTGTTCATGCTCACCCCGTTAAAGAAATTGTGCCAACCAATCGATTCGGGGGATTCTAAGAATAGTACAGAAACCCTAGCAGAATCAAAGAGTTCGGCAGCATGTTCCAAAAACCAAGAATTCAGAATTCAGAGAATGGACCAGAAATGGTAGCTGCACAAAGGTATCATTCAGGTCCATCGGCTACACAGTGCACTGCCGGATCTCTCCTTCGAGCTACGCAGAGTGCTTTGTCTCAAACTAGAAAGATCTGAGGAGCCACACAGCCAGTCGCTTCTTGTTAAACTGGATAGATGATTTCGCTTCCAAGCAGCTGCTCAGGGTGCCTAGACTGTGCAGTCAACCGATTCAGCTTTCCGTATTGGGCTGCACAACGCCCGGCGTGTTTTGTTTTCACAATCTGCTAACCTAACATCCGAAAGGCTTAATAAAGAATCCTTGAAATATAGTATCATATAACCACAATAAGACAGCGTTTCGGTAAAAAGAATGTGACCACAAGTGAAGGTGCCTGAAATTAGGAAGAAAACCGTTATGTTTAGGCATCGGTGTTATTTCAAAGTGCGCTCGAGACTTGGGTATAACGCAGCTTTTTCTCGTAGCTGCTATTCGGATGAAAATGTTCGGTGTTTCTTAAAGGTTCAGTTTCAGGTTTAACGTCAGGGAGAAGTTTGTTTAGGGATTCGGTTAAGCACCGGCCACTAGATGCCTTTTACCTGTATGTGTAGCAGAGGGGGGCCTTAAGAATTTCCTGCATAAAATCGCGCTTCTCTGGCGACCAAGCGATGGATTACGGCGGAAGTTAGTTTAACGTTAAAAGCAAAGGCGGCGAGCATCTGCGCCATTCCTGACTTAACCTCCGCTGACCAGCTAATCTGTTGCTAAGCGACAACTTTCTCTCCAGTGCTCACCCTAAGCTTCTCTAGTATGGGCGTCCGCTGAAACGCGGAAACGCTGCGCGCGTTGAGACATTACGGACGTGAGCTCTGGCGGGCTCGCCCCACCCACGCACTCTCCGAACCGGCGCGGCAATGTTTGCAGGCGTTCTTTTGTTACATCGCTCCTAATTGCTCTGAACTGTGTAAAACGTGCTCGAGCCATTTTCTTTTCCATGCCCTTAGCCTCCTCCTCCCCCCTCCCCCAAAGAAAAAATAGTCTTTCTATTGTTGGGCTGTGCCAGTTTGTCTAAGCAACCCCACTTATAGTGCAAGGGGAAGAGAATATAGACACTAAAGCGAATCTGTGTTATGACTGATATGGTCTATCGGCGTTGAATATGAAGTGATCCCGTTCAGTGATCCCGTTCATTTTTGCAAATAAAACGTACATCTTCTGACCTGATAATTAAAAAATACTGCAATTTGCTTTGCTCTCTCTCTCTCTCTTTGCCAGTAAATTAACTATGCTCTAGTGAAAAACGGAATGAAATTAGGAGTATCTAATACGCGATAACATTGCTTTTATGCCATTTCTGTAGCAGTGTTTCACACTTTGGATCAAGTGCTTCGTAACCGGACACCTCTCATATTGTGCAACTAGTAGAATTTTGGTTTGCTATATGACGACGTAACATAGACTCTGCAAAAGAGTTTCTCAGAATGAGAACAAGTGAAAAGTTCTGACTGTTCGCAGCAAGAGGCATCGTTGTCTTTAAATTTTAGCCTTAATCTCTAACGTTTGTTGGCTGATAAGTCACAATGGTATTCTGAAGCGCTTGTACGCAAAATGTTCATTATATGAATGCAGACCAAATATTGGTTGGAGCACTGAGAGGCGACATCCGTTTTGCATGACATGTACTAAGCAGATATCTGTAGTTGCTTCAACACGACATATATAAGCGCATGAGAGCGGACTGAACTCTACAATAAAGCAGTGATTTATATAAATGACGATGAAGCGCAAAGGGGCGGGGGGGGAGGGGGAGGGGGGAGCGGAAAGTTACAGTATATTGCACTGATTCTCACTTATCATAAAGATGATATCCATTTCGTGCTCTACATGGGCGAAAACTCGATTATGTGTCCATTGTGTTGGATTTGTATGCATAACTGAGTAGTATTCAACTTAACGTTTAAAGAGAAGGGCTGGGAGGTCGATTTGTTCTAAGCATGGACCGCTCGATTACTGTCAGATCTAACAAAATTTCACATTATTCAGAAATATTCCGGATGTTAAACCCCATAAGCCAAACGAAGCCTAAACCAGGTCTGAAATATTTGGCGAGAATTGCTTCTCAAATCCTCTAAAGTGAACTCTGACTAGATCGTGCAGTCTATTTATACTCCAGTGACATGATACGAACGTTACCATCATGCCTGTTCAGTAAGTTCTTTCTTTGCTCATACAGTCAAGCTTTCCTCCCTTTGCCTGCTATAAGCGAGAGGAACAACTTCAATAAATATTTATTTTGAAGGCCAGAGTAATGCCTTTTTTTACTATATTACTTAATCGTTCTTCTGTTCCCTGTCCTTTCGGATCTATAAAATTATCTGAAATATGCAACAGAAGGTTACCAAAACCTCGCGTGATGTGATGTGACCACTATAGGCTTTCTCTATTTAAACAACCCTGTATAAGATCTACATGGCCGACTGGTCAATATATAGATTTTGCTGCTTCTCCGCGGATAGTTCTAGATCGAAACTTAATCTGTCTTACGAGCCTGTCTTTCGTCGTATGTGCATCTTCTGGCCTTTGTCAAAGTTTCTGGGCTAACTTCATCTACATTGTGCAGAACCAACTACCCCGACAACACACACTTTTAAGCTTATTCTGCGTTAAGGCTAGAACTTTAGACCTTCGACCCTACTCCCTACTCCCCACCCGCCTCCCGCCTAAAAAATATAACGAAACAAAAAAACGAAGGTAGGAATGTAGGGGAAGTCACAACCGAAATTTTATTCTTAGCAGTAAAATTCATAACGTTTTTCACACATACGCCGCACGTCATAATTTTTTGTGAACTCAAACTTTCTAAACCTCTCTGCCTCCTCTCTCTCTCTCTCTCTCTCTCAAACTTTCTAACAGCAAAAGACTTATCTCCGAAAATGCGGGCGTACTGAGGTAAAGGCGAAGTTGAATTTGAAGTTCGGGGCACTCTGAAGGTCCGTTTTGAAGTTTATCGTGGGGTAGTGTTAACTGCGCTCACTTAATAAACACTTCCACAGTTAGCCCTATATGACCAGTTGCGCACTAATTATTACGCAGTCGTAAACTATTACACTTTTTGAAAGTCCGCGTAGCATACATAAAAGTCGCCTTTTATCAAACGACACGAGCGCTCATGCGCGGCCTATGGGTAACACGTCTTACTGGAGATACAGGAGTCCCGGCATCAGCTGTATTATTACGTTAAGTTTGTCGAATGAACCGAATGTTCTGAAATCGTCGCCAGTTCCGGAAGTTAATACCGCGCTTACCTGTTTTGAAGCAACTCTCCATGACCAAAGTCATGCCACTGAGGACAGAAAGTCCCCATCAAAGAGCTGTCTGTCTCGCCCGCCATCAATACCCGCCTGACGCTGTTGTTTGCCTTTGTATCTTTTACCATTGCATATAAGAAATTTAAATGGTGCAGACAAGAGGCACCATTTAAAAGTGTTATGTTTTGCGTCCGCTAAAGCTCGGCAGCATCTTAATAACTGTGGTCATCACAATGGACACCTGTTTGCGAGGCGGGCTTTTTCAACAAAATGCAGCCAGAAATTGAGCGCAAAGTTTTCAGGACTGGAATTCCGCTTAAGTGTTTTCCTTACGCTTCGATCCCTTGTGCTTCTTACATTATTTTAAGAAGGCAGGGAGTCATTCTGGAAGACAAGCTTTAAATACACCGAGCTGTGCATTGCGCAAAAGGCCGTCAACTGCTCGTGCAAACAAAAAGCATATATATATATATATATATATATATATATATATATATATATATATATATATATATATATATATATATATATATATATATATATATATATATATATATATATATATATATATTCGGATCCTACCATCCCATCATCGGCACGTTGTTTTTTCTTCTACTTTGTGTTGAATTATCTTTGCCTTGAACCGATTACATTAATAATTTATGCGATTATCGGAGTAAAAATTAAAAAAAAAATAAGACAAAGTACAATCCCAAATGCTTTCCTTGGTATCGCCGACTGTTGGCTTCTTTCATTCATGTATTACAACGAGCACCCTAATTTCCCCTTCATTTATCTGCTTGTAGCTTACGGGGGTCTCGGTTCTGGCAGTCTTGAAGCCATAGGTAGCGTAAGAGGGTTCTAGCACAGCTTTCGCCCTCGCTATTGATCACGTTCTACGTGACGCTGGAGGTAACACAGAGCGTTCCACGTCCGCCGCTTTGGTTGAGGGTGGCGCTGGTGAACACTCTCAAGGTTGGTATACAGACAACATTAATACCCAAGAAAGTAGCAGGGGGGACAGCGGCCGATGTAGCTAAGTTGGAAGAGCACCGGACCCGATATTCGGAGGTCGTGGGTTCGGATCCCACCATCGGCACGTTGTTTTTTCTTCTACTTTGTGTTTAATTATCTTTCCCTTGAACAGACTACATCACTAATTTATGTGATTCTCGAAGTAAAAATAAAAAAAAAATAAGGCAAAGTACAATCCCCAATGCTTTCCTTGGCCTCGCCGACTGTTGGCTTCTTTGATTCATATATATATATATATATATATATATATATATATATATATATATATATATATATTTCCATGAATTTCTATCACACATCGACGTATTTTTTCTTCGTTGCCGTACAAAAAGGGAAGATGAATACCCCAGCGGTAGATAATACTGGCCGAAAAGAAAAATGACCATTGTGTTCTGAAATAAAATTGGAAAAAAAGATTTAATATTCTTTTAATATAGAAATAATAAAGTCTAAAAGGGGAACGGTATAACAAATACACTAGTCTTATTTCGAGCGCTTGACTTTCTCTGTGGTTTATTCCCTTTGCGATGCCAGGGCACGTTAAAGAACCCTAGGTAGTTGAAATTTCCGGAGTCCTCCATCACGACGTCTCTCAAAGCCCGAGTCGCTTTGGGACGTTAAATCCCACAAATCAGACCGAACCCTTTTTTCCAGTAATTATCTTCTTTTTTTTTTATTATGGGGCACAACCTCCTCATTTCATGTTGCTACGTCAAGGTGTCCGTAATAAAAGTCATGTCATGCTTTTTTTTATGTGTTATATTATGCCACCTCATTTTAAATTATTTATGCATAGCTATTGGGGCTCTAAAATCGCAAACCTGCATGTAGGCATCAGGAATCCTCCAGGATGGCTCTGGATTTGTTCTCGATCGGCTTTAGTTTGCCTGTATTTCATCCCAAGTCTCCGCGTTCAGCAGTCGCGTGTTTTGTCCACTTACTATAGTTTTGACGGGCTAAAACCTCGAAGCGACTCTCAAGCTTGCTTTATAATTAGTGGGAATTTGAACGCTATTAGTGCAGTTTCATATAGGTGCCGAGTACGTTTGAAGTTTATTTGAGGCAAGCGTACACGATATTTTATACAGCGACGATTTGGACATTACCATCCACTTAGGGGCCGACGTGGATGTACGGTTAAGTGCGGACACTAACAAATATATGATCTGTCTGCAGTGGGGCTTATGGTGGACGCACTCCGGCTGGGAAACGGTGTAGTCGTCATCAAGATTAGGCCTTGCCCGTTCATGAGTTCCGCAGCCAACTAAACAAGCTATGTGATCACTAAACCGTACTCTAACCCAACTGGCCATGTTGGTCGGAAAACTGGGGATGACGAGTATGACGCTGTAATTGCATCGGTTTGATGTCTCAACGCAGGACTCTTGGGAGAAGATCTGCCCCTCCGATTGCGCCGAACTTGATGGTAATCTCACATCTAGTTCTCCACTGGTTAAATGAAGTTACGGGTAGTGCTTAGGGCTCCTTGAAACACGAGCATAAGGAAATATCCTACTTTGAGGCCCTTTCATTAGCTCAGAGCTCTCATAATGTACTGCTATGTACACGAAGTGGTAGCCGGGAATATCCGAGTTATCAAGCGAAGTGGTTACCCAAACTGCATGATGAAAGGGTTCTGGTTTCGAGAGTGCACATTTGTGGTAATGTGGTTCTTCGTAAATGAAGGAAAAGGGGCCTCCCACCTCTACTGATATCGTTATAGATAGATGCCAGGAATTATTATTTGTGTCCAAGCCTTCAGAACATTGCAATAAAAAAAAAATGCTATAACTTAGTAACCAAGCAATAGCTCTCAGGAAAATCTCCCCCTCCCCCCCCCCCCCACACACACCCTCTCCCAACAAGATGATATAAAATGTCATTTATTTATTCTCCTGAAACTGGCACATTTTACGGAACCCCACTTTATAAGTGGCAGTTGTACTTCCTTACGGTTATTCCATTCACAAGAAATAATGCGTGGAACAAACTAGCATATGCTAAATTCTTTAAAGCTCTCATTTTTGAAAATAAGCACTCAAAAGCAAGCAGACATCTGATGTAGCTCAATCAGAGGTATATAATAAACGTGAGTTGAACAATTCTTTAAAAAAAAAATAAATTGCTTGGTCATTCACGTGCATTACTATAGGTGAATTCATGCTAGGTTTTGCGGCATGGAGATTTTTTTTTTTTCGTTTTTACATTTACGTCCACGTGTGGGGAGATTGAAATTCGCATTCAAGATTTGAGTTTATCCAGGGCCTGTCCGCAATGAGAGTGCAAAAACACTCTCTAATAGATTCTTACTTGCACGCTGAGACCATTGTTTGTAGATAAATGAGCTTTATCAAATGTTATTCATGGTACATCCGTATACAGTCTAGCAACCTGCATCTCGTCTCTGGATTAATCCAGCCTGCTGCCACCCCTCACTGCTTAGATATAAAGCTTAAATTTTTTAGCCTAACTATTCAAGCCCGAACCAAACAGTTGGTTGACCTGTGTTCGGAATATATAGAAAAGGTGTCAGGTCAGCAATGTATTTCAATGTCTGTGGATGTCATACCGACCTTCTTTAACGTGTGTGTTCGTGGGTAGAGTGTAGGGGACGGGCACACTTCAGACTCATCATGTGATGTAATGAAAGCAAGAAAATAATTATTAAAGCATATAATTTAGTAGTCAAAGAAAAATCAAGGAGAGCGATAAATTTTTGCTATCCGCAGTATTAACAAGTTCAAGCACCCAGTCAAGCCCTCATCCTACCTCTGCGCTGATATTACAAAATTTTCCCGATATTCTGCTGACACCATGATTTATTACCCGAATGGAACGCCAACTTTTTGCAAGCATTTTCTATTATCGCGAATGCTGTAAAACTGGCACTTTACGTTGTGCTGTACCTGTTTATTACCACGCATAAACAACTTGTCTCACGTAGCATGTGTCGTGCAGCTCAGCTTACTAGTCATTATCTGTTCGGTGCTGCTCAGCTAGACACGCCTTTGAGAAAAATAATAATCTTTCCATTACAAATATTAGGTGCCGTATATACACGCTTCATAGTAAAAAAATGGACGTTACATTGAAAAGCTCGCCGCCGTAAAATTTTCTCCAATTTTCGCTCAGTGCTGTTTTTCTTTTTTTTACTTATACAGGACAAAAAAGAGCGAATTCAGTATGCCCTCAAAATAACAGGAATTATTGATTGCTAAGACGGGTACGACAAGAACGCTGTCTCACTGTATCGTCCTCCTTCGGGACCAGAAAATGACAGCAATAGCTCCAGACAACCTTTTGCCTCTTAATGCTTTTCAAACATAACTTCAAGATCAGGTGACCACATGGGGTATAGCCACACGATCCGGAATGCTCAGACAATACAAACTGCCCATGTACGAATTATGCACATCGCCATGTTGGCTATTGCGTCGTGCTGTGGAGCATTCGCAGTACGCGCGGAACTCGGAAGCCACAGAACGCACTGTTTAATAGATCAGCTCACCTCAACTCACAGCACATCCATATCAGGCGTGTGTGATATATAGGTAGACACATTGCGCAGTACTGATCGAGACCTAATGGTCTGAAATCAGTGAAAGTGAGGCTGAAGAGTATTGAAGCTGGTAGGTTAATCCCTAAGGGTCTAATGGCTACCTTACAAGCAGCGCAGGATGAAAGCGAAAAAGGCAGAATGAGTGCGTGCTTCGTTATATAAATTTACGCTATCTTGCATGGCGTAACACGTGCCAAAGCTATCGTTAACGTTCACGCATGATGGGACAATGGTGAAGGAATAAACTTGCGGCCCGATTCCTTATCCTACAACCTGTCTTTAACATTACAAGTTACCTACAGTGAGTCGGCGGTTCCACTCGGTAACCTCTGACCGAGAAAAGCTTGATGGATTCTTCGTTTTACCTTGCGACCTAGGCGCACCGATAAATAGCACGATCTTTGGCTCTGAAAACAGTTTTCGGCTCCAACGGATAGCTCCGAAGCCGTGTGACCCCAGTTAAAGAATTCCCGTTGTCAGCATGATGCCGCAGGAAACGGGTAAAGCCTCGATGAGCGTCGCTAGTATTATCCACCCCTTTTAGCGCCTCCGACTCGGCTTGCAGCCTCCTCTCTACTGCCTCATGAAATCGGGCGACCAATGAGACATTCACCTCCTCCCCTTTCCGGCCATGCGGACTCAAAGCCACGCCTCAAGCTCAAACCGACGACGGCGAAACGCAAACACCCCGCCTACCGAAAGACGCGACAAAGCTGTCCCATTCATGAAACGCGCCGGCGTCCCCAAGACCCACGAAAAGCAGCAGCCGTCGTCGTCGTCTCGGTAGCATCAGTAACAGTAGTCATCAAGCCCTTCTTCCACGTGTTCTATTCCTGGGCCGCTAAGCTCCCTGAACAGAGGCGAGAGCACAGTGAAGGCCCGTTGTAAAAAGGCTCGGCGCGCAAAGCGAAGAAAAGCGTCGTCACACCGTAGAAAAACAGAGACGGTAAACGGAGGAGCGGGGAGGGTAATGACAGATCGGTTCAGGGCCTCCACTTGCGACTCAACGTTGCCGCTGCTCCCGTGTTTCTTGAAGATGTGACTCGGAGTCAGAGGCGGGGGCTACACTCCCTAAACCATGTGTATCACCTCGCCGTGCTCCTAGAAGAAGCGGCTAGACCAAACGATGCACCGCTAGACGAGTACACTGTCAGTGTTTGTGGAAGGAGAAACCACGTAATGCGGAGACGAGGGAAAAGGATGAGCGGAGAGGGAGCACTTTTTCTCTCAGGCTAGCCAAAAAAGTTGCCGTCTGCCACAGGGGCCGGTGATTGTCGCAAAATAACGCGCTTTCGTCAGCGTCCGGGTCCCGGCTTCAGACGATGCAGAACCGAGAAATAAAGAGAGGAGGTGATGGCAAGCGGAAAGACCATACAGCCGAGACAGATTGAATGAGGAAGAGAACAACGGAGAGGGAAGGTGCACACCTCTGAGGTCCAACCATTTGTCCGTTACAGAAGAAGAAATCCACGAGAGTGCTGGAGTGGCAGGATTAAAGCTCTGGGGAGAGGGTTCCATGACAGGAAGGAGTGTGCGGCAAGTCGAGGACCTTCCCGACGCTACCAGGACAGCAGGGAGTCATTAGCCACTCTTTGCAGACGGCGCACTGGAAAAGACTCTACGCAGTCGTTGTAGGTTTCGACTACTCCAGCTCACAAGGATGCAGACGAGGGAGCCCGAAGATGGGCTCAGATATGTGCAAAAGAAGACAGACCGCCAAGCTGACGCTAAGTGAACGGTGAGCCAGACGATCGAGTCGGATGATAGAGTCAGCCGTAACGAGACTTTTGCCACTGTGAAGAAGTGCTGAGTTGAGCAGTGTGTAAGTACTGATAGGTCATAGCGATAGAGACGGCACAAATAGGCGAGTGCAAGTTAAAAGGGTCTTTGCGTCGGTGAAGCAGCGTTCTTCGTTAAGAGACCAGGAGTCGGGACTGTTCTTCAACGAGGCGTTTGCGTTGTTTGGAGTGCGCTAACGATCCGAAGAAGTTTTCAGTTGTTGGAGCAGCAGGGTTAAAAGAAAGTCAGCTCTCCGAGCAAAGAACAGTATTCGAGTTGTATCAGCATATTGTACGCTGGCCGTTCACTTACTCACAAGAACGCTACCGGCGGTGGTCGGTCTACAGCAAGAAGTCATTGGCAAGCAGGAAATAAGAATCACTTATGTACTGCTGACTATCCTGTTGCATCAAAAAGGAGTACAAGACGAGACCCTTCGTGACGGTTTTCCTTGCGCAGACATCTAACAAGAGTGCGATTTGAAGCGCGCAGAAAAACGATTTCGACGACTGGATTCAAGTTGGTTTCCGAAGGACTCTCTTTGGAATGTGTTTAGTCGACAAACAGAAGTGGTGGGTCTTTATGGCCCATAACAAAATGTGAAATCAGTGTAAATAGTGATACAAAAAGGGAACGTCGTCTTCAAGGAGCCAACGTTCTGTCACATGGTCATACCATCCGATGCTCTGGCAAAGCATCCACAACAAAACTCTTTCCAAGTTTTGCGACCACTCAGAAAACGAATACACGGGGTCAGCGAGACACTTCCAAGGGACAGTAAGAAGTTTCCACCGATACTTTAAGAAGTCAGCTTTCAACCTGAAGTCATATCGGCCGCACAGCAGCAGCAAAAGCGTTCAAAGATATTTACCTGCAATGTGAGAAGAAGGCGGCGTTCGCGTCCAACATCATTGAAGACCAACGAACTGGAGACGCCCGTGCAGGAGAAGCACAAATAAGTGAGCCACACTATTTCTTATCTCTAGTTTAAAAGAGATATTCTATATGACGGTCTGCCAAATAATGAAGGAATGTCAAATGCGATATATAGATAATTAAGATTAACTTTTTCAGACTAGGTACTTACAACTTCGGGAAAACCGGAGCTAGGTGTTAAAAAACTGTCATAAGCTACCAAATCAAATGCATTTCTGGCTATTGCACTCGAATGAGAAAATATGACGATCTTGCCTTCCCTCTGCGTCTGTAAGTGGTGGCTTGCTGTGAGAACTGCAATGCGAGTCTAGATTCTCTACTTTGCTCTGTTTAGAGAGCAGTTTTTTTCCAGTGTTCAGTGTCCTACATGTTCACTCTGATTACCCACTAGTTGTAATGCTGTAACAAAAAACTTATTTCATTTGCACATAGTTCGTGAACCTTGGCCTGTATGTTGATTTGCGCTATAATACGTAAAGGCTTTCGAAGTGAATCTAATCAGTCATGGCTGAGTTGTTTGGGTGCCCGTCTCGACTGCGGGAGGTGGTTAGTTCGAAACCCGCCCCCGAACACCCAACGTTAAAATTGGTACAAGCGTCCCCCGGCCCGGCGCCCGGCTCTTTCAGGGGTGTGCGTTTGGAAGAGGCTCTGCTAACCCTGCTGTGCTCCTTCGAGGGCTTAAAGTTTCGAACAACTAATGGCTTGCAAAGACCGGGCTGACAGAAGAAATATGATCCGAGGAGCTTTAGAACCTGCTTCAAAGTTGTAAATGGAAGGAAAGCTTACCGGATTGATTTTCTCATGGCGCTGATAGTTTCCCGGAACTAATTCGTTCAACGATGACCTAGCGTGCGGAAGAAATTCGAGATATGTTGCAGCCTCTATTACGCGATGCTATTCGGTTGCTCTAGGATGAGTTAATCCAGGCTAGCATTACAAACGACTGCCTGAACAGTGTAACACGATACCGGAGCACATGTTGGCTGATTGCGATGCGCCTGGAACTTGACACGGAGCGGAAGGCTGAAAGGCTTAAGTGGAGAGGCCGACAAGCTCGGAAAGAGATCTCACGTTGTTGTCTGGTGGGGTGGGGAAAATGTAACGCCTACAGATGGCGACCCACGGAGAAGGAACTAGTCACGCTACAAGCTTCTGTTTCGAATCACTAACGCATGTACAGTGTTAGGTGCACTATGCGCCCCAAAAATGATGAAAAGTTTGTGTGAGTGTGGCAAATTATTCACGCAGTAGAAATAGTTATGGTGAGACATGCAATACAGTCGTTTGCTGCTATGCTGTCAATTACATGAACATGCTGGCAGAATGAAATGTGTAAAGTTTCATTAGCTGTTGTAACGGGTTCACGACGTGAAACTTCGGAAAGAACTATAAGGTCCAATACATATGGAAAGCTGGGTAAGAATGTTAGCTAAATATGGGTCCATAATGCGCACTTACGACTCATGTCACGCGGAGCCAAATTATTTATTAACCGTAAAAATATGGCCACCTCGGCTAAGATGCAATCCCACATCCTTGGGGGGAACATTCGAACGACCAAGCCATTGACATGCCTCGCGAATCACTGCCGCTTTTGACCCAGGAGCATATTGACATATTTTGTGGCGCAGATTATTTTTTTTTTCTGAAGAGAGAACACTGCACTTCGCACCGAAACTTTGGCAACACGCTCCGCGGTATGATTTTGAAAGTGGTGCGTTAGGCGATTTTAAATGTTCTCAATTGTCAAAAGGATCATTCTTCCCTGATTTATAATGCAAAGTAGCTCCGATTTCCTTGAAATGGAGTACTGACCAAATGAGCAGTGAAATCTAGAATATTCACAAATACGTCGCATTATATTCAATATCGTTCCAGATCGATTGTAACTGTATTAGTATTTCTAATTGTTTAGCCGTTATGGAACTCTGCTGTTAAGTTCGAGTTCTAGGCTTGGAGTAACTGGAAGCATACTAAGTAGCGCCTGTTTGTTTTCTCTGTAGAAAAACACCAGGATTCCCACCGAGCACAAACAGTTCTAAGTGATGTACGCAAATATGCGACCCAGAACCGATACAAGACATATGAGCTCCAAATTTAGTAGGCGAACACCTCCTATTTTACACAGTTTGAGCAACTGGAAGAATAACAGGCTAGACAGCTGACATAGACATACTCATGCAGAGTAAAAGGTTTACTACGTGACTGCTTTGGAATGTAGTAAATTTAGATGTAAAATTTTGAAATAAAAATCTCGAAATCGATTTTTTATGAAAACGAGGCTCAGGGGAATACATGAATCAATAAGCAATTTTATTCTGCTTTTCCACACCGTAATCTGTATTGGAGAGTCAGTGACCATTACGCCATAGCAAAATTTATTGGGCTTGCCGAGCCTAAGCAAAAACTCACTATCATATAGATGGCACTACGTACGATGATTGCGAGCCTGGTTTTACCGATGGCAGCAAGCAGAGCTGAAGCAGAGACGCCACGTCACGTATTATGGCGATTCAGAATGAAGCTTCATAAATTTTGTTCTTGCATTTCCTTCAGTAAAAAAACATTCAGAGAGTTAACCGTTAAGCGGCAGAATTCATGGGCACTTATCTACCGAACGGACAGTTTTACTGCCACCATTTTCTAACATCCTTTCTTCCTATTATTATCAGACAAACGGGCCTGCAGAATCTGTGCGCACTCCACTTGAGGCTCTGAACCAAGGTATTGAAGTCATCGCTCGTTTCTGCAAACTGGCTTTTCCCTCCATTCACTTTGGCTGACGCTACAAAGCCTAGCTGCTCCGGCACGCTTTGAATGGTCCCTCCTCAGATCTGACAGTAAATTGGGCTACCTAACTAAAACCATCCAGTCTTTCGAAAGCGCCAAAGATTATCAGAGCTGTTAGTATATAAAAACGTGGTCAGTGGTTTGATGAAGTTAGGCCTGCTGGACTATTTAGTGTAGCTTTACTAGACTTATGATTAAACCAGCTAATAGAGACAAAGAACACTTTCAGATGGCCACAACTTTTGGCGGCAGCTATGCAGTTCTTTGACGCCAACTTTATAGCTCTAACTAAGCTGTACAGTTTTATACTGTATAGAAGTACTTGCGAATTTTATGGGGGCGGTAAAACAGCGTTCACTGCACTGCTCTGAGCACACGTATGGATAATTAAACGGAGAGCTTAGCTAATAAATCTTTACCACCCAGTGTGGAGAGGCCTCAGTTTCTACTTCGGCTACACAGGTTAGAAAGGGAGTGAACAACTCAAACTGTGGCCATGAATACGAACAAGAAATGTAAAACCCGCGAGAAACTATTCAACTGGTCGTATTTGAAACGCGAAACGTTCAGCTTGCCTTGAATATCACATGCAATGCCTAGAACAAAGACCAAACAATAAAGAACAGCCGTGCTTCTCAATAATAATTTTAGGAAGTGGAATTTTAACTTAACCATAGCAATAGAGAGACGTAATTTGAAGTCAAGGTGAGTCGTTGCTTCTGATAACAATGATAAAGAACGGATGCACAAGACAAATAGGTGTGGTGGTATAGCATTCTTCTGTTGCTTTCTCATGGAGTCAGCAGCAGCCAGATTTCTTTTAAACTCTCACAATTATTTTGATTCTCTTTAGCAAGTTCTCCCCTATTCATTTGGAGAAAAAGACGAAGACGTCGTTCACACTGCAGCTGTTTACGAGACATTTCTATAAATTTCTACTTCGTTGTGGCGGCGTGAAAGGTTCGCTTCCTGGTAAATACTTGTTGACGCTTCACTGAAAGCTGCACATTAAAATGCAGCATGCTAGTTCTTCCTGCGTTTAACGGCTTGCGGATGCTTCTCTAAAAGTGACAGATTAAAGGCTAGTAAACTCACCATCGACTCAACCATGTGTAAAAATCACTTTAGGAAGGCTGCTGTAACCCTGTTATACCAGCCTTCGCAAGAACGGTTCTTGAAGAAAACTGAGGCGAAAAGAGCCACAGTATAGTCAGCTTTTAAAACTATTGCGAAATCACGCGAGATATCTTCTGAAGAAACCATTCCCAAAGATAACATGTTCAGTAAAGCAGCCGAGATAAGGATACAAGTGCATATCTTGGCTGCTGAAAACTTTGTGCCCGGCTGCAGACCTAAGTCGCGTCTATAATGAATTATTAACAGCGGCACCGGAATAATTTATTAAGAGAACACGGCCAAAAAACGAATGATGGTGCAATACTTGATATTTAGAATGATATTATATATTGAGAACGTTTGCACGTGGTTTACGCTGCTCTAAGGAATTTTGCAGTCTGAAAACTGAAAACGAACTTGCCTCTCTGAAATTAAAGAACCAATGTGCCCTAAGGATCATAAACAAGAATCACGTCGCTTGCAGTTAAAGTTATTTTTTCTGTGACAATATTATCTTGCGGAGAGCACTGCGCAGGCCACGCTGGCACATGCATTGAATTCGTCCACGGGAGCCCGAAAACAACGTTCGCCAGCAGTGAGGTTGGCGCATGACATTTGAGTGTAACGGCACCCCCGTGCGAGCCATATTTTAGACGCGATCTTTTCTTACAGGAACAGCGGTTAGCTGACCGAAAAAATGGTAAAGCGGCCCAGATCACCCGAATAGTTTCCGGCTGGTTAAGGGAATCTGCTCTGAAGTAATCCCATTAACAATTGATATTAACAGCGCTGTTTGACACAAATGTGCCAAACATGCAATTCCAAACGTATCAAAAAGTTTTTTTTGTTTTTTTTGGAATTCATTTATGAGGCTTAACGTGCCAAAACGACTGCAGCTACGAGGGTCGCCGTAGTAAAGGGCTCCGGAATTTTCGATCGCCCGCTGGTGTTTTTCAACGCGCACTGACTTTGCATAATACATTGGCGTCTTGCCTGTCGCCTCCATTAAAAATTGGTGGCAGCGTCTCCCCCCCCCCCCCCCCCCCCTAGGTTCAATCAGTATTCTAGCGCCCTAAACACTGAGCCATTAAACTTCATCGGATATAAGATAGTGCGGTTATTGTATAATACAATCATTAATTAATTGATAAAGGACTATTTTAAAGCAGTCAACGACACGAAATGTTCGTTACGTTATTAAATTTCGTTCCAGGTCACAAGGCTACATTGCAAAGTTCAAAGTCAAAAACATATATCCCAAGTTTTCAAAATCCGATGCAGCATCCGGGTTCGAGGTATTGAAGTGATAAAGATAATCTTGGCCGCTTTTTAATTAAGCCTTTTTTCGTTGCTCAACGGTGGTACGGTTTCGCTGCATGCGTTCGGTATTGGAAACAACACCGACGCCTTCTACGTCATAACGCACATAAGCTGCATAACTGTGTCCCTCAATTGTTATTCTAGTCACGCCAAATCACCCATCGGCAGAGTTTAAAATCAACGTAAAATGTTTTATAAACTTTATTTTCCAGCTCTATATCTCTATCTAAAGTACAAATATCTACGTATGAGGTACAGCGTATGAAACAGTGTTTAATTTCGTATATTAAGGGAGCAAATGAAGCTCAAGGAAAGCGCCTCAAAAGAGAATAAATTGGCCTATTTATTTTAATACCTAATAATTTATTACCATCACTATAATGTTTTGCTGTTCGCATCCTAATACACGTTTAAATGCTGCGGAAATTTCACCGCACCTTTTGACAACAAATGGGCATCGAATATCTTAGAAAACATTGAGATATGGGCAGCGGTGTTCCGAACTTTTTATCCATTGCGAACCCAGATGTAAAAGGTAAGGTATTGTTCACAATTTCAAGTTAGACGTTATGCGTCTAAAGGAGGTTACAGGTAAAAACCGCGCTTAAAATAGGTATTGTGGCTTATTTCCCGCCTTTTATTCTTCTGAGTGCAAATATGCATGTACAGCTAGGCTTAGTAACAAGTCTTCCAGCCATGAAAGTGTTTTTAGTAGACATAGGGGGTTGCTAACATCAAGTTTATAAATTATAACCCCGTTACGATTGCTGCCCTGAGTACCTTCTGCACTGGATAGGGCGTCTCCTTTGGGACTCTAGCACTGGACTCAAGAACAGCGACGTTCAAATTCGGGCGAATTTTTTCATTCATTCATTCATTCATTCATTCATTCATTCATTCATTCATTCAAATTCGGGCGAAAGAGAAAAGCACACTCGTTGTCACGGAATGAAAGACGAATCTGGCCCAAACAAGTGCCTTGCAGTCGATGTTGCTATGGAAACATAGGGGCGGGAGAAGTATACACTAGCATTTTATCGTTTGGTTGTTTTTTATTTACGTGAATGTGTCTTGGTAAGCAGAGGTTGAGGCCTAACCACTGCGACGGTTATTCCTTTTTGCTTCCTGTAAATAGTCGCCCCATGACTGTACAAAACAATAAACATCAAAAGACAACTACAGTACGCAAGATATACTAGAGAGAGAACTGCCACACAAACGCTAATACATAGAATGAAACTTACAGAAAAGTATATAAATACCGGAGCATGTCATCCACGATATCGACTTCAAACGTTTTGTATTTCTTCAGTTCCAGAAGTATTAGCAAGAGCTCTGCTGCCACAATCGAAACTTCAATAGGTGACATTTTCTGCCATTTGAAAACAGATGCAAGTAGAGCACAAACACTGTGTGAAGGTAAATCAGGATGTTTAGAACGCGTTGCTGAGAAAAAAAAATAATTGTAACCAAGATGTTGGTTATGTGCAGTATGGGAAAACTATTGCGAGAACGTTTTGCGCGCTAGTTGGTGCAATACTGAAATTGGTTCACTGCGCAAACAGACAAACACAGGAAAGAACAAAGAGACAAGACAGAGCGCTAACAACTCATGTATTTTATTGAACTATCAGTCGCTTATAACAGCAGCTGCTCATATCAACAATAGCGGAACGACAGGGAAACGTAGGAAGAAATCAAAACAACCAATATCCTACCATCGCACGAAGTGAAGACGTACAACTAGTTTTCTTATAGCACGAGGTACTTCAGTTCTTCTGTTCTGTAAGAAAATCTGTAAGAAAAATGAGACATATTTTAACGGAATATGTCAACGCCGTAACATCTATTATCTCTTTTTAGTACGGTTTTTAGATAATGAAAGTAATTTGAAAGAATGTGCGATTGTCATCAGTAAAATACGACTTGAAGATTAGCAGCTCTAAAGGAGGGCAATGCTGCAAAATAGTGAAACAAGATGGTGAGCCGATGAACACAGGAAAAAGAAAACATAACCCGTGGTGATGAGAGATGGCTTTGCAATGAATGTCGGCGGGCTCAGCGTGAGCGCTCCTTCCCCATTCCACTGCGCGATTCTTTTTTCTCGTCCATAACCATAACAGGGGCCACCGAGAGGTGGTCGCGATAGAGGACAAAAAAGAATGCCGTAGTGAATACGATACATGACGTGATGCTGTGCTTGACTGGTCCACAGTTCCACGTGGTCGACAGGATCGTCCTCTTTGTACGCGCCAGCAATCGGTTCCGAAATTGATAAGTGCAGACGATCGGTATTAATGCGAAAGCACTCATATGATCGTCAGAACCGAGCAATGATCTTGCTTGTGCCTCACTCCTGGTTGGCGCACCAAATCATGACGTCACAGTTGACGTGTCCTTGCGCGTGCAGTTCAAACGGTGCTTTCACATGATATCATAGGACTAATCAGGTTGCAACCTGGATAGGTACTGTTGTAGATTCAGGCAAGAATCTGCAAACAGAACCACGAGAAGGAAGACAAGGTTGGAGACTGGGACGCGCGGGAGATACTGAGCGCCATGTTGGGACATTGACAGTCGTTGGAACAGCCTGGTATTATTCGTATTCAGAGACGGCCTAGGTGTATACTCTTCTTCTTCTATAGATCCCAGCAAAGCCATCAGACGCTTGTATGTTAGATTGTAGTCCTTTCATACTAAAAATAATAGCGCTAAAGTGGAGCGAATTCCAACGCAAGAATTATTTGTGGTTGTTGTTGTTGTTGCTGTGCCCTTTGACTTGTGGGAAGCGAGTTCGGAAGGTCCTTGTTATCGCCCCAGCAGATCGCCCAAATGCTTTGGCGCAAATGCTGTCGCAAATACTGTCGCATGCCTTTCTGGGTTAAAGCTTACGTTGATACCGCCATTTTTTCCCTTTACTACCATTACAGGAGGGGAGAAATAAGACGATGCAGCTCTCCCACAGGTGGTTCTATCTGGCACATAGGCTGAAAGGTTACTGAACTACGGTTTTCAAAATTCAAACAACATACCCAGCTTTCTACTTAAATGCTACTGTCCAGGCACAAACAGAGATATTTCTTAGCAAGAGCATAGCTTACAGTTAAAAAGAATCACGCGAGTGAATTAGATTCGAAAGCAGTTACGCTTGGAATTGCGATTAAGCAAGAATTCTGTGTTTCTGTCTACACCTAGACGTCACTGCTGACCGTAGCATTACATTTGTTTAAGAACATGACGATTGCCTATAGGCATTACTTGCATATTTTTAAAAATTTTTCAGTCAGGTAATAGAAATATAAAAAAAACACTACCGAGCACAGTGCTGCCAACCGCCGTTTCGCTCACAAAATAGATGCTTCTAGATCTTTCAATGCATTTATTCTTTTCCAGTCGACATAACCACTATTTCTTTTCCAGTATGAACAACATTATTTTAGCTGTTGAAAGAAAGTGGTAGTTTTTCATACAGATATAATAGACGTTTTGCCAGACACATTGTTCTGTTTAGAGTAATTACAGTAGATAAGGCGAATCCTGCCGGAAATGCTACTGACTCCGCTGAAAGCCGAATAGGGCCCCCAAAGGCCACTGCCGTAGTTACGTCAGGAATCCGAGCACTTCTACTGTAACACCGACCCGTGGCTATTGCTCGAGCCGGGAAAATTTGCTAGCCGTACGTGCAACAGGCCCCGATCACGTGCGGGAGGGATTCACTGGAATGTTAGGAACGTGACATAGCTGCCTTCGAGGACCTACAGAATGCAGGGGGAAAGGAACCCGGGTGGAGGTCAGCTATGCTATCAAGCGAGGTTATCGCTGCTGCACGTCACTCTCGCCTGCAAACGACAAATAGAAAAGGAATAGCCTGGGCTAAGGGGACGGCAATCATGGCGGTGGGGACAACCTGCAACGCGTACTGGTCTGGCGGCGCGTTGTGTTGCCTTTTCTGGGAGTAACTCGAGAACCGTGGGTTCGGCGGGTGGCGGCATTCTTACGCGATCACGTCCGGTATAGTGTTCGAGCTTATGAGCTGAGCGCCTGTACGACGTTCGGGAATTATATTCCTCTGGTGGGAGAGTGCCGCTTTGCCGTATGTGCGCTTTGCTTACTTGGCGCTCGCAGCTTTGGTGAGATTCGGTCATGTGATGGGAAATGTTTTCATACATTTGCTGCATACATTACTGCACTTAACACAAAACAAGCTCCATAAAGTAAAGAAAAACACATAGCATTTTCCTGTAATCAAACTTGCAGACTTCATCATGAGCTGTAGCGTTTTCAGTGAGTTTTGAAAAGGGACCACGAAAAGAAACAAAAACGTTTAGGGCGGCATCAAAGTTCTGCCGGATGAGCGTGACGCGATAGCGGACTGTGCGCCTCTCCAGGTACACACATATTCTTTGGCGTACCCTCCTAACATAGCCCTTTACGTGAGAGGCAACACGAGACGCACACATAAACCCGCTTATTTCTGGGCAGAGCAGGCGTTGCTTGGGTGCCGTTGGTGGTGGCGTATTCGATTCGTAACCTACAAGCCACGGGCTCGAAACCCTGTAAAAATGCAAAATTCCAAATGTTTTTCTTTCAGCTAGGTTTCTTACTTTACAAAAGAATCGTGCGTAACATATGCGGCAGGCCATATTTTCTTAATCATTGTCTTGTTTAAATGACTTTAATTGAAAGCGCGACGTCACGTTTCATGTTACCTTTCTCGATTCCCTGATATTTCTGCGATAGGTAAGTTGGCTGTGAACCCTTGACCTTTCCCACTAACTGAGATTTTTGTCACAGATCTATATCCACTCATCCCCTTCCCCCAGTGCAGGGTAGCAAACCGGTTGCTTTTACTGGTTAACCTCCCTGCCTTTCCTCCTCATCTTCCTCCTTGTCACAGATTAACAACGACGACAACTCTTAAGTCGGGTTTTCTGCGACATGGAATCTTCATTCAATCTCTTGAGGTCGTGAACTTGACGACGTTGGCGAATACTGAAAATCATATACGTCATGACGCGACCCCGATCCATTGAAAAATCAGAGAATCTTGTTGCACGTAAACGCTTAAATGAAGCGGTCCAGGCTGCAAATCACACCAAAGGCATGACAGGTCGTTGAGAAACGTATCGTCGATGATGTTACATTTAAAGTGAAGTCATAAAATGCGAATACCGAATGGGCAAAGGGGCTTCGCATGTCTGTATCGTTCCTCCGCATGTTTTTTTATTGGTCTTCAGTCTGTTTTAGAAAATAAACTATATCAATGCTGTTGTAACTATCGCATTATATTGCAGTAGAGCTCTGACAGCAGTTTTCCAATGAAGGAGAACAGCAGTACAAACATTTTACATGGTGAAGCCTATATAAACCTGAAAACATACTTTAAGAGCTGCGGAAACAGTAATAAGCACCCAGCCAATATTTCCAGCGGCCTGTGCAGTAGGTGAGATTTTTGCGGTTTAGAATATATGGAAATGTGGCTAGAATAAAGAGCAAGTGCTATGGCTTAGTTACTATATTTATAGTTTATTTTCTGCCAGTCAATGAAAAAACACATGCTGAGACTTATAGCCAAAACTGAAGCAAGGTTTTAATAATAATTAATGCTGATGCGTGCCAGGATGGGTACTTTGTTCATTACGTTTAATGGAAGAAACCAGCGTAAAAGAACACAACAAGCCACACTAGACCTAACTCAGGAGGATGCTTAATCTTCGCGTTAAAGGGACAGTCTACTGATCTTCACAAAAAGGTTTGTTTGCTTCATTAGAAAAATCCATCTCAATATTGATGAATACCCGGCTGTGGAGATGAGCAAAGCTGCAGAACCATATAAAACTTCTTTTCTTCATATGGCGAATTGTTTACTAGAATGATAGTTTGTGTCGGCAACGTTGTTCACACGGCATACAGCATACAGTAACTCTATGCAGTTTTATGAACACAACGACTGCCGCACCGTTTACGTCGCATGCAGAATGTGTCATTAGATAAGATGCACAGATTTTGTTCAAATTATAACTGAGAGTAGCAAACTAACTTGAAATAGAGTGAGGTGAATTAAACAAAATATATACGGCGACATTTACTGCAGATACCATCAAACGTTTTTGCTTGCATGTATGGCGGCGTCTTTGGTTTTGTGAGTTTAAACTTTTAACTCATTTAAAAAAAAAAAAACATACGAGGAAGATAAAAAAACGTAAATGTAGCAGTAATTTACTAAAAAAGAAAAACTATGTAGCCTAAAGCTGATATGAACACAAATACCTGCCTGTATGGCATGAATCTGTTCTCTCAAAGGAAGGGTCCTTTGAGCAGCGTCACCTGGCGACAAATAGCAGAGATACTTTTAAAAGGAATAAGAGGGGAATGCCAGGCTTTTAAAGCCTGGCATTCCCGTCACTCTTTTTGACGCAGTGAAGTAACACTACGTGTCCTATAGCCGAAACACCAGTTCCAGTAGACTTTGCACGACGTTTTTATTTTTTTTTCTGAAATCTTCCTTTGTGCAATTGACAATGTTGAAATAATTTGCTACCATATTCCCTTGGGCATGCCGTCCATTAGGTTGCAATAAGTGATGTTTTTGATTCCAAATAGGTTTAAATCAGCTTACTTTCCTGGTAAATTCAAATAAATCTTCCTAAGCAAACCGCGAGTCTCTCCCTCAATACTGCCGCTAAGTGGGGAGATCTGCTAGAATATGCCTATATTTTAATGCTCGTGTCCGGCAATAGATTAGCTCTTAAAGAGTTGACGCGATAGCGCCTTTAAATCTGTCGTTTTTGTTCCACAATTTTGAAACTATTCCTCATAACTTATTTCAAATTTTAAAATGTAGTTACTACAGTATCACTAAAAAAACAATGTTAGTAAGCCATGAGCACGATGACATGTTCACTAGGTTTCCCTGTAAACATGCGAGACCCCATACTTCAAGGAAGAACCTGCCAATCACTCTGTATGGTATATGGTTCTTGCCTGTCCACAATAAAGGTGATATGCAAAGCGACATAATCATGTTACTATGGAGTATAGAAATTGAAAAAGGCTGTGAGACACGCTGACGTATATGCTCGCTCAGGGGGAGGGAGTATTTCACTGAATGTATTAACTCGAAGCAAGCCTTGAAGTAAAAGGGAGGAACTTGAACGGATGACAGTTTTGATCCATCTGGCTAACCTAGAACGTTTTCCAAACACAGCGATTCCTTACTTTTACCATACTGTAATCTTCATTGTGAACAGGAAATAAAGAAAACAAGCACCCTTCGTTCCCTATGCTGCGTGCTTTTCTGCCATGCAGAGGGCCTGAGTTTGAATCCCATAGAAGGAATTTTCTTAAGGACATCGATTTAGCCCAACTTAATATCACGTAAAACTGGGTGTTATGTCCGATGTATATACCTTGTGGAAAAGCAAGTGCTCCCTCGAGGCCCATGTAACACCCAGAAAGTGATAATCACCGCGCGTTGCCAGTTGCATAACTTAATATGCCAAGAACAACATTGCACAGTTTTGTGACGTCACGAATGTTGCTGGAGGCAAGAACGCAGCCGAAACGGAAGCTTCTGGAAGCCTACCAGACTACGAGAAAGAGTACGGACCATGCTGCTATAGTACCTCTGTTCGTCAGGGATAAGAAGTTCATGATTTAATGTTCTATGCGTTGTACGTGCCTGCCCATGATCTAAGTAAGTCAGGATGCTGTGCTAGCCTCTTATCATGTGTGTGACAGTCCCTAAGTAATTTGTGTTGCATAATTTAGGTATTCTCTAAATCCAGCGCTGCAGCGCCGCGTATTGCGTGGATAAGATAATGTTGTCTAGTTTTTTTTTTAAAAGGGGCGGGGTAACGCTTAGAAGAGAACAACGCGCTGCGTTTAGTTAGGTAGATACATCTATACAAGCGCTGATTTTACAACAGAAGTAATGATTAAATATCCTCGAGACATTACAAAATTGATATAAATGATGAAATGCAAAGACCACCACTCAGTTTGCAAAAAAAAAGTTATACGTTCTTTTCTGCTTCCGTTTCTTTCAGTGCCATTAGCGGACAAAGTGACCGCTTATTCGTCGTCTCTGTCGACGCCCAGTTCCACGTCTCCCTACAGGGAACCCGACTCCTCGGGAGGACGTGCGCACGACCTTTCCAAGACATCTTCTTCGACACCTTCTGGTGCTGTCGAAGCAGCCATCGGTGCACTGTCTCCTCTGGCGTCCCTATCTTCCTCGTGCCCCTCCTCTTCACCAGCAATATCCACCACGTCACCGATTGGCTCGTCATCGTCTTGCGGTGAGCCACCAGCACTTCAGGTCTGTCTTCCCCCACCTCCGCCGCTTCAAAGGCCTCCAGGTCGAGCCCTGAGGACACCCAAGTGTGCCCGCTGTCGCAACCACGGCGTGGTGTCTTGCCTCAAGGGTCACAAGAGGAGTTGTCGTTGGAAGGACTGCCGCTGTCCCAATTGCCTCCTGGTTGTGGAACGACAGAGGGTCATGGCGGCTCAAGTTGCACTTCGAAGGCAAGTGAAATAGCAGTTATTCATCGTAAGGCCACCATTAACAGGATAGCATTCAATGTCTGCGGAAATTGGCAGTTCGTGGTTTCCTCGATGGCGCAGTGCATCAAGAGAGAGCGGCCATGACACTTACACTCAGTATGCGGCAGCTTTCAGCTCGCCCCGTATACGCGCGGTATATTTGTACGCTACGCCTCCAGACAAAGGAACAACGACCATTATTTATTTCGCCTATCTTTGTGATTAAGTAAGACCCCGTTGTAGAAAGCTTATATTAATTTATAGCTTGATACAACGCAGACGGACAGGACGAAAAGCAGGCAGTAGCACTGCTGATTTGAATGTTTTTTTAATTTAAGGAACGCTGCCTAAATCATTTTTTGAGCAAGTGAAAACGCCAAAAACTATCGTTCACCGCGGTGTAATATAAAGCAGCAGGTGAAAATCTCTAACAAAATTAGTGCGGCTGTTCACGCTGAAAAATGGCGGTGATATAACCCTATTTAAATCTGGTTTCAACGAGCTAAGCAATCGTCGCGGTGGAGCAACTAATAGAGATTTAGGAGGAAAATTTAGTAGCAAATTTCTGACAAATTTCCTTTCGACTAGAATTTCTTCCCCTGTTGACACGGCGTTTATCCTTGCCGCCCTCTTAGTTGTCTTATATGTGAAGATAGTGCAGCTCAACAGCGGCTTTGATCACTGCACATAGTGTGTATATATAGTATTTTGGTACCTAACCACGTGCAAACACCATTGACGAAAAAAACAACAACATCGTTGTGGATTAGTTGTTAAGATTCGTGTCCATGGAAGCCGAATACTCAGCCTCGAAGTGAAATGGTTCCAATCAACTCCGATGGGTTTGTCTATAGTGTCAAAGCACTACGTGCGGATCAACAAAAGTTAAACAGTTTTGCTAGGTTAGTCCTCTAACATCAATAACTTATCGGAAAGTGGTTAGTTCTTGCGCCTTTCTCGACGAACATTTATTGCTATTCTGCCTAAGGTTTAGTCTACCTTCCGAATCGAGTTGCCTTCTTTTACCCTGGGAAAAAATGTCGGCTTTCTAATAATCAAGAAAGTATAAATAACAATGACGTTTTTTCAAATGCTAGAATATTTTGAAGCATTGTCATGTTGTTTACTAGTGTTATGATGAATTGAGCTTGGTTGCTAAACCAAGCACATATCTGAAACGAAGTTAAAACAACCGAAAATAAGCAGCTCAGTAAAAAGAAATACCACAGGACCATTTCAATTGTCCTACTCCTGCTCATACCACATTCAGGCGGATACGTACAGTGACCTCTAGAACTCCCTAAAGACAATGGATGCGAAACATCTGGGTGCCTATATATCAAACCAAAGGCATACACCATGTGACTCTTATACCCTGAAAGCTTGCATAGGACAGTGTGTTCGTATTGTCTGTGAAGAAAGAGAAACAAAGATTGCGTCAGTGGTCGAAAATAAAGCGTACCGGCATATGTGACATCCCAATACAGCTTGATGGAGTGCGTATTTGGTCTGGGCCGCACTTCAATGACCGGAGCCATAAGAAAGATGAGAGTTTTCTCGTGAGAACCAGAAAACGGCATTCTTGAAACAACTGGAAGAATAATAATAGAACAAGGGAACGGGAGAGGTGGCCGTTTTTCAGGCTGGGCTTACTAGATAAACATGGTGCGTATTTGTTCAAAGTTACTTCCGAGCTTGCATATCCCATCTGGACGAGGCCTGTATATCATCTGCGGAACCGTGCGCCGACGCTACTTGAACTCAATACACCGACTCTCCGAGATCGCATTCACGTGTCACTGACTCCCTGGATAGGCGAATGGACTTTGAAATACGATTGCTTGCCAAAAATAAAACAGAGCGATGGCTGGCATGCTTTGGTAGCGAGGCATGGAGACTGTTTCGAAACCAGCGATGCTATATCTTCTCCGCTGGTAAACTAGCTGGCTCAGAAAACACGTCGACCACAAGTCCTCCTCAAAGAGCAGGCCAAGTTTGAGAGATTGGACAACATTCCATTTTCTCGTATTGTATAGACAGCCGTGCGCCCGGATGTCGGACGGGTGCTCTGGAAATATGATTGGGGATTTCTTGAGGAAAAAGTCTCAATAGCCTGCTATGGTTAGCATAGGATAAAACCACATTTACCTATTCAATTTACTGGAAACACAATTAGAAAATAGCTGACGACTTCACCCGGAGGATTATGATACGATAGGCGAGTTTGCGTCAGAACACGATAACGAGAGAGGAAGAGAAGGAGAAGCGGGAAACATTGAGGGGTGTTTACCAAAACATCGCTGAAAATCTCATTCAGTATTGGTGTGCTCCTTTGTATATTACGTTGGATATACCTCATTTTTGCGCGCTATTGTATGAAACTTTGCTAATTTCTTTCTTTCGGAGCTTTAACTTATATATGTTTTGTACATATACGGATAAATCAGTCCGATTTCATTAATTACATCATGTATACCTTGATACGGCACCGGTGGCTGTGGTAGTGACAATATGACGGCCACCGAATATATTAGATCCTGCCGATAACATGCTCACCAATATAAAGCTTATCTTTACAGGTTCACAGAGGCGTAAGCAGTTTATTTACTTTGCCAGTTTAAGTGTTTATAGCACGCAATTGGATTTACCCGAGTGGACGTTTTTATGGTTTTACTTCAAGCTGAGGCTTCACACAAGCGACAGAAATTTTCTTCTGTATGAAAGTGAACATGGTGTGAGTTGGGTGGTAGGTGCTTCTAGAGAAAGGAGTTGTGATGTGTCAAAGTCAGCAGTTAGTGAGTGATGAGATGGGCTGAGACGTCGCATTACGGCCGAACTGATAGGAACTGCCAACGCCGGTATTTGTGGGCTGGGAGTGGAACTCACTGCGATCCTTGTCTACGAAGCCAGAAGTGCTACTCTTCAGCTTTGCGCACACATTCGTACGGCTTTATTTGGGCGGCCTTCATGCATATTTCGGATGGTGTTTAACATATTGTAGTATACTGCGACAATATGCATTTTGGTATGTGCTACTCGAAGCAGCAACAGGAACAGAAATGAACGCAGATGTGCTTTTGCACGCAATTTACTTTTGGCAGCTGAGGTCCTTCCTAAACAGTCTTAGTTTTGCACAGTAAAAAAACAAAAAACCAAAACTAGGTATGGGTTTCGTTATACTATTGAGAAAACTGGCACGATTTTTGCTCTTGGAGTTAAGATGGTGCAAAATGCACCCCGACGTTGATGATCAGTGGCCAGACCACCGCTTTCGGTCTTGCTTGGTTGTTCGTGTGACTTGTTGGGTTTAAACGCGGTTTCGCTGCATATTTCTAGAACTGCGGCAGATTATCAAGGATAGGTTCCATTGAGAGTTACGTTCTCCACACCTTGTTCTGTTATGTCCCGCTCTGTTAATTATTTGCGACCATGTAGATACTGTTTCAAAACGAAAATGTTCAAATTTTGAGAAAACAATGTCATGTATACCCTTTCAGCGTGCATGCGTACAAAACACAATAAATATGTTATTTAAGAACAGTTCTACAACAGTCAGCAACAAAACCAATGTATGACCACTAATATAAGAAGCCAGCTTGCAAACTGCTTCCTCCTTTGCACCAAGTAAATTCGCGGTAACGTTTCTTAGCACATGGTCTTCACGAAGTTTCTTTTTTCAATAATTTCTTCGTGGCTTTTATTTTACACTCTAGTGTCAAAACGATTTGAGCGCAATTCATTTAAAAAGAAGACCTCAATAATTTGTAAAATATATTCCTGGTAAGGTTCTTGCAAACCCATTGCCGCTTTAATGTACAATGCTAGCTGCATCAGTGTTTAGAAGATGTGAATTTTAATGAATATCAGCTATTTTGTTGTCCACTCTCCGAAAAAGCTTACGTGATTGAGCTTTCGGCTACTTATCCTCAAGTAGCGGTATGAAGTGTGGGTCATCGCGACCGAAATTTGGATGAAAGATCAATTTGAAAACGGTCGATTACTATGCGGTGGTGACGCGTACTTTAGAAGAACTCCAGACCAACCAATTTAAGACGGAGTCCTTAACTAGGACATCTGTCATAAACCCTTCATTACATAGCAACCATGCCCTGCCGTACCACATCGCACCGAACAACAGCATGCTGAACCATGTCGTGCCGTACCGTACCGTGCCGTACCATAGAGATACCATACCATATCATATCGTATTATATCATATCATACCATAGCATACTATATACCATGTCCGTACTATACCTTACCGTGCGAACATACTAAGCTGTGCCACATTTTATGCTGCTCTCTACAAATATGTTCTTCAAGGCCCCGAGTGAATGACGAAGCGATACATATTTGTCTACTGTACGCTGTCTACTATCACCTTTCGCCTTTATTTCTAGACCACGGCTGTTACATTAGTGTCATGCTATCGAAACAGTGTATCCCTCATGAAAACATATAACATCATACATTCTACTCGTACTTTTTCTTCGCCACTTAATGTGGCACGCAAAAAAAAACAAAAACAAAATGCAGAGTGCACTTGTTTCAACAAAGTGCTATAATATAAATAGAAGCCAAATACTGTTGTGGCTCCCGGCTATTCTAGGGTCCTTTATAAGGCGAACACTGCAACTCCCCACTGTTTACTAGGCGACACTGCGCCTGGTTTGCGCAAGGCACTTCGACCTTATTTGAGCGCAGATCCAGATGCGGCTTTGCACAAAGAATCGGCATGAAAGGATGCTCGGATGCAAAAACACAATTGCGAAGCCAAAGTTTGCTAGCATCGTGCTTTAATTTATACTTATCTATATTTGTGAAATGTACAAGAAATAGCATAAAAACAGGCTCGTACTCTCAATAACTTGAAAGCCTTCCGATGATACTTTCGCGCCCTTACCTGCCCGTTCTTAGGAGAGAAAAACAAAATACCGTCACTTCCTACTCTTCTTGTAGCAGCTTTCTAGTGGTCGTATTGCTGTAATAGCACCGCGCTAGAAAAAAAAATGAACTCACTGGGATTGCGTTGAAAGAAATTAAAAGATATGGCGCTTTTAGATAATAGAGCAGTGCTGCGACAAAATTGGCTGTTTCAATCTTTCTCAAGGCATCTTTCTGACAATTTTTGACAATTATTTTCTTACCCGAGACTACTTCTAGCCTGCCTGACCAGATGGCGTCCCGTATAACCCTAGATTACATCAATCCTTCCCAAGGAAATACTAGTCGAGCGCATTCACACAAATCGTTCTACTTATTTCTTGCTCGTGAAGAAATCATGCCCATTGCAACAATATTTATTAAATTTCAGGACTCTGAATGCGCTTTGGGTTATTACCGAAATGATTTTCCATATATATTTGCATACCTAAAAAATGACCAGCCAAAAACTGGATGCAGAACCACAGCAAGCAACACAAACGTTTTCGCCAAATTTAGATTTGGTTAAAAGTCTAGGTAATGGTCCTGCTTCCAGTTTTCAGCCAGCCGTTTCTTGTGTCGCTAAGTGTTGAAACACACGACCAGCACATTGCACTACTGAAATGTGCAGTTATGTAGTTTCTTGTATGGTTTGCGGGTCAACATAGCACGAAAGCCTAGCTATCATATGCGGCAGCAGGTGATAGCAATACTGAATGAAAATCACCCCTGATCAATGACAGTGCGATTCATGCACATAGCGCTTCCAGCGCGGGCTACGCAGTCTCACCTTAACCAGATAGCGATCGCGTTAATTCTAAACATTCAAAATAGAAAGAAAACAAATCGGTGAGAAATTATCCTCGGAACGCTTTCTCATTGTGACTCGACGGTCCGGGAGAGTGCGCATTCTTTGGTGGGCGTGGCTCCTTCAGCCTGTGCAAACAAAACTGACAAGCTTAGCGTATTTGACTGCTGTCTTAGTAACGTGAAAAGCGCCTCTCTGGACGTTTCTGGAAAGGCGAACTGAAGAATCCTCTTCAAAAACCAGCTTCACCCTGAAACGTTGATTTCCGCACGACTAGTCGTTCGTCCCGTCGCAATGCTCTACGCTTTAACCTTCGTTTCGTTAGCGCTACTGTGGACGGGACGTTGCCGGTCAATGTTACTTGGCCCCGACTACCACCTTTTTGCTCGCCGTATAGAGGAGCCGGTCGTGACTGACGGAATTTGCGTCCTCTCTCAGTCCCAAGGCAGCAACGTCACTGGAGTGCTCAACTTTCATCAGAAGGTGAGTACCTTTTTCCTCATTCTGCGTAGTGCTGAAACTAAGCATAACGCGCGACCAGGCACGGGGGACAGCTGGCAGTGTGCCTCCAGCGACTGAATATGCCAGAAAGAAGCGCCGATAAAAGTAGTGTATAATGGGGCTTTAAATTTTCAAGAGAAGTAACAATTTAAAGGCCAGTCATCGTGAAATAACAAATCGGCGCACACCAAATCATGTTGCTCTTTTGTTTAATTCGTCGTTTAGAAAATCCGCGCGTGTAAGGGAGCCGAACCACACTCAATACCAAGATCTCTTCCATGTTATTTAAAACTGCACGTGGACAAATAAAACGTAAAATATATGATTCATATGACGTGTTCATTGTAACTGATGTTTAAAGGGTTACTTAATTTATTATTCCTATTAAAAGGAATTCGCAATAGCTGCTACGAGACGTCTTCGGCATCGAATTGGCGCTCACGCAAGATAAAATGAACAAGTACCTAGAAACGTCCCACTTCCGAGGTCAGTGTTACGATAATAGTTCTCAATTAGGACATCAGGAGGGTTATTCCTTATTCCCAAGCGTAGTATGGCTGCCTGATACCATCTCGACTCTTGTTCATTCCAACTTTTGCTGTTTCTGAGACAATAGCTGGCGGGCCTTCTTTCGAAGACTGCTTTAATGACGGCAAGAATGTACTAGTGACGGAACATTGCCTAAGAGATGGGCAAATTGATCCTCCGGCGAGCTGTGATATTGAAAGTGCCCGCGTACTTGATAGCACGACTATTCCTTTGCCAGTACTAAAGTCAGTGAGCAATTTTAATAGTTCAGGCATGACATGTTCCGTAAGCGGGTGGCAGAAACCTGCGGTATAGTTGGGGGCCATGGAACCGTCAGTAAGAGAGCACCTGAGCAATAAATTCACTACGCATGGCCATGCACGTAGTAGCCTGCGAGAGTGTCTATTAGTCCCTAGTCATACCACCGCCTAGTGTACTCCGTAGCCAGCAGCGCCCGGGTGCGTCCCCGCAGCCGCCCCTGTCACCTGCACCTTGAGCCATGTATATTATTTTGAAAGCAAGTGAGCATAAGTAAAGTGGGGAAACACGAAAACAGACATTTAATATGGAATCTGTTCTAACAAAGCCTCGTGCTGTCGGAAATAAACCAGGACAGTGATAACAGATGATTGTCATTCCATACTCAAATTAACTGCACGTATGACACCTTTCTTTTTCTTCTTGGCATATTGGCAGCTGTAGTGGTTGAAACATGGGTACTGGCTTTTGTTATTTAGGCAAGCTGGTTTCTCATTGTGGAAACTGTTTTTTCTTTTTTTTTTTTGTTCAATACATTAGGGATCACCTGCTTGTCGAATCGACGGCTAAAAATTCGCTTTAGCTCTAGGTTGTTTTGCGAACGCGAGGACAGTTTTTACCTAACACCTTTGCTCCAGTTTGAGCATGAGTAATTTCTACATAAATAAGCTTTGATTTACTGCACTGCCTTGAGAGATTTTAATCGTTGCTTCGGCTCATCAGTGACAAAAAATTGAAGCTGTTTGCGCTGACACACAGTTCTGATCTTAAGATAACCGACAACAGTCAGCCTTTGCTTATGCTAAGCGCAGAAAGACTACAGGCATATGAGAGACTGCTATTATATTCACTGTTAGCGGGAACAATTAGGCACTTGACGTCACAGCTATCAGCGCATTCAAACGGAACTGCGACAAAGCAGAGCATATGCGAAGCGCAAAAAAAAAAGGCAGCGCCGGACGTTGATGACTGTTCTCGTTTTTCTATTGCCCACTGCTCTTTTGCGCTTTGTTCACATAATGCATCACAAGCTCTGCTGTCGAGCCGCTCGAAGCCACCGTTTTTGTACGATAATAATTTAATTAGATGCGCATATTTTCTCGTTGAAAGAATCAACGCCCATTGTTCGCGTTGAGCTAACCAAGGAAAGCAAAAACTTTCCTGCGAATAAAAATAGAGCACTTTCTGTCCACACTACAGTGTTCAGCTCTAATCGACACAGCCTCCCGTTTTCACTTCCGCGTCCCTTTCGAGAGGCTAAAAATAGGCGACCCTGCAAAAAAACGACAGTATCAAGATAACAGTGGGAAGGCAACCTCGTTTCTAACCGCAGCTTTCAAACTTGCATGCTCTGGGCCGAGGTTAGAGCCACCAACTTCTAAAAAATCCCCGCGAACGAGGTCAACGACATCGTAAAGTTCGCCAATGTTTTCTTTTCTGGCTTGATGGCATAGGCGACGCCTAGATTGGCGAAACAAAGTGCCTTTTTTAGTTTAGGTACTTTATCTCTGAAGTTTTCGAGGAATACCGACCGGCCATGTCGTCCGCGTCCTCATTTTTTTTTTCGCCCTTAGTCCACGCATAACTCGTCGGAAGAAATTTCCGTCACGGCTCGTTAATTCAATTGATGCTTTTTAAGCCGCCGACGCCCTTTGCCTAACGCAACAGAACCCACTTTCCGTATCCGTAGTTGGGTGCAGTATGCACGATACCACTAGCGTATAGATGTACCGTCTGATCTCACCAAAGTTGTGTGCATAGTAGTTGTTTCTTACATCAGCGTAAACTTTTAGACAGGAAGCCACAACGGGGGTAAATGTGTGTCGGAGCCGTTTTGCGGCTTATTTGACTGTTCAGATTCATGCCGAGGTTTCATTTCAGACTTTTGTTGTCTGACTGCAGGCGAGCGTTCAACTATTGTTGAACTACATGGAGGAATCTGCTTGTTATGGTTGTTAATGAAGCCTTTTTTCTCCGGTATCCTGATCTGATGTGACTGACAGTAATTATATATTAGTGCCCATTTGCATTACTCCGATGTCCCTCCCCCTTTTCAGGGGACTTTAAGGGACAATAAAATCTCGGTTTGCTCTAGCACGAGTTTTTCGCTTATTAAGGAACTTTCACAGTTGGCAAGTACTTTCTTCATGGCTGCAGCTCATGCTCCGTTTGCTCACTTTAAGATGGAGCAAAGCCGCAGGAAATCGAGCCAAGTGTGGCCTGGCTAAATAGCTGAAATTCCTAGCCGAAGAAAGTTTGGGACGAGATTGCGACATTAAAGAAAAGACGGGAATGGTGGAAAGCATCCCTAATGAAAGGAAGCAGCTACTCGGTTACCATAGAAACCAAAAGTTGTTTTTACGACGGTCGCAAGACACACATTCGCGAAAGACTTCGAGTGATGGATAGGAGTAGGGATTAGCGGTCGAAGGACAAAAAAAAAAAAAGAACTTTTGTAGATGGTTCTAAATGGTATAGTTTTTTGTTCTCCTTAGTGACATTATGTGCTTTGGATTGCGCTAAAACCGTTTTTGCGAGTTAGGCATGACGTGAGGTTTCCAGGCAACGGAAGCTTGCCTGCGGCGTACAAGAAACCATTGTGGCGCAAGAGAAAAGTGTGTCCATGAAACGTCTCGTAGTTCTTAGCAAGTAAGTTGATTCCGTTAAGGAAACGAAATATTTCTGCTAATGCTTGGGACCTAAAGCTTATCAGACGGCCTGTATTATCATTTGCCTACATAAATGAAGAAGATAGATATACTTTGAGCATTGTATTTTAAATATATATAAATGAAAAAAATGTGAAGTCCAAGGAGAATGTAACGATTAAAAGAAGCGCCCACATAAAGCCTCGACACAGGGTTACTTAATCATATTGCACACATTTATGGCAGGTACATTGCAAACACAATTTGTCCAGTACTTCACCTTTATTGTACCATCCGCACGGAAGTTTGACGGCCTCTATTTCTATAGGGCGGGGGGGGGAGGGGGGCGTTTTCACTTCTTCGGTCTTATAAGCCTTTCGTGAAACCTGCTTTCAATTTAAGTGAACCTTTTCAAATATGTGCCTAGGGACGATCGCCGCCGAACTTTTTTTTTCCTTCGTGATTTCTGGCATTCGGTGGCATCCCCCACAAACTTTTTTCAGACACTCAGTTTCTGAAGCATTCGTCCGTCGACAAGCGCGTACTTTGTTACCACTGTACCTGGGGTGGACATTTGATGACCGTAGTTTCATAGAGCTAGAGGGCGCTTTGGCACGGGGCTTGAGGTTGTAACATTTCCTAACTAAATTGCGCAGCAGCAGGAATGCCGTATTTTGCAGCGATTTTATAGTAGACTGAGTGAAGATTGAGATGCTGAATTGCACGTGTTTGGAAGCGCTTTTGGACTAGACAGTACAACAAGGACATCGCGTTCTGCGCAGGACTCTGAAGACTTTGTGACCATAACGGGTGACCTAGCCGGATTGTCTCCCGGGCTCCACGGATTCCACATTCATCTCCGCGGGGACCTCACTCACGGTGAGTTATTCGGATGTTGCCTTGAGGTCCAACTCATCTTTTTTACTCACGAACAAAAGCACCATCCACGAGAACTGTGTCAAAAGCATAGCGCTGTTCTTTTACTTCTTATTTAGCGTGTGTATTGATAAAAAAAAATGTCATGGCTCGAGACACTAGATTCTTAGGCTCCCCGTAGATTTGGAATATCACAGGTATTCACGGAAGAGGTAAAGTCTAGTAAACGGCTACGCTCTCACAATAGTAATTTGCTTGGATTGAATTTTTCGAAAGAACAATGATCCGGTAATTCAGTTCTCAGATGTTACTTCATGGCTCATACCCGTTAATAGATGTGTGCGAAAAGCACTGTTTGCGAACCTTAATCGAATACAAATAATGCAGCGTCATTCCCCCGCCGAACATGAATAGTCGGACTCCGCTGTTGAATTTAATGCGAACAGTGCATCTCCGCTACAGAATTGTACACGTATAATGTAGTTAATGTAGTTCCACGAGCGAATCGAATGCAAATATGCAATATCGCAACCGCATTTAATACCAATCGAATAGAGATAGAGCCGATTTAATCAGTAATCGAATGTATTCAATAATATTCACGACGTGCGGGAGTACATTTACAAAATGAGCAATATCACAAATAATGAAACGTCAACACTGAGGCTGTGTTTATATGCTATAAATTATGGATTACAGTAAATGATTTAATAAACTAACACCTGTATCGACTAACGTGTCGCAAGACGAAATCAGGTGTTATCTCTAACCGTCAAGAGAAGCGTGCTGTAAAATAATTATTTCACATTTACTGCAAAAGAAACACTATGGCAACACCTCAGGACATGAGACGGGCAAACAGGAACGCATGAAGGGTGGGGAAGGACTTGGTTGAGTCTACCGTCGCGTAGGCTGGGAAGCAATGTACCTTTACTCAACTTCGAGAGGAAGAATATTTGAGAAGCTCATAGCATAATTTGATTCGATTCGAACAAGGTTGAGGTTACATACAGCATTTGTTTCAATAATCAATGAAGAAAGTATTGGATTCGTCTTTTGACAGCTGAAATGTTTGCAAAGGATTCATTTTCGTTGGCTTGCGGCCAGAAGGTGATAGGCTTTGGTGATGGCACACTGCTTTTATGCTGGACCGTTAGCTCAGGTGATCTCCTCTGTACATATACTACCACGCAAAAGTAAATTAAATCAGTTCCGTATAACAGCAAACTATTTCCTTCGACAGAAACTTTCTTATAATTGTCCATAAACTAGAATGTTTACCTTCATAACTGCGCACGTTATACCGGAGGCCACCAGGGCATAGCGTCACGCGATAAAGAACACAGGGAACTACTACTGAGAACCTACGAGGAGAGAAGCACGGAGCAAGGGTTCTTCATCACAGATGTGTACACGGATCACGCGAGCACGACGACGTCGCACCTCGCTAGATTACGTGCCTTAATTGCATGCCCTCTAGCCTTAAGCTTAGACAGGCTTCCGAAGGGAACTCTCCGCTCAAGCTCCGAGGCTCAGAAGATTGATGAGAAAGCGAACAGACAGACGCGCGATGAAGGATCGCTGATTGCGGAACTTGTGACGCGACTGCAACAAAAGAGTGCCCAGGAACATCTCTGGCTGCTTTCGGGAGCCTTTCGTCTCGTTGCCATTTAATTACAGCGGAACATGGTACGGTCTAGCACGATCCCCAATCGTGCAAAAAGAAGAGAGGTTCTTGCCTAAGTTCAGAATAAAAAGGTGCTTGAAGTAGCGCCGTTTTCTCGCATCCTCTTCACTTTGTGTATACGAACTCTGGCACAAATATTGAGACTATGACGCAAGTTTTCATCGCCTCGTAGCGTGCATTCAACGAAGACGCCGAGAATAGCTGCGGAACAATCAATCATGGCCCCCTGTGTCGCATGTAGCGTGAGATAGCGAACAGAGAGAGCATCTTCGATCCAGGAAGGAGAGCCTTAGTTGACTGAGTGCGCTGGGTCACACGATGTTTTGTTGTTGATGAGATAGGGCTGCTTGCAGTGAAACACCAAGTACTACAAGGCCCCCAGGATTACTTGCGAATGTCTCACATGCAATGATTGCTGGTTAGCTTGGGATTCATGATGACGCCGGCATTGGAAGGAAACCATACGAACGAATCTTTGCGCTAGCAGGTGAATGCGTTAAGTACAAGTCGGCAATTGCATAAAAGTTTGTAAAGATGCATGCACTGACGGCTGACGGCAACAATTATCTTTGATTCCCTACTTTTGAGGTGTCAGATTCGCTTGCGCTCGAGGGCACTCAAAGCTGGTTTGATGTGCCAAGTATAATGTCCAAAAACCACCCATGGCTTACAACAGAGTCCCTGTAGCGGAGGGCTCAGTGTAATTCTAAGTGTAAGAGAGTTAACCTGGCTACAATGGTCTCGAAGAAGCGTAAAAGTCGGTCTTCGTCATTGTCAATGTATGAGCGTGTGACAGCCGATGCTAAGACTGCTCATGATATAAAATGAAAAAAAAAGAAAAACAGCCTGGTGGCGCCACATATATACCATGAAACCCTGAACATGTTCGTCGGTCGCGATTCGAAATTTGATGAGGGCAAGGAGCATGGAAGGAGAGTGAAACACATGCATCTGTGCCCTTTTCTCCTCCATCGTAATAAACTACAATAGATAGCCAATATATTTGTATGCCTTATTTATTTCAAAAAGTATTCTCTATATTTAAATTTACGGCAGTATTCAAAAACATGACTGCAGTTATATAACACACATATTCACGCGCACGCAGGGTACCCTGAATGTCCAACTCTCAGTTGTTTTGTTTTATCCACATGTTTTTTTATTCCACGTTTTACAAATAGACAGGGACAGTCTCACAACCTCACGTTTTTGCCCACGCAGGTTGCGTAAGCACGGGCCCACACTTTGACGTGGGCCGGGGAAGTTGGCACGGAGCTCGTGTCGACGTTGTTCGCCACGTCGGAGACCTGGGAAACGTCGAGGCAGACTCTCGCGGGGAAGTCTTCTTTACCATCAAGGACCGGCTTGTCTCTCTGAACGGGCCAAATTCTATTGTCGGAAGGTCTGCCATAGTAAGTATTTAGACGCGAGATACATGCGCAGCTTGACACTCAGTACAACCGTGAAGCTTAGTGATGCTTAATTTTTGCACCACTCCCAAGTTAAATACTGTCATCCCACAGACAAAACTTGTTTATCTACCACACGAGAAATACCATACATCACAACGTATGAGCGTATAAATACATATTCTTTTGAGGCTATAGTCTCGTTAGTTACCTTACGTGTGCTTCCAAGACAGGACCAAACGCCTTGCGAAGGGTTAGGTTTTCGTTGGAGCAAGTAAAGTTTACATGGGAGTAAATAAGTGATTTTTTTATAGCGAAAGCATTACTACTCCTATTTTAAGCCCTTCGCGTAGCCATGGTCGGTATGCACGTTTGACCTCTGATGACCCCAGATGGGTGTGACGCCGTACCAGCTGCGAGAGATCGGCTACCATGTCGAGTCGTCGGGTGGCGGCGTTCGGTAGGCACGGTGCGCCGCGGATGAGATGATGACGTCACTGTGACGTCATACCAGCTGCGAGAAATGGGCTACCAAGTCGAGTCGTCGGGTGGTGGCGGTCGGTAGGCACGGCGCACTGCAGCTGGAACCGCGCTGCTACCGAGTGGAGGCACTGCTGTCACCTCTTCTCTCAAAGTTGAGAGGAGGAGGAGGAGGAAAACGATGGGTATAAAAATGCTCGCGCTTGCTCAGCTGAGACATTCGCTATGCGTCCTGATAAAAAGAAAGAAAAGTCCCGCCGTCTCGATGAAGCCAGGAGGAGGAGGAGGGAAAACTTTATTTAGCCCTATATTATTTGGCGGTTTTTGGACGTCTTCAGAGATGTCTGCTTATTGTATCCACAAGAGTCTTCTCCGTCGACTTCGTCCACTTTTCCACAATGGTCGGTTGTCCTCAGTCCAGGGCTCCGCTGGGTGCCGCCGCCCGTTGGGCTCGCTGTACCAGACCTTGCTGGTCTTCGCAGCGGTCGCTGGACAGCAGAGTCTCCCATTGTTCCGCACTCGGGTTTCGAATTTTGGGGACCACATCTAGGTTTTGACATGCCCATGTGATGTGATATAGTGTTGGTTTTTCATCGCACCACGGACATCTGTCAGCATATATAGTAGGGTGCATTTTGTTTAGTATGAGTAGGTTTGGGTATGAACCCGTCTGTAATTGTCTCCATATGACAGCCAGGAAACGACAGCGGGCTACAGAGACAGGTGAAGAACGGGAACAGCGTCTTGCTCGACGGGCGGGCTCAAGATGCAGCTAGACGAGTGCGCCTGCTTCTATTGAACTGTCCTCAACCGCTGACGACTCCGAATGGAATGTTATGGACGCTTTGAACAGTGAAGACTCTTTGTCGGCATATTCGCTCAGCAGTCAAGAACGTAGGAATGCAACTATGCGGCAACGACGCGTTCAAGAAACAGAAAAATGACAACGGAACTATAGCGTAGCCACTATTAAGGCTTTCGCAATCTACCGGGCTTAACTAAAGCTAAACCCCAGCTAATCTTTTTTACTTGAAGGTGAAATGCAGTTGCCGAGAAAAGTCTGTCATGCTTCAGTACAGAATAATCCGATGCGTAGTGTTCAATAACGAGCGATGTTAAAAGCTTTCTGTGGTGCCTACCATAGCTTCCTCTATCCTTTTTATTCCGACTAGGTAAAGTGGTTCGGTCCGACCGTTCCTTATCCCCTTTATGTACATTTCAATAAACGCTTGGCTTTGTTCCTCCTCCACCGTTTCACAAATCCAGTTCCGGATGGCAGGTTTAACCGACCACTTTTGGAAGTTACGAGACTCAAATATACAAAAATTGAAGCTACGGAATTCGCCTTTTAGCGCTGTAAGTTTCAGTGACTCAGTTAAAGAGCACGGCCGCCTTGCCCACTAAGCAACTGGCTTGGACGCTTTGGGCGTCACTCGCAAATCAAGACGATGCAGTTGTCAAGAGCACCAGACAATTACAGTAGCGGCCACTGATGGGATGCCACTTAGTGTTTGTAGTTAAGGCTTTTGTGGGGGAGGGGGGGTGTTAAGTTTATGTGGCATTTACAGGGAGGATAGAATTATGTCTTTGTAAAGAGAAGGGGCATAAACGTTTGCACAGAATGCTAATTAAAAAAGCTTGAGGAGTACTTAGAGCCTTTTCTCAATAGAGAAATGATTGTTGCTTGCAGTGTGCATGCCTAAAATGTGTTCAGGCATTTTAACTCGCCTATTAACAGACCGCGTTTGTTAGGTGGCGACTAAGGACAACGCAAAGCTGCCAACTGCCAATAGATTTTACGTTGCAGCGCAGAGTAGCTGTTTTAACTGAAGAGTGAATTATTTAAAGCTGGAATAGACTTGCAAATTAAATGCGCGAGTTCCCATCTCTGCTAATTTTGCAGGTAAACACCTTGTGCCGACGTTTTTAGCGTACATGTTGGAACTAGGATACACCTCCACTTGCAGTGATATTGAATTGCGGTTTGGTGTAGTGTTCATAAGCTTGAGGCGAGTACTACAGAATCTTTTTAGAAATTTTCTTGCCTGAAGGTGTTCTATTCTGTTTGTTATGCGGGCGAATATCAAATGACCGGGTAAGTGGCGTCGTATTCATTTTTGGCACTGAGAACCGCACTGAGAAGCGTGCATTACCTTGGACAGGCGTGCTTTGGAAGAAGCCAACTTTAAATTCAGAGCAGATAGAAGGCATTTCAGACAAACCCCTACTTCCACCAGGAAAATCGTCAGGCGGAGAGATAAAGAGGGGAGAGAGATAAAGAGGGGAGAGAGATAAAGAGGGGAGAGAGATAAAGAGGGGAGAGAGATAAAGAGGGGAGAGAGATAAAGAGGGGAGAGAGATAAAGAGGGGAGAGAGATAAAGAGGGGAGAGAGATAAAGAGGGGAGAGAGATAAAGAGGGGAGAGAGATAAAGAGGGGAGAGAGATAAAGAGGGGAGGGAGATAAAGAGGGGAGGGAGATAAAGAGGGGAGGGAGATAAAGAGGGGAGGGAGATAAAGAGGGGAGGGAGATAAAGAGGGGAGGGAGATAAAGAGGGGAGGGAGATAAAGAGGGGAGGGAGATAAAGAGGGGAGAGAGATAAAGAGGGGTGAGAGGTAAAGAGGGGTGAGAGATAAAGAGGGGTGAGAGATAAAGAGGGGTGAGAGATAAAGAGGGGTGAGAGATAAAGAGGGGTGAGAGATAAAGAGGGGTGAGAGATAAAGAGGGGTGAGAGATAAAGAGGGGGAGAGGGAGAGAGAGCAAAATGATCGGCAACATCTTGGGCCTTCCTCGCCACCCTCTCATCTAAGCACCAGTATCACAGCTATCAGATGTCCGTGTAAGTGATTAACACCGTGAAACGCCTGTCACATGTCCTGTGCTATTTACGACATTGTACGTATGTAGGATTAGCGTACGAGGTACAAGCAGTGTTACGTGCACCGTGGGTCGACCATGCAAGATAACTTAATACTGCCCTGTTTATTGTCGCCGGAATTTCAGCAGGTGATCGATCATTTGGAAAGAAAATTTAGACTGTAATCTTAGGGACAATCGTCGTTTTCTTAACATAATCTTTTATATATGCCCCCATGACTGTCCAGGATTCTAGAGCTTTTCGTTTTAAAGACTCAATAAGCCCGCTTGTTGAGCCGAGGAAGCTCTAAACCTAATACGAACAGCAACATGCTTTCTTATTTGAGTAATTAGGTGACTTCAATAACCTTATTTTTAATATATCCAATTATGTACCTATGACCGCAGAAGGCGGGTAATAAATGCTTCGGGCCTTTTAGGAGAAAGCTGATACGTTGTAGACAGCAAATACTGTTCTAACTTGTTTATTTATTGGGTGTAATATTCTCTGAATGGTTTTCTGGCGATTCTTGGATAATTTGCTTGGCTGCGTTTACCTTGCCTTCATTACCTTCCGCGATAAGAGAATAAGCATTACCTGCTCTTTCTCTAAAGCTCTCATTATTTAGCTTTTGCATGCTACGTGAGTCTTTCTTCTTTTTCGCAAATACACCCTTCCCCCACCCCCTCTCTATGTTTGCCAGCTGAAATCTATTGTAATGAAGTGTAGCTTTTCCTTCCCAAGCATTTTATCTTATCACTTCTGGCAGCATTTTGTAGAATTCTAGCGTCCTCTTGCTTTCCAGAAACTGAAAGAGAAAAAACAAACAAATTTTTGCCGCATCAGGCTATTTCAGCTGTGAAACAGCAGCTCTCAATGATTGTTTCCAGCATGACATTTAGGTCGGCGAAGTCAATCTCGTCGGTGGTTTCATTGTGTAAGGATTTTGTAAACTATGTGTTCACGTGCTACGACTAGTTTCTGTAATGCTCGCGTATGTGGGTCCCAAACTCCGTGACACAAAAAGGCTTTGACAAATGGCGATTTCTCTCGGGATCTCATTGTAACTTCAAGAAAATGCTGCAGGCTGATACGAAGAGTGTTTTCCTGTTATTAACCGCAAAATTACACTGGAGAAATTGTGTTCATATGTAATGCCTTGCAATCGTGCGATGAGATTATGGCCATGAGTAGAGTAAGAGGTGCGTGCAAAAGCAGAGAAAATCTCTAGTATGCTTTACTGATGTCCTGCGGCTGCTGTCCCATCTGAGGTTTTTTTATCGGTGTGCATCATCTGAAAGAAATCATTCGTTTTCTGTATTTTGATACTGGATCAATATTTTGGGTTAAGTAATGAGTTTGGCAACCTCCAGGAAATCGTCATGTTTCCATATCGCGTCCCTTCAGGTCCAGTACTCGTCTGAAGCCTTCCCAATGTTGAGACTGCTAGCAACGGGAAGCCCATGAAATTAGAGGTCCTAATTAACCACGAAACGAGTTTTCGCACACCAGTAGTTTCGTTTCTAAGAAAAGTTGCTCTTCACACCGAATTTAGAGAACTCGCTTGAACAGAAGGTCTTCAACTTGAAAGCTTCCGTTGATTAGGTAATTGAATTTCAGTGCAACAATCTTTCTTTAGCTCAGGTTTAACGAAGAATGTATTTATTGACGGAGGCGTTTTACATCTTTTGACATTGCCACTCAGTGAGGTCTTAAACACCAGCTTGCGAGAACTTATGCTAAAGAGCAGGAATAAGAACATCAGAACTACGGACGACTTCACCAAGTTTAACGAGGACAGCGCCGCACCTGGCAGCTTTGCACATAGTAATTGGATAGCAGTGGAGAGTGGAAGCGCAAAGGGAGCTTTTGTTAGAGACTGGGCGACACTCAAACATTCTGTGTACAGCTAGTGTCGGTGTGTAAATATCACATATTTGAACACGTGCTTACGTGGTATAAAAACATCGATTTAGAGACAGCACGTATGAAGTTATTAACCTGACAACGAAGAAATTGCGACCCATTCTAATAACAAAAATATAACAACATAACAACGAGATTGAGAATATTAGTTTCCAACGGCAGCTGACAGCAGGCAATCTCAGCGGCGCGACAGTGGATTGAAAAATTGGCTTCCGCTCTTATAAGGCGCTTGATAAATCGGTTCCATGGGATGTGATCTCCGGTTCATCGTTCAAACAAGGTTGCAAACTTCAATGTCAAAAAATAATTATTTATTACTCGATTCTCACGTACATTCTACTGGCTTAAGTAAACTCCAGCTTGTAGTGAAACATGACCAGCAGCAGAGGTAGAGTTTTCAGGAAAAACATTCTGCTTGGACCGCACCCTTTTTGAGGTTCAGGCAGTAGCTGGTTCTGAAATTATAATTACAGGGAGCAGCTCTCGGTAAGCACCCCGTATGCGGATTGTTTCTTATCCTTTGCTTCATCTTCATGTATTAGATAATGCAATCCATGCATTAAAAATAGGATCGTTGGCCAATTTAATTACCGATAAATGTCATTTACTTCATCTCTAAGACTACGCAAGAACAAGTGTAGATAATTTAGGTGCAATTGTAAGAAATTGCTGTGCGAGACAGGCTAAATACAATTGCTTTCGAATACAGTTTTAGAAAGTGCATATTTTATCATCTCACTTTTTACATTGCCCATGCCATTCAAGCCTGTATAAAATGCGCCCACTTTCGTTCTTTAAACTTTCAGCAGTATTTCTTGTTGTTGTTCACCATCCAGTTCTCCAGCAATGCGACACGTGTCATACTTTCGCTCCTCTTCTAGGGCAGGCTGCACGCAACAAATATAGTGCCAGAATCTTTTTCCATGAGTCAGAAAGGTAGCGACTCATTCCCGATTCGCTGGGTTTGTTGGTGACAAAAATATCAGTGCTTTGTTTATTCTTTTTCTTTGTTTGTTTGACCCTTCTCAGTTTCTCAATGTGTTGGTTCTCTGCACAATCACAACATTATCTTGTGACGCACATATCGCCAGTTGTTGGCTTTCTTTGGCTCGCAAGCAAAGTAAGGCCATAAGCATGAGGACAACGACGGAAATGAGCTGGTTCTCATTCCCTAATCCTTTCGCCTAACAAGTTCTGGAAACCACCGGGGATCGTCCTCTGCCTTGTTTGGATGCCTGCTTCAGTACAACACTTAAGCCCTCGCATGCAGGGCGCGTAATTGAAACAGGCGTCCCCTGTTGGTTGTGCTCACAGTAGATCGCGGTCGGCCGCTGCTGGTCGGAATGGTCTAGGAGTAGGAATGAGGGGAGAGGAAGAGACTCAGGGGCATTAGCTAGCAGTCGCCATCTAGCCTGCGCAGGCAAGACCAAATGCCAGAAATAGATTAGAACGAGGCAGGTATTAAGGAATAGAGCAGAGCTTAGGTGGCACGCGAAGCCTGTCTGAGGTTCGAGCAGTGAGACTTGCTTGTTGTTGTCCTTCATCGTCTCTCAAGAAAGTTGATTGGACAGGAACAATATTGGGAACAAAGCGCCTACGTTTTCAGTGTGTCGTACTATGTCAGCAGAGAAATGAGTTGTAAAATGTCAAAACAATTATCTGCACCTCATCGTAAACAGCAAAAAAATTGTTCCGGCTGTGGTCATAATTTACTTGCGTGTGTCAATGTCGCCCTAAGGAGGAGGAAGATGAGGAGGAAAGGCAGGAAGGTTAACCGGTAAAGGAACTGGTTTGCTACCCTGCACTGGGGGAGAGGGGTAGATGGGTATAAAAGTTGTGGGTGAGAGAGGGATGGGTGAGGACAGTACAGTTACATCATACATGTCACGTCCCATATCACAAACCATAAAAAATCATAGCCTTTCGATCAGTCCTGTGTTTTTTATAAAGCGGAGCAGTGCCTGGGAGGCCTTCATCGCAGACGATCGCTGTGGCCAGGGACCTAGGATCCTAATTTCAGTTAGTGGGCGCCCATCTAGACGCTCCAGCGCACGGCATAGGCACTGTCTTTCCTCGCTGTATATGGGGCACTTACAAAGAATGTGGCCTATAGTCTCTTCGCACCCGCAGTTTGTGCATGCAGGGCTATTTGCCATACTTTTATTTGTCATACGATATTTGCTATGTCGCCCTAAGCCTTTTCATGCTCGCATACTTGGTTATCATGCAGACTGGATATGGCCATCGCCCATAGGTGTGACCGGCTTAAGTGAGGACTCTGCGATAATGCTTACGAGTGCCACGGCTTTCAGTTGTTTTCTGAGCTTGTATCCCAAGGGTGATATGTGGTCCATGTTGATAATCTTTTCCTTCATTAGTGTAGAAAAATTGTCTTAAAAAAATTTATGCCTGCTGCTACATGCACTTAGATTGTGAAACGAACATTTAGCATTATCATCCCTTTCCTTGTTCTTGAATTTTTGAGTGAGCACGGAGAAACAGAATACAAAATCACTTCCAAGTTGTTGTCAACATTGATATTGGAGTTGAAATGCAGCGAACCCATTTCTGTCTTGCTAGCCCAAGATATGTAAAGGTTTGTTGTGCACGCCTGATAGAAAAAAGAAACTTCACTGTCAGAAAATTATTAAAATAACCATGGCACCTGCGATTAAGCATTTTTTATTCATGCCATCGCTTTAGACGTGCTTTGACACACGCTACCCAGCATAAAATTATTTTTGCAGTGAGACTTTTTTTTCCGTGTCATTCTTGCAATGCAGTACACTTGATACTTCACTACTTTCCGTGACCCCTTCTTCGCTCTGTTTTCTTGCGCAGATCCATGCCTTGGAGGATGACCTGGGGCGAGGTAATTCGCCCGAAAGCCGCATGACAGGCGGCTCTGGACACATTGTTGCTTGCGGTGTAATCGGAGTCACTCACCCGAAAAGCCCTTAGATGCCCAGATGGGAGGTTCGCTTCTAGTGAATAGATTAGGAGCATTCGTTTGATAAGAGATAACCAAATGTTTATTTTAGCCTTGATTCACACTATATATATTAGTGAATTTAGCGGCACTTTTACTCAAATTCTATATAAAGACTGCCATGAACCGTGTATACAATATTTCAGTAAAAATTTTACTAAATGTTGATTGTGGTTATGTTTTTTGTCACTCTGTGCTTTCAGGGCTGTGGGGGGAGGAGCGGGGAGTGCAAGCATGGCTAGGTGATTTCAAATTAGGCTATTTCGAAAACCCTGCTTTTGTGCAGGCGAAGTAAAATTCTAGATCCTGCCCGTCAAATATTTCACTCTAGGCTCATAGCAACAGTGGTAAACCCTAATCTAAATATTTGGCATTTCGGTCGGTGACGGAAGTTTCATCCTAATAACGTCCACGTCCACGTGACGTCCACGTGACGTCCACGTAACGTCCACGTAACTGCATTTCCAACAATATACATTTAAAATAATGTTCATAATGAACGTTGAGGCCCATGAAAAGAATCTGGGACAGCCTAAATCCCTCTGTATATCTATCCTAATTGTTTATGGCAAAACATCCGAACTGTATCCAAGGGTCCTCAATGTTATGCGGAAAAAGCATGTGAACCAGATATTGAAGAGAATTTCGGCTTTTTTCATTTTCTTTATTTAGTTGTTTCAACACTTTAATTTCCACAGCAGCTGACCCTGAAATTGCGCAAGGTTGTTAACAAATGAGTCAAAATGTTGGCGGCTGCGTCTCCTGCGATGTCATGCTATTAACATATATGTGCCATTGTCACGGGGAGTAGTAAGATGATTGCAGAAAACTAAAGACTCTTGCTGTTTCCTAAGAATACTTGTGCTCACAACACAACAACGTCAGCAGAGATGCCGTAGTTGTGTAAATTTTGGCTAACAGAACAGCACGAATCTCTGCTCTTTCCACATAGAGTGAGATCGTGTTTTGTTCATATGCAGCGCCGCCTTCTGAATGTTTCCATCAGCGTGTGTCAGTACCTAAGAAAAATTAGGTGCGAACGAGCGCAATTTGTTTTGCAAGACATGCTCAAGAGACCTAGCAGCAGACTGGTTAAATATATTAAAATGTGCACGATGTATAGAGTTTTACAATCTGCGGAAAATGTTGCACTAAATGCCATATAATCCTTTACTCCAATGCATGCTCGTCTGACAGTCTCTTTCGGTATAATCGGGAGGCAAATGCTGATAATAGGTTTGAGCAACCTCCATTCAGCGTGATTATCTCCCTCACAAAGGTGCTCTAGAAGAGACATAAAGGTATAATTACAATTAAGGGATGTGAAATGGAACGTGTAACGTGATTTTTGCCATAACGGGGTATTCAACACGCGCGCGAGTTTAACGCGAGCGCTTACCCCACCTGTTTAAACTCGTGAAAGCAGCTGACATATATAGCCTTCTGGGATAATGCCTACGCGCACAAGGTAACAAAGAAAAGTACCTACTTTATCAAAAGCAGCCGTGACAGAAATGTTTGCTCAGCCTCTTAAAGGAAAACCGATGTGTCACGGATACAGTTCGCAACTGGTTTTTTATGTATGACTTCGAGAGTTTCACGAGCTATTTGATGCTCGCCTCTACCTAGGATTCTCACGTCGCAGAATCGTGGTATGCAATATTGGTGCAAGCCCTACACTGCAAAAGAAGTCGCTCACCCTCGCTATTTACAATGTCTTTGCATGTTCACATTCTCATGCTAACATTCTCTGCATGTTAACATTTTCTTAGGAGCTAAGGATTAAACGTAGACAGCTTGGAGACTAGCAGAGTCACTGCCTGGGACGTATCTACGAAATGAAGTCTGCAGCGTTGTTGCATTTTCATATACCGCTTATCCCCCGTCTATTATCCCCGTCATACTATGACCGCACGCGGCGAAATACAGACTAAGGCGCAAAATGTATTCCTGCCGAGCTCAGTACTACGAGAATAGTATCAGTTTCGGCATAGAATGAACAGTTTATGTCGGCAAGGGTCATAGTCTGTCAGAGGGCAAAAACAATGCAGATTAGACCGAACACCACGCTGGCCAACAGCAATCAGTCGCTGACGCTTCCTTATAAACTTTCTCATTTGGAATATCAACTATACCAGCCAGTGGAAGCCATAACGCGTTCCCGAAACGACCATTATTTTACTTTAGAATTCATTACCTGTCTTGCTGCATAGCAGAGCGCTGCACAATATTGCTATCCACATACCACAAGATATGACTAAAGAAATTTTGTCCTAATTTTATTCACAAGACATCATTTTCGATTAACCTTCTGAGTATTCATCACCCAAACCAGTGGCTTCCGTGATGACCACTGACCACACGCGGTACCACATGACAACATATGCTTACAGAAGCTCCAACTGTTAGGCCCTCGACTACTGTTCCCAAGGACGCGGGATCGAATCCCGGCCTCGGCGGCCGCTTTTCGGCGGAGGCGAAAAGCAAGCGCCCGTGTGCTGTGCGATGTCAGTGCACGTTAAAGAACCCCAGGTGGTCGAAATTTCCGGAGTCCTCCACTACGGCGTCTCTCATAGCCTGAGTCGCTTTGAGACGTTAAACCACACAAAACCAAACCAACTGTTAGGCCGAGAGACGTGGCTTGTATACTGGTGATAAAAGATGCAATGTTTATAGCTAAAAACCAGTTTAAGTTGAACGTAGTTATTTAGCGCCTGTCTATGGCTGTCGTTGAGCAATTTCTTCAGGTAACAATGCCTGTAAGTTTAAATCGTGCAATTCAAACATTTTCAGACATGGTAATGGAACCATGCATTCGAGAATTGTTTAACATCTTCCCTGACGGGCGCTTAAATTAGCTGGATTGCTTGAAGGAAGTAGACATTCCTTAGTCCTGGGAGGTTTCTGTGCGTTGGCAGCCTAAATCCGATGAAGCTTAAAGCCGAAATGAAGCACGCGCACAATAAAAGTTTAAAGTTTCGCGCGCCCGCCTACACAAAGATCAGGTCTCCGGCGTCAGCAAGCGCTCTAAATTAAACAAGGCAAGAGCTTAGGTTGGCGTCTTATTAAAAGTGGGTGGTAGAGATTGGTTTGCCGAATATATGCTTTAGGGTAAAATTGCTGCCATTTAAAAAGTTCGCTTTTATATGAGGTTTTCAGCGATAACTGAGCCTTCAGGAACACCATTTGTTGTTTACACCCTCTGGTTCTAAATCCTAGGTAACAGGAGTCGTTTCAATATTCGCAGATTTAAAGAGGACAAATCCGGCACCGATCATTGTAAAAGCCTCATAATTTGTGCCTTTTTCAACCGAAGCCGGTTTATGTCGAACAAATCTGGCTTTTAAGTACGTCCATCATAAGCGCAAGACCGGAAAAGCGAAACAGCACATCAGCGCGAAAAGCAATTAATCCCACCAATAGGAGCGAACGTAGCGACAAATCAAATGAACCGGTCTAACATCAGGACTGATCGTTATTGCGGATAGCTTGTGGCAGTGACCGTTCCTGTCACCACGCGCACATTAGCAAATAAATTATCAGGAAAGCAGATAAAAGTACAGTAAGGATTTAGTTGCAGGGAATGCAGAGAGAGAGAGAGACAAAGAAATAAAGTAAATCGACTGGTACGGCGCCGCATTAGGAGCAAGTGTGTTTCCTGGGCTTCATTACGCTGCTGTTGGGAATGATGAGGTCGGTCAATCTCGCTAACGACGCATCTGCTCTCGTCCGAGTGTGCGTGCTTTGAAATGCAAAACGGGACGAACCGAGACGTAATGAAACGCAGAGGAGTCTAGAGGGAAACGAATCAGTTCTCTTTGCTCGGGCACTACTCCCTCGAGTCGGCTGCCATAAGCTCCATCTGTTTTATAACTTTTCGCTCTTATTTTGGCTGCCATGCTCTGGGGAATATAGCCCTTCTCATTCTTGTCTCCGCGTTCTGTCTTTATTTGTTTTTTTTTTCTTGCATAATGGTGTCGGCTGCAATCAATGAATTCAGTCTGTTGCATTGACTCTCAATGACGGAACTAGTGTCTTCGTTTCCCTCGCCTTTATGTTTCGGTCTTCACGCTTCATGAAGATTATAGAGTGAAGACAGCTGAAAGTTTTCTGTTCAAAGCCTGTCATGCAGAAATTGTAAGAAAAAATTACAAACTTAAGCTGTACTGAAATACGAATTGCCAAATGATGCCATAGTTCGCGGCTGTTAAAAAGAATAAAATGTAAAATACACACCAAAATAATGGCATGAAATCTCCATCAAAATTGTTGTAGTATACTGTCTTACACAGGTGTCTGGATATTTGGAACTACCTGTTTTAGTTGTGTGCTTCTGAGTTTTCGCTTGAGTTGCATTGTTGCCTGTTTTGCGAAATGAGTGGCAGCGGTCCATCCCTTCACTCCCCCCCCCCCCCCTCCCCCAACACCCGCTTTCTCCGTAAATTGCACCCTATTGGCCTAAGAGGCAGGGGGGAGATTTCCCTGCAGTGGCCGATGACATGGCTTCCCTGAAATTGATGAGTGGCTAGTTAATGCTACATCACGCGTCTCACGCAAGTGATTACTAACCAATGACCAGCTGAAGGTAAAGCCACGATACCTGGTGGTAACGACTAAGAAGCAGTCGTCAGTTTAACCTGCTATTATCCCGCTGCCAGCGTGAATATAGATGCTGTAGTCGCATATAACTCAAGTCTGCAGCGATGCCCAAAATAAATTCTTTCGCCCCATCGAAAAGCGGACAAAAGCAATCTATGATGACTAAAATTCTGCTTTATACAACTTTTTTTTTATATAATCAAGCATTAGAAAGCTGTTTTTGTTTCCTGCTCGGATCGTCGACTCAGCACAGGACGCCACAGACAATACTCCATAGTTACAAACGTTTTTTTTTTTTTTTTTTTTTTTTGCAGTTATCCTGTGATTGCCTTTATTTAGGCCATATAGACAATATTTACTAAAAGCTTTGATGTCGAAGTGGAACCTGCGTTGCAGATATATATTCTCACAGCTGACTGGATTCCAAGGGAAGGAAAGCGTAGCAGGAGGCGGAAGAAAGTTAGGTGGGCGGATGAGGTTAAGAAGTTTGCAGGGGCAAGTGGATGCAGCTAGCACAGAACCGGGTTAATTGGAGAAATATGGGAGAGGCCTTCGCCCTGCAGTAGGTATAGTCAGGCTGCTGCTGCTGATGATGATGATGTTTCTGACAGCTGCAATAATGATGTGAGCTGAGGCACTAAACCCTGCACCGAAGGGTAGTGCACCGTACACTCATCATGGGAGTTTAAGATTTCTAGTTTAATCCCATTCTCTACCCTGTTTCCATCAAGAGATGAACTGGAGAGAAAGCACTTCCGCGATGCTTTGGGGCACGGACCATTATCTAATATTTCCACAAAATTGAATTATTGCTCTCTCGTACTAAAGTCGGACACTGTAGTACACAGCTGAATTATCCCCCTCTCGTAGCCGCGTCGTGATGCGCTGAAATGCTTTTAATGTCATGGTCGCGCGTGCGACCGGCGTGAAATGAATAGGGCCTACGCTGATAGGACACCGCAGATTGGATCATTGGCGCAGAGAGACAATATCGAGCTTTCCGCTGAGAGGTTACACTTTAAGTATAGTACAGACTGGTTCTTAGAGTCACAGCCTTGGCATGGTCGAGGCTTGGCATGCTATGTTACATGGACAAGAAAGCACTTAACATCTACGGCGAATGCTGCATTTGTCCAGTGTAAAACAGTCACTATGCTACCTTACTATACTAACATACCTTCATTTACTCATTCTTACGCTGCACCGCATCAGGTTAACATCTAATCGCCTTTTGTTGGAACACAAGTTTTATTTCATGTTCAACCTCGGCGTAGAATACTTGTCGATTTTCCATGCAGCTCAGTGCTCACCAAGTGTTAAAACATTTTGGCAGAAAATAATCACATTGGATGAATAACTATTTACGAGTGCACTATATTATAAACAACCGAAGTATTGAATGATGACTTATGCGCCTGGAGAAGAAGACGAGAGAAAAAAAACTTTATAATATTTGCTTTACATGAGAAAAATGACAACCGAGTTACAGAATATGTACTCTTTGGTATGAAAACGGGATCGAACAACGACCTTAAACTTGGAAACGACCGCCAGCGATTTGTCTGTAAGGAAAATAATCATTTTTTCATTGATGTTCTCCTGTCATTTTTTTTTAATGTCACAATCTTCACCAAGTGTATTAGTTATCTATGACATGTAATAATCATTGACCTTTTGCCGTAACTGGTAAAGTATTGTGCCTTGATGTATATTATGGTCTTCCGAAGTGCGAAGTTTTTTTAACAGGTACTTTTCTTTGTAAAGTAATAATGTACCAGTAATGAACAGTAAATATTTACTGAACTTCCAGTATCCCAAACCTATTGCATTGCCTCTTCCATTTGACAAACGGCTGCAATGTATTAACATATTTTGCACTGTTTACTACCTTTAATTATGCGATTTATAACTTGCATGTGCAATCCAAACAAGTGTCATATTATTTAATAAAATAGGTAAGAAAGGATTCATCCAAAGCGTTGTATTATGACGCGTTAAATACATCATCATTTTACGCCTCAAATTTTAAATTATGATCAACAGCGCTCGAAACCTATAGCAGATGTAATATGCAAGAATATTTATTGTTGTATTCTCATCAAATATTTTTTGTGGTATTTTATTTTCTGTGGATTACGCTGGGGGGAGCTATGAAAAACAAGCGATTACTTGAAAGGAATCGTTTGCGTGGGTTTCTGAAGCAGATAAGCTTTGTTTTATTTTTTTGTACATTCAAATATATGAAAGTACTATCCAGTCTACTAAGTTGTACATATCTTATGAAAAATATTTAAACCCGACATAAAAGTGAGCGAAATAAGGGGCGCGCTGCATCATCGGCATACTAGAAGACTCTTGACGAGACGTTCCTTTCTCGAAATCCAATTTATAGATATACATATTGAATTCTAGGGGGCCAGCACGCTTGCTTGCGGAACATAGAAATTTATTGCTTTCTTTAAGCTGTATTTATTCGCAGTTCTAACGCACAGCAACCGTTCTGTGAAATAACTCTGAAAAAAAAAAAAAAAAAACACTGATGAAATCGGCCCTGAACCCAAAGTACTTAATGGCACCGAAAGCTTTTATTAGGGCTAAAACTATGCCTGTATAAGATGTTTATTATACGAATAAACATTTGTTAACGTTGCGTGCTCCCATTTTTTATTTTGTTTTGTTTCTTGCTCACTTTTTCAGAGGTTAACGCCAGCGGTAGCTTTTGTGCCAGTCTTCGTATATCAGGAGAAATTTGAAACATTGATTTTTTAATGATTTTCTAAAAAGAGCATTACAAATGTTATCCCCTACTTTGTCGTGTTCTTTCGCCGTATTGTAAATTTTACTTCAAATTCAAATAGCAGGTGGGGAGGAGAATCGCCCTTATTTCGAGAAGTACTATTTGAATTGCATTCGTACTCTTCATGCACTAAAGGGGTTCTGGACAGCATTGCTCCGAAGCTAACACTTGTGAGGGGTGACTGTTGGTGAGAGTTGTTTTTGAGTTTGAGAGCTTACCAATTTTTCAAGGATTGAGATACGTGGTGGTAGTAGCCAGACGTGTATATGAGAGGTTGACAATGAGTTCTTTGAGGTTGTATTCGAGGAGTCTAGGACTGTGCATGCTATATTTGTGGTGGTTGCTGTGTAGCTGGTGGGTTTGCTATTATTACTGTTCACATCTGGGAGTGTTGAGAAAAGTCTGAAAGAAGCTTTACATATGCATGCTACATGATACTAGAGTAGTTTGACGTTATGAAATAAATTTCTTTTGTTAAGAATGCGTTTGAGTGCACATCAGCATTTACTGCATTCTCATAAACAGAGTTATATGAATCAGGCTCTTATTCTTGTCACTAAGTTGCAGGTCTCTGACTTATGAACCGAGTTTCATGTTATGCCAAGTGTCCTAATCAGGGTAACCATGCTTTCAAAAAGGACATTCTGTATCCAAGTGCAATGAAATCTGCCCAGGGGGGCTAAGAATCACTCAGCCTAGTGTACAGTTTAATCTTTCTTCAAAGCTAAGCAATACAGACGAAGTACTTCAATAGGACTTTTGCAGATTAACGAGTGCTCGCACCAAAGTATGTCTACGTGAAGGGTTTTTTTACCGACCCTTAAACATAACACATACAATGAAAAACAAATTACCCAATGCTAGCATGTAGCTGATTCAGCTTCCGGTAATGCGTCTCAAAGACCAAAGTCAACTTTTAACGTGAGCGATTTCCATTTTCTGCGCCGCATCCGTGCTGAATTAGATATAAGCCCCAGTAGCTGGTCTCGTAGTCGCTCTCTTAAAAAAGATGTAGACAAGCCTGTTAACGGTATTTTGTTGCTAACATTTAGGTAAGATGTTATTTAACAGAGTTTACGGGTTTTAAATTGTCACTCTTTTCCTGAATCAAGTAATGAAAGGTCAGACAAGTCGCGTTTAAACATTAGTTATGTTTGTAAGGAGAAAAGATACGGCACGCTGGGCCACGATATCCTTAACAACATTAAGTTGGTTTTATTCCTTTAGGCTCTACTGTCCTCTTTAAAACCTTGGTGATATTTTGCAGGGAAACCTGCTATATTTTGTAGGAAATCTTATTTGTAGGGTACAGTGAACTAACTCTCTCTTCCCGATAGCCACAAAGGCATGTGAACAGTAAAAAAATATTAATAGGAACAACTCGCTAAGATGTTTCACACCGAAGGAATTGTTTCCAGCTACAGGCTCTGCATGGACGGCCAAGCTCTAGTAATTCCAACCGCTGGTCCACTTAACCACATCATTATCACTACGTGCTGTGGGCGTTTAATGGCCAAACTCGTAGCCCACCCATGGTGAGATAAGGCGGCAAACAATGAAGATTAATGCACCTAACTGTTCCCCTTGTGTTTAAAGTCCTCGGCCCCACTTGCATAATAAGATCGGTCAATTTACTTAACGACCGCACCACGTCGGTTGGTATCGACGGTCATTTATATTAAGAGCCCACGAACAAAAACGCACCTAATCTAATTCCGAAAATGAACGGCATACCGCGTCGTAATGATTCTGCTGGTTTTACATCAACGACTCCAGATTTCTTTAAATTGAGCGACTGCACCCTATCTAATAATATTTGTGGCTTTTTCTGGACGTTAAAAAATCCAGAGCAAGGGGGGCAGAATAATTGACTCTAGTTCCTAATATAGGACTTCATTTGCCGTGGGCGGTAACGAGGTTGGAGATTTTATTACCTGCAGTCTGCCGGCCCAATCGTCTTTTGCACGCGAAACCATCCCACTAATTTCACGCTGTCGAACATCCTCTACCTCGCCGCTGCTTTTTCAGATTTATTTCAGCCTCGTTCGCACGGCTTGTTCAATGCCGGTGATCTGTTACCATTTACTGACGCTTCCAGCTTGTTTTATTTTATCTGAAATATAATACGGGTGAATGCTGTTCTCCTTATATTGCACCATGACTTCCCTGTTGTGCAGACTTTTGTTTTGCCATTTCGATTTTTGAGCATTTATTGACCAGTGCATGTTCGTCCATGTTGGTGCGAAAATTATAGCGCGCACTATTGTTTGAGATTAAAAGTTTCCCAGATAAATATTGCTTTAGTAATGGACGTAGACATTTTCCTTTTTTGTTCTGTTAAAAACTTAAACGTTAATGACGTAGACCGCTTTCTAACCCGTGATCTCGTTTCCTCCTGGCGGCAATGCACATATTATTAAAGGAGAAAAGAAAAGCTCAGTTATATAACAATTTAGTTGCCAACATTCGCCATTCCCACTGTGTGCTTTCTAGTTATTGCTGCAAAGTGCTTTAAACTCCGGACGCCTTGCTCTAGGTAATCTTTAATGAAGCTTGTGCTATAGATTGGAGGAAATAAATGATTTTTTGGGGGGGACGGGAGGGGTCATTATTCACCCGTTTTCGATTGCGTAGCCTCTTCGAGGCAAGCCAATTTATAGTCGTTTTTCATTTCCCTTTTCTTGCAGAAAGCTTTGTTAGGCCGCTAAAGCCGTTGTTGGCTCAAATAGAGAGAAAGCAAACTCAACTTTTTCGTCTCTCTGAAAACTCGCCAGCCGAGGTTGCGTGCAAATCAACGGCCGCGTCCCTGGTGGCGAGTTTGGTACATGCCACCGGGAGGGTAGCCGGCCACGCCGTCAGCTCGGCGTGTTCCTAGGCAGCCAGCGCATAACGAATTCATTTTCTCACGTGCATTTATGACGTCATACGCAGAGACCCCACCGCCTTTGAACGATTGAACTTTGAAAGAAACTTTATGGGATCTCTAACATTAGTTCTTGTTTGGGTAAATATTGAAATTCTGGTTTTCGCTCGTGTAAGCTCGGCACAAAACACGACAGAGAGCAACCTCACGTCAATGAAAGTCTTAATATTCGTGGCTTATAGTTTGGTACGAGGGCATCTGGGAATAATGTCGATGGGTCGTAACAAATTTTTGAAGCTGGCTACTCCTGCAATAGTCCGGCAATATTTTACTCAAGATGCGCACACCTAAATATTTTATCACGCTTCATTTTTAAATTAATTTTATAGGTCTTGAGGGCATAGTAAAGATGAATTTGACAGGCGTGCATGAGGGACAACACAATGAAAAAAAAAACAAAAACAAAAACACGTGCCTCAAGCGCGTGACACACCTATTTATCGGCGAAAAAAATGCGCTTTTTAAGCCGTGTCTGTAGTTACTTTGATCCTCTACCGATGTGCTTTGGTTTTTCTGATTGTTGGAAGGTCTCGCTGTACTGTCTTCACCTATTAATAATTGTACATGGTATGAAACGTGTTATTGTCGTGATCTTTTATTCAGCTAATTCCGTGGTGGCTGCCTGAAACATGGAGACGCTTAATCAAGATTTCCTTTTAACAGTAGGACGCGGTTGTGTTGTAAGCTCTACTTGCATTGCACAATCAGGCCAACCTTCATTAAGTTTGAACCAGAAATTAATAGTGGGTTATGAAGAGCGCATGCGCCTAGCAACCCAGGACTTCTGTGGTCGATTCCCACCTCCACAAAATTGACCTAAATATTCTTTCACAACTAATTACATACTTTTAATTGCAGCAACCCTCGTCAGAAATTTAGTGTTAATACGAATGTTCTGTCCTTTTCGTGAACTTTAGTGTTCAGTCAGGAGTGTTCTTTTACGGACAATGACGACGAAGAAAGTACCAGATTTTTTTTTTTTTTTTTGTGGCACGGGAAACTTCAAATTCACCACGTGGTTTAATATCTATTTCCGTCGCTTACATGTGCGGTAAACACCCGTTGTGATTATGTGTCCTTGTCCAAGGGCAGAGAAACAACATTTCGTGGTGTCGTGATAAACTTTTGTGAATTCAGTCAATGAAGCTGTGTGTCAGAGAGTAGTGGTTGGCATGATGTAGCGGCGGGTGGCGTTAAAAGGTCGTATTGGGTCGACGGACCTCAGAATGCGCACAACAAATGTCCCTTAAAGCGGAGGTATGGTTAAATTAAAAACGAAGTAACGCGACCTTTAACGCTACCGTGCTAAAACGGAAAGTGCAAGCAATGTGAATTCCGCTGTTGAAGTAATCGATCAGTCGGTGAAGCCGACCGTAATCGAAGCTAGGCCTAAGTTTGCTCTTTGCTATTTACCACTGCATTCTCTGTTTTTTTCGCGCTGTCACGAAACTATTTTTGGCATCGCAGTCGTCTCTTGAAGCACAAGAATGCTAAACTCGGCTAGTTGATGCCTTTGCGTTTTAGGAATGCAGCCCAATGAAAAATTGTTTCCATATACCTATATTGGGTCCATCAGCTCAGCTGTGTGACAGCAGGCGGGGACGAATTTGTAAACGCTGAAAGAAAATAAAAATTATAAAAAAGACGGCGTGAATATTTTTTTATTTCAATTATATCTTTGGGTTTTGGATTTCTATGAAAAACAAATCGCTTTTCCCTGCCTCTTCCTGAACTGTTCGCACCGCGGTACTCAGCATCACATGTCCTTTCACAGAACTAAACCGGAGAAGAATCTGCCATTTGGAGATTCTTGTGATGCCTCTATGTGCAGTTAAGCTAACTGTGCGCTTTACGTTTCGCCAACAGTCTATTTAAACCTGCTCTAACATCTTATGCCGAAATAAATCCGACTAAAACAAGCCTACATGTCACCTTGGTGGATGACATAGCTCGTTAATCACCGAAGTTGCTCTCTTTAATGGCGTCTGTTGTAATCAAGGCCGGGCTGCCAAATTTTGTTATTCATAAATCCAAAATGAAATATCGCTGATGGATTTCGATAGTTTATCGATACGAAAATGAATCCGCCCCAAAAGCGGGGCAAAAGTATTCTAAAAATGGCACACTGTAGGCCTTACATTCCACATGTTCCTGTGTAAAAAATTGATAAAATTAAGAAAACTCCAGTTTAGAGGAAAACATGACATTGTTCCCTCATCGGTCAGCCGTGCTCACAAGAAACTCCTGATTGGTCAACAAGGTCATGGCCACACGGCACGTGGCCTTGAGCGACAATTTCAAATGTCCCGTAATGCTGACATGAACCGGGACGTCGTGCGTGGAAGCAAAACTATTAAATCACCATATGTACCGCAAAGTAAAACTCACCCCGTTCGTTTATACGTTTTAACTTTATGCAGATATCCATGTCGTGTAAAGAAACTGCAAGCTCCAGCTAAGCTTATAGGCTTGCCGCATCAACCCGCGTGAGCTGATTCGAAATTGCCGCAGAGATATGTGGAGCGGTAGGAGGCTCCGGATCGGGGCTGCGAGTGCAGACTCTGGTCTTTGCTACAGCAACGATGTGAGCGTTTTGAAAAGCCATTAGCACCTGTTGCGCGGCACGCCTTCCCAACGAATGCTGCATGCGTTCCATTTTCGACTTGTATATGCAAATGCCTGCCTGGTCATTGTTTCAGACTCACTTGCGCATGAACGGAAGTTGGTGAAGACAGCGATGCACAGAGCGAAAAGTATTGTTTAACGTATGCGATTTCATGCTGCAGTGATATCTAAAAAAAAAAAAAAAAAACGTTTTTGGTACAGAGTCCAACCTTACGTTTCGCTGGTGCTTTTCGTGGTAATGAAGATGAAGAGGATGCAAAGATGGAATAGCTGCCTAATGCGGCAACCTGGAAAGCTAACTTTCTTGCTTCATCGTGGGTTCTCCTCACGTTTGTGCCCGTATCGTATTTTCATTTCATGCGTTTTATTTATTATGCACCTATCACGAGTTGTATGGTGTTCCTCAGTAACGACGCCGGACGGACTTCAGAGCCTCCAGGAATAATACGAGACATTCACCGGGACGCCATCTTTCACTGCGCGCATGCGAGAGATTACGAGATTGTTTGTGCGAATCAAAAAGCACGGAATAAACTCACCATTTTTTTTTTGTTCCCCTTTAGAGTTCCTTCAGTGATTGCTTCGAACCCCTGTTACGAACAAGCCTGGTGGTGAGAATTGGAAGTTGATGCCCTATATGTCGCGCATGCGCTGACCAAAAGACATCGTGCAGGCGGATCTCACGTGGTCTTCATTTCCAATGTGCTTCACAGCTTTCTGCGGAAGAGACCCATTAATGAAGATGCAGTGTGAACTGCAATATTTTAAATTGCGTGCGGAGATCGGAACTCCCTATCTTTGGTTTCCCAGCAGGAGAGGCTACTGAGCCGGCCACGGCTTAAGAAAGGGCGAGTATATACGTAAGCCATGTTGTCTTTCAAGTGGAAGTATCAAATGACAAGGGACGAATGAGTGCGTACACAATTATGGAAGAACACAGCGCCTTTGTGTCACACTCTTCGGCATCGCCCACCATTTCGGGACATATTGAAGTCATTTCCTGAAAGAAAAAAAAAGTAACTATTATTATTGTTTTATTCCTATTATTTCCATACTTGTACTATTTCAATTGAACAAGACATATTGACTTGAAATAAATCTTAATTTTTATTGTATATGCTATACTCTTGTTCTGAAATATAAATGAAATGCACAGAGTAGGCGTCTGTCACTGTCAAACGATTGTGACCTGGGCCAGATAAAGCTGTAACGATAGCACTTTTCTCTTTTTGGTGTGTTTTATGAGTAGTAGGTCAGGTAAAAGAAGAAATGATGTTGTGATTATCTGAATAGCAAGTACAGCAGAAATGCTCTTTGCGAACCAAAAAAAAAAAAGCGTTAAAAGATTTGGTTAGCACCGATAAAGAGAATAGTTCGCATCAGAGTGGTTTTAGTCGTTTTAAAGCACACATTCCTTTCCTTTTGATACCATGCACAGTGTGGTAATCCTTTGTTTTACATCTAGAAATGAAGAGCGTTGAAATAGTAGCCTGCGAGGACGATACGCCTCAGGCAACCATATCACCAACGAAGCACCTCAGTGAAATTACAAATGGCTTGAGGACGTTGACTCGGTTGAAGATGGAATCGCTTAATCTCAGGACTGCACTTAAGGTGCCGATTTGTAGCAGTGGATGTTCTGGTATGCGTGCTTTGGCATGCACTGCAAGAAGACGCTATTAGATGACGCTTTGACATTTTAGGTTCGTCCGCGGAGACCGGTCGTGAGAAATTCTGCTTGTTTTAACTGCCGCAGTAGAGAAGTTACAGCCTTTGGCCCCCATTGCACGGAAATTGCATTGACCACATAGGTCTTGCCGGCAGCAGAAATTGCCTCGGACTTTAGAGAAAAAAGCCCCTATTTAGGCTTTTCATCAATTTTCATAACTGAAAACGTGTGGCCATAGCAAGTTGCACGCTTCTTTCCAAGCTCTGAAAGAAAAAAAAAAAAACAAAGCCAAAAGAGTACCTTGTATACTTTAATAGTGGGAAAGAATAGCACATCCCACACGAGGCAAGAACAGTGAAGCGTAAAATCCGCCATTGCTATAAAATATACAAATAGCAATTTTTCACTTTCCCTCATTGATGTCAGACAACAAAATGCGGTTGAAAAACTGGGCATTTTTCTTTCGAGAAAATTTAATTTTGGAGCAATGCGAGGGATGATGAGCCGCAGATAAATGGGTCACGGCAACATGTCGTTTTATGAAAGGCTAATTGGGTGGATACAATACAATTAATTATCCCAGTAATAAATGCCAATTTATCCTGCAACTAGTCTGTACCATACAAAATGTAGGTTAGGGCCTCGTGCAATCATTTTGCCTGGCGAGAAAAAATTCGTATGTGGCCGAGAAAACTGAATTTAAAATGTTTCCCCACTGGTGGACTCCAATTTGTGACATCAACAACGAAAGGGCTGTTTGCTGCATTTTTAAAGTAACTACCCCTTTAGAAGGGCCTCCGTGATCCATGCACATAAGAAAAAACCCACGTCGAATCATGTAGTTTCCGACCACGACCACGATGGCGACATATCTATTAATTTGTTTGTTGTTTTTTCATCTTATAAAATAGTCGTTATCATGGTATAACACGTATTCTCACTTTATGGAAGGAAGGCAAAGAACTATTGCATGCATTAAGTCTCTTGCATAGGTCAAACTTTTCGCTGTCGCCCTGTACTTACTGCAGGCAACAAGCAGCAAGCCACGGCAAAACAGCCACAGCTGCTGTTGACCGAACGAGAACAGCCGAGGCTGCACTGCGTCGAAAACAGGCTCACCAGCGGAGGCTGCAGACGATACACAAGTCTGCTTTGGCGTCTTCGATGACGTCAGAGAGTGGCGTGTGCCAAGGTAGGTCGATAACAACTGCTTCTATATTGCAACACGCCTTCCCAGCCACCACGCTTGTACAAAAAGGGAATGTTGCATTGACAAGGGCCTCCTAAAAATGTGTCACGATATAAAAATTTGGGTAAACACTTCATTTCTGTTGTTCATCTATCATTTGATACCTTGGAAGCCGAGCTCGGCCAATATGGGGTGCACCAGTGTATCAACAGCTTTTGACGATCCTATATTTTTCTGAATGCAGTCGTGAGGTATTTATTCTAATGTTCTACATAGCTTTCCCTACATTATAACCTATAAAGCACTAAACAAACTGAAGACATATTGCCATATTGTCCTTCTGTCGAAAACAGTGGCGTATTTTATTGCTATTTTTTTGCGAGAACTATAAAGACCCCAATAAATTATGCATTATAGATATCTCAAGTTTTTCGGCATATTACGTCTAGAGATAAAAATGCCAGAAAAAAAATTGAAGAACGGGGCTGGGCTTGGCAGGAAGATGGAAGGATTGTAGAGGTAAAAGAAAAAGAAAATTTTCAGTCGGAAAGGATTGCTTGGGTAAAATAAATACAGCGTGAGAAGAAGTGAGGAGGCGTCAGAGCGTGGGAACATATATCTATGCACCCCACCCTAGAATCAATATGTGGGACCAAGGACACGGAGCCCTTTGGTTGCTTTAATATCGGCACCGACCTCGAGCTGAAGCCGTTTTTCACTCACCAAGGTGACAAGTCTGTCTTCCTGTGCTTGGAGGACACGTCCTCTACCGATTTCTTTTTGTTTGTTTTTCTTTCTTTGATCGGGACAAATGTCCGAGGCTCTGGAAGAGACACGCCCATTTTTTCATTATTTTACTCTGTAATATACATATTACAGTTTCAATTTAATGGTCTCCAGCAGATTCGTCAATGCGTCCATTTGGATGAGGAGATCCAAGGCCTTGATACAGATACCAGTGCTAGCTGTGACGAACCGAGCAGAGTTCGGAAACATGGGTCTCTATGCATGCATAAACTAGAAATCAGCTCACAATTGGGAACCCACCGTTCATTTCTTTCAGATGTTTTTTTTTTTTTTTCATGTGAAGGCTGGATAAGTAGAATAATATTAAAAGGCCACCACTAAAAATTGCGTGCCCTTGAATAACGTTTTCTTCGTTACTGTAAAATAATACTTATTTGATTGCGTTTTATTAATTCCTAGGTTTTTTCATCCCCAGGACCTGAAGACCCGGATCATTATAAAAACGTGGTCACAGTAAATGAGAGCTATTTCTAGAGTATGCAATGCAAAGCTTTACAGCGTGAAAATGACGGATGTCTAGAATGATCATAGTCACTTCTGAGAAGTGGTAAGAGTCAGGTAAGGTTGAAGAAAGGAGTCTCCTTAGCCCAGCTTTGTCCTAAGTGATACAAGCTATTTGCAGCATTGGACAGGTGGTCTACACACGTATAGACGCACGTAGGATGTGGAATGAGATGACGGAGACAAGTTAGGTACATGGAAAGATTTGCGGAAATAATAAGGACCGATGAAAAAAGTAATATTGAACGAACTGCACAATTCCATAAACGTGATATTGTGGATTTAGCTACAAAAAGACGTAAAGACGATTTCTGATGTGGGAGGGGAGCTTGGAAGAGGTTTCGAATAATGATCACGTGGTTAAGGCGACCGGAGTGCACTCGCTATCACAAGGAGAAAGGAATGATTGGTGCGACGACGCCAGTAATGTTTTTTTTTTTTCACCAAGTAAAAGGAGAGACATATATATAAGGAATTTCAACAACTAAGCAGAAGGACGTTCCTGAGCATATTTCAAACTTTTGTCCTGTTCCTCTTCTTCTTCAGTAGCGCAAGAGTTCGTCCACCTTTATTTCTACACGTGTGGTCTGGGGCCTCTAAAGTTACTTTTCAAAACTATACAGATAATGAAGATTCCCTGGTATCATCCGAAACCGAAAACTTTTCGTTGGTATTGTCCTCTTTGCTTTGCAGGCAATACCATGTAATCGATTAAAGGCGGTAGATATTAGATACGTTCCTTTGTATAGCCTGAAAAATGGCATTCATTTTTCAGGGCTGTATATCGATAGTTTCTTTGCTGAAATTGATTTAAAGATTTTTCTTTACATTTTCCATTCTATGATGCTATTGTAAATCCCAAGTATTGCGTGCGGTTTTGGATTATGTAGCCGTAGCGTATTCTAAGCCATTTACAATGTGCGCATTCTTGGTGGTATGCTTTTTCAAATCTTTATACAGCTGCTGCTGCGAATAGCAGATGCACCGCCCTTGCCTTAAAATAATGAGCTCCATTATGTCCAAATAGGGGCAATAAATATCTACCGTGCTTTAGGAAAGGAGAGACCACCATCTAATACTCATGATGAAGCCCTGACGCAGTGAACAAGGGGGCATGCCTAAACTGGAAAGCTGTTAGTCACCACGGTTTATTATCGGGATCATTTTACATTCCGAATAATAAAATTCATGATAATAATAAAATTAAATAATATGAAAAATACGCGATATATACCAATATAATTCGTTATTAGCCGTCATCTTCAACATGCACGCCATTAGCATCATCATCATCATCATCATCACCACCACCTTGCCAACACTCTCTGCAGAAAAATGGCCGATCCCGTATTCCTGCAATTACCACGCCGTTATCAGCTGTGCCCAAGTTTTCCTCTAACTTCCAATTTTCATGCGCCCACGTAACATTCTGCCGCCAATGGCTACGCCTTCCCTTGGAATTGAATTTGTTACCCTTAGAGACCATCGCTTATCCTCTCTTCGAACTACATGTCCTGCCCAAGCCAATTTCTCCACCGTGATCTCCACTAGAATGCCCCTAGTTCGACTTATTTCTCTAACCTACTCTGCACTCTGCCTATCTCATAAAGTTACGTCTATATCCACCCTTTTACAACTCTGTGTGTTCATCTACTTAAGCTCAACCTTTCACGTAACACTCCACATTTTTGCCCCGTGGGTCAGTATTAATACGCTAATGCTATAATACAGTCTTCTCTTGAGAGATGCTCGCAGACTGGTATTCATAATTTTAACATGCCTGTAAAATGCGCTGTGTATCCCATATTATTTTCCTAGCTATTTCTTTTTGCCACTGAGCCGATACTTGCGTCGGATGCGCAACAACCATAGTCTTAAACTTATGTAAAGCGGAACAGAGACACCACAATCAGAAAAGATAGACAGGACAGGAAGCGCCCTGTTCTGTCTATCTTGTCTGATTGTGGTGTCTCTGTAGCGCTTTACGTAAGTTTACGACATGAACCAACTAGCCCCGCAACACATTTTACTGTGAAAATATAGTCTTCCATAAAGGAAATTAGAAAATCCCTATAAGAAAAGGTGTTCGGCAGGAAGATATGGTCTCGTCATTACAGGCAACCGGTTCCTTAGAGAAAATATTTAGAGGTCTGGATGGGAAACAGTTAGAGATAAACGTTGATGACAAAACCGCAGCAATCAGCGATTCACTGATGACATCGCATTCCTAAGAAACTCAAGAGACAATTTCAGAGGATGATTTATGACCTGGATATTTAGAGTAGGACAGCTTATGCAAAGAAAATTAAGCCGAAAAATCAAGTAATATTCAACAGCATCAAAATGACCAGCATTTTAAGGTAGGTAGCGAAGTGGTGGAAGTATTAAGATAATACTTGTACTTAATACGGGTAGGAATGTGTATCCAAACATGTATAAGTGAGCGGTAAATATTGTTATCATGCATACTCTGTTTGGACGTATATATTAAAATTTAATTAGTGGACAAGAACAGGCTTGAATTTCAATCTAAATAGAGTAATTGCTTATTGAACCCACTCCACCCTGAACTCTGTCCTCATGTTCGCAGGTCCCCCATACTGTCCCTACGTGAGCGCCGAGCAACTGCGTCTTCAGGATAGAATGCGCCGGAGGCGGTGCTTTGCCGACCAAGAACTGATACAGGCACTGGCAGCACTTGCCCAGCAGCAACAGCACCAGCAGGGATTTGCATTCCTTCCTCCGGCGCCGTTAACGACAGGGGTGCCGCCTGGACTGAACACACTGCCCGCCCCGCCTGTGCCCACGCCGGAAGAGGCCCTTCTGCGCCATCACTTCCGGATGCTGAGCTTTGCGCGCCACCCGACGGCCGGGCCTGGAACCTTTCGAAGCGGGATCTCAATGATAGAACCGGTGTCTTCTTTCGGTAATGGCAGGTGAGGCTTCTAATTATAGTAAGCGGCTTAGAAAGGTATACGGTTGCTGTCAGGAAATCTTTTAAATTTGCTTGTGTATCACCAATAACCAATGCAAATTAGAAATTCTGAAAAGAAAAAAAGAAAGAAAAATGTTGCTGGCATGAATGACTAGTGCGTGAAAAATCAGCCACTTGTGGGAGCCTCATAAAAAGGTCCTAATGGTTTGCCAGCTCTTGAGGGGCCGATGTCTCGTCAGGCGTTTCTACGCCTTTAGCTCCCACTTTCCTAGAGAAGCTCTAAGAAAGAAAGTTTAAATAAAAATAACTAGTAAAATGAATAAACGTTATGGATAAGTGTAGATAGCTTTCCCTTGCGTACTGGTGGTAATCGTAGTATGCATCAAATGAAAACCAGAGCAGGAAAGAGCGCGGAAGCCTTTAGTCAAGAGCCATGCAGGGAAACTGTTTTGTGAACAAATAAATGTAGTATTCAGTCACAGAATCAAAAAAATATGTCAATCCATGGGTCGCTTAGTATCTGAATAAGTCAATCAATCGATTGGTCAGTCACTATTTAATCATACACTTAGTCGGCCCGTCAACTTTTGAGTCCGGTGTTCATCTGAGAGCAAAAATAAATGCTGTGCACACATAAGAAAATGATGGTTATTTTACCTCTTAAGATCTAATTTTACTTACTATGCCAGACACAGTAGCATGACCGCTTTCACAGTTGACTGGATGAGTTACGGCGTATGTATTGGTGACGTTTCCATACCCAGCAGGAACTAGTCCTTAGAAGATTTTCGTTATGGTAAAGTTTTATTTTGACTTGAGAAGAATTTAACATTTTTTTATGTCGCTTCGACTACCTTGGGGCCTTACTTCGCCATGGCAGGATTGAGCAGATGGGTGGATTACCACTGAGAAGTGTTTTATAAAACCCATCTAATTTTCTAGCCAGATTACCGAATGATGTTTTGCCTACCAAACTGATTTTGATTACTCGTTAAATAGCCACTGGCACTGTCCTTCAGTAACAATTCTAGGAAATACTGATTTGAATTCGTGATGTCGTCCTATGATTAAAAACACTATAATTTAAGGTGACAATATCGTTCTGTAGTAGTAAAAAAGAATGTTTTTGTTTTTCTGAACAAAACAGAGTTTCTTAAGATCGTAAAGCGCAAAAAACGCAAACGCAAAAACGCAAAAACGCAAAAAACGCAAAAATAAACGTTGGGCTTAGAGTGTGTATATTAGGTCGTGTATTTAATCACTACTTGTCTAAGAACACGCATGCACTCCGATGTTTCCTTCAAATATTTCACTCGCCGCGTCGGTTCAAGGCTACGAAAAAGAGATCAGGAGTAGAAAAATCTCCTGTACAATTTTGGGTGTGCAGTTCAGCGCCCCCAATCCAACTGAGATTTTGAAAATCTTTATTCTTTCTTCTTTCCCAATTTGTTCTTTTTATATCACATTTTGTTTCAACACTTCTCTCAGGCCATGTGACGGGAAATATATTTCGTTACTGAGTGCACAAGCCTTACTCTTGTTTTTTCTTCCTTTCCTTTCCCCTTTCTCTTTTATCCCTTCTACCCTAACACCAAATGCGTCTTGGAAAAATTACATACGCTCCCGCGGTGTGAGCAGTTCGACAAGCGAGAATCCCACGTATCCGTTCTTGGACTGCGATGAATCCAGATTCGCCGCCTCCTCAAGCAACAGCTCGGCATCCCCTGCACCCTACCTGGTTGTTGCTGGGACGGCGCTTAACCCGAGAAGACCGGAATTGTCGACCGCTTCCAGAGTGTCGGGTCCCAATAGCGTTCTTTTCGCGGAAGTCGCCGCACGAAGGGGTGTCCCCTTACCTCTGAACGTGTCTCCACCACCGACAATGCAGCGGATGTCGAGCTCGTCGCCCCATACGGAAGCAACGCTGTTTCATCAAGGGCCAGCCGAAGTGTCGTCACAATCTCCACTTCCGGTGGCGACAGTACAACCGGAAGGGAGCCTCTCGGCGCCGCCACCGGCAGGCAGGGACAAAAAGGCGCGCCTATCTTTTTCGGTCGACGCCATAATGGGGATCAAGTGAGGAAGTGACCTTTGTGAGTGCAGTGTTTTGTCTTCTGATGCTGTGAAGCTTGGACAGGAGTCGCGCTGAAACCCTGCTGTCACTCTAGGATGCCGTTTCTGAAGACACTACTATGTGGCAAGTGACATCATTTCCGTTGTGACGGCACCCATAATGACAACAGTGCGAAAGTGTGAATATCGATATCTTCTCTAATAGCAACTCCACTGCCTGCGATTTGCATACTTTTGTGTGTTTGGGCGAGAACTCTTCCTGTGCCGTCATTCGTCCTTATTTTAGATGGTGAAAAGGCGCTATGGCACTTGGAGAGAGGAATAAAAAAGATGCAACAATGTTTTTCTTTTTTTTTTTTGCGCCTCTTTTAGCCTCCGGTTTCCGCGTGCTCCCTGCTGTAGCACCATTACGTTAGATCAACTCGGCTAAAAATTTGTGGTGCTTGCCCCTATTAGGTACTCTCTTGTGTGAAGTTGGGAGTAACGTATGATAGATAGTAAATATTTTGGACTGTTCTCGCTGGCAGCCTGGAATGATTTCTGACTTGAAGAAACCGCTGTTGTAAACAAACGTGTACGAAGCTGTGCTTTTACCTGCAAATCCCAACTCACAATCTTGCGTTGTGTTGGATATAAAAGCCTTCTTGGGAGGGCTACTCATATCGTTACAAGCGTGCACCCCCAAATAAACACTAACGGCGTTTCGCGCTGACAACTTTATAGCCTGAAGTGTACATACATTCTGTTCAGGTAACCAAACATCACAAATTCAAGAACCGAGTGTTTTGAGCTCATCATCCGCATATGCGGTTTACCGTAAGGAAAACGATTCGTCGCCTACGTTGTGATGTGCTTTGTGCTTCATAATGCTCTCGATACAGGATCTCACCCCATATGTCAATACTCATTACACTGGATCTTAATCTGAAGTGGCAGTTGACGTTTTGGTGTTTAGTGTTGGCTATCGAACAAACAAACAAAAAGCTAAACAACCTAGCATTCACATAGATGTATTCTATTCTGAATGCCTTCCATGTCATTATGCGGCTCTTACTAACAGACTAAGCTTTATCAGTAATATGAACAAACTTCCAGGCGTATGCATTGATATCATTAGAAGCTAATCATGCAGCATCAGTTTATAGAACCGGCTAACCCAGCTGCTACCAAAAGGTAACAAGATCTCAGGTTTGTAAATGAGAAGGTCCATTTTGTTTGGAGACAGTGCATCAAGTTCATACGCGAAAACCGTAATCAGGCTTCATGCTTGGGGCTGCATATATTATTTTATTTCATTTGAAAGACGGAGCCGAACATAAGGGTTCTCCAAACACCGCTTAAAATGAAATTTTTGGCATGGATGAACATATTGTCTGCGGTATTGCCGTTTTTTTTTTATGTGCTCTTCAGGATTTTCTCATATGCTTTTAGAAAAAGAAAACAGACAAGAGAGAAAAGAAGAGAGGAAAATGAGAAAAGACCTTGCTATGGCTTGGTGTTCTCCACTAAAAATAAAATTGGCCTTCCTTTTAAAGCCAGGTGGCGTCGGGACAGTTTAATGAGGTTCCGGTAGAGCTCCAAGCTATCAGCAGGATGGGCCTGGAGAAAAAAAAGGCACTGCTGTGCTTCTTTTAAAGACCTAAAAAGGTGCTATCAGGTGAGCTGTAGTTGTTTCGGCCGAGTTGTCACGAGATTCGGTGAAAGAAACCAGCCAAGCGAATGCACTGGGAGTTCAAAAAAGTGCTTCCATCATGGTCATGTAAGTTTTCTTCTTCTATATTGCCTATAAATTCAGTTTCTTAGCCAGGTAAGCGAAATTATGTTTGGTCGACATTTATTATTATTTGAAAAAAAGGGGCAGAAAGGTGCCAATGCCAGTGCTGTCTCCTCCCTATTAACCAAGACGTCTTGATGAGCATAACGCTGAAACAGTCTTCACTTGTTTTTTTTTTTTTGCCCGCTATTTCTTGTTAGGCCTAATCAGTTAAAACAGTTTAAGCACTGCGGTCACCATCGAAGCTGTTCCTTTTCAGCTACCGCTGATGTTTAGTGCGTGGTCGCAAACCTTTCTTGAAGTAATAGTACAAGCAAATTTATACAAGCTTTTGCAATAGAAAAGCATTCTACAAGCAAAACAATAAAGCATAACGTGTGACTGATCGCCACACTCATTTAGGAAATTTTAAACATATGCATTTTCTGGAACCGAGGCATTGAAGTATGATGTACCGCTTGCCGGCTTTTTAAAACTTACATGAACGCTGCGTGTGTAAAATAAACCTTTATTGGCGCGGATATGTTGAGGCCAAGGAACACGTTTTGAAACATTGCAAAAAAGGAGGCTACCCCTTCTACCCTTGTTCAGTAAGATCGCAGATAGGAAACGTGCTTCAGAATAGATGATTTCAGTCGTTCGAAAAGGTACATGGGCGAGAAATGGGCCGCAAATATCTTTGGCGCAAGAGTCCTTACGCTATGCCTGGTAGGGCGTCCGATTTCAGGTAAAAAAAAAACGATGAAGATATTAACGAGAATTTGATTCTGAGCTGTATTTTTCTGTTGGTCTTCGAAGATGTCTTGTTGCGCCATTCGTTGGCACGTCACTTTACACACACTAGGGTTGCGCTAGAGGCGCATATTTTTAGGCGCTTCGAACGGAACATTTTTTTTGTGTTTCATGCCTAAACCGGTGGCTTGTCATTAGGGTTTTATGGTCACACCAGCTCTAAGACGCAATTACAGTCTCAACCAATAAAAAAATTTCGTCTTTGGAGGTAGCATGATGTTTAAGTGGCTTACACCTTAACGCTATCATAATATAATAGTAAGGAATTTACGTTATCTCCAGAATACCAGATCGGCTTCATGCAAGCCCCTCTGGAGCATTAACAAATACTAACAGCAGAAGCACCCAGCACTTCTCATAATTTTCGCAGTGAACGCTATAACCATGTTGTGCGAGGCACGCTAAAAACGTTACTTCATTTATGGCTTGTTACACCTCAATTGGTGCTTTCCGTCATCCCTGAAGAGGAGGTGATTAGCCATTTAGTTATGAATACATGATGAATAAATCGTCGGCTCTCCCAACAACAAAATTCGTACTAGGCCTAGTTGATCACATCTTTTTTATTCTATTTGGGAATAGATACAAGTATGCATCAACCCATGTTGGCACTCATTCGGCCGTATTGAGATCATTCCCCAGTGGCTGCCTATTTTTCGTGTTAGAAGTCAGCATTGATCTTGAAAATATTTTCTATTTTGACTATACTAGAAGGTATTTTAGAATGTCTAATTTCTCTCACTTTTAGGTGCGCCATACAAAATGTCATTTGGTTTAAAAGAATTCGTGCGCCTTAGCTCGGCGAAGGCCGGTTATTCAAGCGACAGTTCTGTTATACATGGATACGCTGTATGCTAAGCCTGGTTAGACACGTTTAGATAACCTTGTTTACTAAGCGGAAGCTCGAATAATTATGACCAGACATGGTTTGCTGTAGTTAAATTCTGACATATGGCTGTCCTCGAACGTCAAGGAAACGCAGCCGTAGAACATGGTTCCAATGCGCAACCGACTCCTACATACCACCTTAACCTCTCTTCAGCCTCACCTCTACCTCACCTCAGGACACCGCAGCCTCACCTCTACCTCACCTCACCTCAACCTCACCTCTACCTCACCTCAGGACATTGCAGGTCCCAGGAGGCAAGCCAGATGAGCAGCGTAGATGGTGGAGGGAAAGTGTAGGCGTTTGACTGGAAGGCTGTGCAGCATTGTGCCAGGCAACGTTGCATATTTGCGGAGGTATAAACCTGTACGAGTAAAGTTTGCCAGGCGCGTCAAGAATAAGCAGTAGGTGTGCGAAGCTGATTGGCACAAGGAGAACAGGAAGAAGAAGCGACCACCACCGGCCCCGCCCGCCACACGTGTCAAAAAGAAGGAACAGAAGGATGTGTGCGGTGTCAATGACAATGCTGAGGTGCAGGATTCCCAGTTTGAGTTTATTTCTGTGACGAAGTAGGTGGAAACCGATAACACAGTGTGGCTCTAGCGGGAAAGTTGAATCTACACAGCATTTTCGCCTCTCCTGCCAGAAGTCCGCGCTTCAGAGAAAGATTTACCAGGAGGTTCCCCTCTCCAGGTTGGGCCTCCCCTTGTCTCTATATCAGTTTTACTATCTTTGGTGCGAGCGCCAAAGGTTAAATATGCGGGATTTCTCATGATTCGCATAATTAAATGTTTTAAATTTCTTCGAGATCTTTTTTTTCTATCAAAAGATTTTGTTTGTTGTTTTTGTTCAATTCTTATTCCATCGTTTTTCATCAATGCACTCTTCAAAATTTACCGATTGTTTCGAATATTTTTGTCACAATCGGCCGATATCTCTATGTGGTTATATGCCGTTTAAAAAGGTCAAAATGAAGAAGAAAATTACCGGTACGTCTTCCGCATACACCCACAGACATCAATTACTGTCTGTAATGCAAAAACTATTAAGGCGAAAGCAATTATTGGCTAGCAGTTGCGGCTATGACCTTACTCCTCCGACCACGAGAAGTGCCACACTTCGCGAGATTCCGCCGGATACCATGGGATTGTGACGTCATCACCTGGTGACGTCATAGACCAGTCTACCGTGAGGAAGAAAGTTTTAATAAATCCTGTTTCTACCGGGATTCGAACCTCTATCCCTTGGATACCCAGCCGAGCGCTTTAAGTAACTGCTCTACGCCCAGGCTCTGTAGCGCGCAGCATAATTCTTCCTGTCTACCACATGAGGATGATAGTATAGTGATGACAAAGACGCTGCTATTAGTGACAATACCATTAGCAATTGTACTGACAGTGCATTAATTGGTAGTGAGAGCAAACGTATTACACCAGGTGCACCAGCAACGCTTAGGCATTTGCATTTCTGCAAATCAGATTGCACAGTAGTCTAGGATTTTTTTTTATGTTTTATGATGTTTCCTTAATATTTCATAATGATGACACGTTCCTGATTTGTTTTGTTTTCTCTTGATGTGCGTCCTGCGCTCCTGATTTATGCTCCATTGAATAATGCTCAAAGCTTCACTCTCCTTCACTCTACCAATCTCAAGTAGAGATCAAACCACTGCATTTCTCTTCACATCTCTAGACTCAGTGGGAGTAGTGCTTATAAATTTTTGTTGAGCGAAGTCGCCGACAATAGTGGCAGGTAGTCATTCTTTGCTTAGGGATATTTTAATATTGCGCTTAATAAGCGTAACTTAAGGACACCTTTTCAAAGCTGAGGAGAAGCTCAGTCTGTCAGCACGAACTAAAAAACAGAATTAAACTCCGTGTGTTGTCAAAAACGCACAGAAATACATTTTTGAGATGTAGCTCCTATAGATATTTCTTCATGATCTTTTTTCATGCAGTCTGCTTGGGATCTCAGTAAGACAGTGAGGAAAGTCAGAACTGCACCTTTAGTTTCTTGGCGTAGAAATGTCAGTTTAATGGCTCTTTGTAGTAACTTGAAGCCTGGTTGCCAGAATAACCGGACGTCATTGTTCAGACAGTTTTATTTATTAACTCTTCCGCCTTCTGACTCAAACATACGAAATGCGCTTGGAAACGAGGAAACGTAACCCGTGATTACACGTTATGAGCCATTGGCGTTGTGGGCTAGGATCTGGGATCCGCGCACAAGACATGAATCCACGCTCGCAGCTTATGTGCAAAATTCGGCTAACGATGGCGACAGATGCACTTATTCAATAGGCCTCTTTTACCCATAGAAGTGCTCCGTTTTAAGAGGAAATCGCATCTTTTTTTCTTTATTTGCGGTTATACATCTGTAGTCAGTTAGCCCCTGAATGCCGATTACACCATTTCGACTAAAATGTTTGTTGCTGATGAAAAAAAAATTACCTTAAATTTGATATTTTAAATTTAGACGTCAATAACTTGCTCAAGAACATTCCGAACGAACATTTCAGCGTGCAAATATTTATAAGAAATACGGAATTCAATAAACATTGTCTTATTGGATGAAAAAACACAACTGAAAAACGAAGACCCAAGAAAACACCCAAAAGAAAAATCCAATTCGCTTTTCGGAGTTGGACACTTCTATTCAAATAGTAGAAAACAAATGACCTAATTTGTGGTGGCAAACTATTTTGCATTCAAACTGCAGCCGACGGGCTGCGTAGCTACGCAATCGGCGATATATTGTGGTGTGCTGTGCGTTGTAAACGGTGAAGCAATATCTTATTGGCTGTCTAAAAGACGGTAAACAAACAAAAACAAAAATTTCGCTGTTATGAGGACCGCGGTCGCAAACAAAATATGATTTGTTTTTTCAGTTCAGTTCAGTCGTTCAGTCGTGTCCGACTCTTCGTGACCCTATTGACCATATCACGCCACGCTTTCCGGTCTCTCACTATCTTCCTAACATCACATAACTTCATCTGCAGTGCCTCGAGGATGCCATCTAACCATCGCGTTCGCTGCCTACCCCTTCTCCGGTGACCCTCAACATTTCCCAACATCAAATCTTTCTCCAGCGACTCCTCTCTTCTCATCAGATGACCAAAGTAGCTGAGCTTTAACTTTAGAATTTGACCCTTCAATGAGCAGTCAGGGTTTATGGTGGACAATATTGACTGATTTGATCTTCTGGCAGTCCAAGGAACTCTCAAGAGTCTTCGCCAGCACCACAATTCAAACGCGTCAATTCTTCGGCGGTCAGCCTTTTTCACAGTCCAACTCTCGCATCCATACATCACAACTGGAAAGACCATAACACGAGCTATACGAATCTTGGTTGGCAGACTAATGTCTCTGTTCTTTACTAGGCGGTCAAGGCTAACCATTGCTCTCTTTCCCAGAAGCAGGCGTCTCCTAATTTCATGGCTGCAGTCTCCTCCCGAGGTAATCTTGGAGCCCAAGAAGAGAAAATCTGTCACAGCTTCCACATCTTGTCCCTTGATGCTCCAGGACTTGATAGGGCAAGACGCCATGATCTTTGTCTTTTTAATGTTCAGTTTAAGCCCAAACTTCTCACTCTCTTCTTGTACGCGCATCAGAAGTCTCTTGAGTTCCGCTTCACTTTCTGCCATTAAAGTGGTATCATCCGCATATCTAAGGCTGTTGATACGTTTTCCAGCAATCTTCACTCCAGCTGAAGACTCGTCCAGACCGGCCTTCCTCATGATGCACTCTGCATATAGGGTAAATAGACAGGGCGACAGTATGCAGCCTTGCCTCACTCCTTTCTCAATCGGAAACCAATCAGTAAGACCATGCCCAGTTCTGACTGTGGCCTGAGGAGATAGATGAGGTGAATTGGAACTCCCATCTCTTGGAAAGCTTGCCACAATCTGCTGTGATCTACGCAGTCAAACGCTTTCGCATAATCAATAAAGCAGAAGTAGATGGGTTTCTGGAACTCTCTTGCTTTTTCCATGATCCAGCGAAGGTTGGCAACTTGGTCTCTAGTTCCTCTGCCCTTGCGAAACCCAGCTTGCACGTCCGGAAGCTCCCGATCCACATACTGCTGCAGCCTACCTTGGAGTATTTTCAACATCACCTTGCTAGCATGAGAAATAAGCACGATCGTGCGGTAGTTGGAACAATCTTTGGCACTGCCTTTCTTTGGAATGGGGATGTAAACTGACCTCCTCCAATCCTGTGGCCACTGCAGGGTTGTCCAAATCTTCTCACATAATGTATGCAGAATGTTAACAGCGTCATGGTTGAGGTTTTGAAACTGTATTCAGTGTGCCTTAAGTGTTAAGGAGCAAGCATGAAATGTTGCCGCATACTGAGGAAGTTGCATGCGCAACTGAATGCACACATAAATAATCTGTCCGACAGTAAAGCACGAAGTAATTGGGAGTTATTTTACCGCCATTAGCAGAATGGCGATTTGTACAAAGCAACCGAACTTGAAGGCGGCGCAGAACAGCTCACTTACTTCGCGAACCCGCGCAAATGTGGCTAAGACAATGAGAGACATGTTACTTTAGCAGGACTTCTTTAAGATCAAATACGGATACCGTAGCGCTACAAAGGGCATATGCGGCCGATTATGGGCGTGACGTCTGATCAGGATGTAGAAAAAAAAATCGGACAAAGCGAGAGCACTTAAACTAAAGAAGATATCCTCTCTTTGTTTGATCAAACGGATATAAATTTATTTATTTACTGATTTATTCATTTTACATACCCATCCTTCTAGGCATTATAGAGGGGAGTGGGGTTACATAACTTATAACGAACAAAAGGCGGCAGTTTCAGAAAATAAACGGAGTGCAATACAAAATTTCCAGCAAGTGAACTAGAACACAATACACACATTAACAAAACTGGTGATAGCATAATGTAAGCATTAAAAAACATTTGAGCAAAAAACTACGACTGCATACAAATTCTGTCTTTCAGCGGCCATGGAATTGTTAGGGCCATTTTACCAATACATGCAGTTCATTTCAACCGCCGAGTAGTCAAAAGGGGTCATTAATGCCGGATGTCAGAATCATAACAAAAAACATCGCGATTGGCGTCAAAAAGCAAGGCAGCCTCAGAATAACTCAACAGCTACCCTCGCCTCCTTCGTGCTTGAGCGCAAACGTGGGCCAGCCTTCTTCACGCCGATGTTCAAGGACGTCGTGCTTCCGACGGTAGCCATTCACGACACGCCCGATAGGCTGCTGTCTGCCGCCTGTAGACGTTTTAGCCAGCCCGGCCGCATTGCATGAGATCCTGAGACTCAAGATAGATCCCTACCAACGCAGGCCAAACAAGGGAATGTCAAAAAATAAACACCCTATAAGAAACTCCTTGCGTCGTCAATGGCCGTGCCCCAAGGATACGGGTAGTGACGCTCATTTGGAGGCTCGAGCGTTATTCCAAGAGGCACGGATCAAAAAGCCCGGAGCACTTCAGAGCGGAAATCCCGATGGAGGGTGAGCGGTGACACTGTCGCGAATGCGACGTCTCGTGAGCTTGCTGTTGGCCTGATAAAAGCCCTCGTCATTTTTTTTTGTACTTATTTGGAAGCAAAGATAGCGTGTCCATAGCCGTGCCTGCAGACATTACTGTGCGGGTGGCAGACGAAGGACAAGCTAGAGAAAATGAGAGACTGCTGCAGGGTTCCTGCAATTGGTCTCTGTTCACTACATGTTCCCCAATGGGATGAAGATCCCTTAGATCTTCTGACCTCTATGACACATCCCATGTTATGCGTGCCCTCCACCCCTTTATCCTTCATCTCCTCATTCGATGAATCACTGCAGGCAGGGTCTGGTAGCCAATAAAGCTTTTGCGGCCCATCGCACTATTCTCAGAGGTTTGTGTCCTCTTTCTGTCATGCCCCCGTTCGGCCACGAGACACTTGTGTCTCAGTGAAGCAACTACTTGCGCTTGAGTAAAGACAGGGGTGAGTGCCTTACTGAAGATGGCGGAGCAATATGCTAGTCAGACCGCTTGCCTTCCATCCAGAGATAGCAATGAAGAAAACATCTACTGTGAAAAAAAGAGTCGTATTTGGGCGTACGCGTAGGCATACTGACGTAGCGGCTATAACAAGAATCTATAGCACATGTCATTTCACTGCTGTATTTTCTTTCCTTTTGCTACCTTTTCCCCTTTCTCCACTTGTAGGGTAGACTACTTGGCATCAACAAGGTTACCTCAGTGCTTTTCCGTTTGCTCTATTTCTCTCTTTCTCTCTTTCTCTATAGCATCTCGCGGGACGAGCGTCTTGTTTTGTATTTTAAGCTTTTGCAGTTTATTGAACGTAGGTATCCCTCCAAAACCTTTCGTAGAAGTCGAGGTTTCGTACGAAATACGAATATTTGTAACATTTGCATTGGGGTGAAAGGTCAAGAACAATATTTGATGTGCTGGAGAGGCAAGGGAGCTTTTGGGATCGTGTGAATAACCACCTTAGCTGCGCCTGAGTGCGCGCTATGTTCAGGAAATATACGAGGCAAGCACGCGGGGAGTTTGGCGTGTATTTCAATACCCCACAGGCAGACTCCGTGCAATAAATTAGCCTGAGAGTGCGGACTCTGTGCATAATAACTCCATCACCCGAATGTAAAGAGGATAGTAAAATGAAATCTATAAAGGGTGCACATTGTGCATTTACTGAATCTTAGAAAAGGCGAATCGCGAGAGACTGAGACTTTGGCAGAAACGATGGTATATAGTGAAGACCTTTGCTTTTTCTGCAACTGTGCGTCTTTTTTGCTCTGTGTTTGTTAACAGGTGACCAGATAAACGACACAACTCTCCTTGCGATTGCGAGTAAGAAATGCTTGTACAAAGGATGCCAGGATATAATAAAATTGCAGTACATTGATCTACAACCTGGTATGGTGCGTTGCTTGATAGCGTTGTGTGATGATAAACTGCACGGTATTGATTTTATGCTATGATATGATATCCCTATGGCGACAAATTTGTAATACTAATTGCCGTATTTTTTCCGCATATATTCCTGAACTCCGGATAACGGCGACTGCAATAGAGACGCCTGTTCGCTCATTCGAGTTGTATGCGCTGTCAATTAATAATATACTCTGTTGATATTACAATTTGAAGAAGGCCGCTAATCCGTGCTGCAACTTCACAGGTCGCCTGATGTAAGCGCAGCGACACCTAATCACATTATGCCACGCAGGTGCGTTGTTTATACTACATGGCTTAATCTGCCACGGGCGGTCTTTCACATAATGTAGTAGCTTCATTAGGGCTTTGAGTAATTGGCATATGTGCCATTTCAAAGGAAATAATTATCGATTAAGCGACATCGCGTAAAGCTTGCAGCAAAATGCTAATCGGGGGGAGATGTGGACCCCCTGCCTAAGTCATCACTGGTATGCTTGCACGCTTATCACCCTAATGAGTATTCACAATAGGAGCCCCTAAGAGGAGGCATTACCGTTATATCGGTAACACCTTTAAACGTGAACCTTAGTGTGCTTAAATGTTGTTTGGCTTAGTTTGATTTGGTTTGTGGCGTTTAGAGTCCTAAAACAACTCAGGCTAAGAGAGACACCATAGCGGAGGACACCAAAATTTCCGACCACCTGGCGTTCTTTGACCTGCACTGACACCGCACAGTACACGGGCGCTTTGCCATTCGCGTCCATCTGAAAGCGGTCGCAGTGGCCGGGATTTGATCCCGCATACTTGTGCACAGCATTTGAGCGCTGCACCGCGACGGCGGGGCAAATACAAAATGGGACGAACATGCCATTGAGTGAGAGCTCAGTGTTACGTGTGAGAGTGCGTTGTTTGTGTATCGCTGATATCAAACTGCACAATTTGTTCCAATGCTGTTTTTGGCTGATTCGTCCTTTATGCGCTGCGCTGTGCGGCTCCTATCTCAAGAAAGTCAAAGTCAAAGTCTATTTCCCATCTAACACTACAGATGCAGGAATCGTAGAAAAAGCTGCACGAGTCTACTATCCTAATTATTGGCAGGGAAGCAACACAAGAGTTTATACAGTTTTAAAAACAAGCACATTAAGCAAACACCGGAGAATACACGAAACAGCAATATGTATACATAATGAAACTTAAACCATGTTATTCAAAAACGAATTATGTAGTTCACGACGTGGAAAAGAAAACAAATCGAGGTTAATGTGGATATACCTATTTATAAGAGATGGAAGAGTGTACTGAAGGCATTCCCTACAAAGATTAGTCGAAGTGTCGGCCCTGTCGGTTCTTCTCCACGTCTTGTTGGATAGACTGATTCTTTTTTCCTTAGTTCTGCTAAATTCTTAAGATTTGTTACATTATTCATAATTTCTGTTTTAAAAGTAACATTGAGGCGATATTTATAAAAATTATGTGCTTTAATAACTATGGAATTAAGAAAGAAAGCTGCACTTGGATGTCGGAACGGTAAATTATATGTATTGGCAACCGCCAAGCGTCTCCACTAGTGTTTGCACACTCGTTCGGGGCCTTGTTTATGTCTACGATCCTGCTCTTTCTATCTCCCGTCACTTCCTCATAGAGCGACTTTTTTTTTTTTTTTTGTCTAGGAGAATGCAACACGTTGAAAGAGATGGGCTTCTTGCACGCTCGCATGGCAGATCCAGGCCTACAGGACCGGTAGTGGATATGGACATCACAGCGGAATGAACAAGAAAAAAGTATTCTTCGCGAATAAAATGGGGCTGGTGGATGGAAACAGTCGCTGCCCCGTCGGAGACGGGCTCAACTGTGTAAACACAGTAGAGGCGGCGCACTGAAACCCATTCTCCCGTCTCCGAGCCAAGTACATGGGCCTTCCCTTCATCATTTTTATGCTGTTTTTTTCATATCCGCCTCCACGGGACGACGACGTGCGCAGAGGCGTTGTTCCGGGCAGCCAAGTGAACCGGGTTCAGTCAACACAACCCGGACCGAGATGTAATCTGGGAGGTGTTGGTTTGGGCAGGGGAACAAAGGTAATCTCTATGTTCAACAAAGCTGCGCAAACCAAGTGCATGCTCGCAAAACCTTACCAATGCAACATGAAAGTGAGGCGTGGTTATATACAAGCATATAACCGCTTTGAAAACAGGCTGTTGTTCTAGCCGTGACGGGGTGCAGCTAAAATGACTGCCCCATAAGCATTGACCCCATAAAGTTCAACCACGTGCCGTGAGAAAGAGGTCAGCTTGCTGGGTAAGGCATTCGCAAGAGGACCCTAGGGAAAGGTTTTTCATGCAGTAAGGAACTGCTCCTGTTGACCTATGAATAAACCGTAGCACCATACACTGAAACTGCTCTGACATAGATGATTCAATGCTTATTTCTCACCTGCACTTCAGTGCACTAGCCATTCAGCTGCACAAACTACAAAATGCCAGAGGGTGCAATGCATCTGCTTCAGCCATGTACGCATCTAGCAACGTTAAGGCGTAAAAGAAACTCACATATATTATCTGATCATATATATGGCGGTACCGAAGTAAATCTGTTATGCCCAAAGGGGTGGTGACACATATTTTTACGCTCAATGAAGCTTGTATTTGTTTTGGATCCGTGAACCTTTATTTTACCATGTATCATTTACGTCTTAGATGTTATAAATAATATGAAATAATCTTAGAATTTCAAGAAGCATCCAAGCCCCCATGTTGCAAGTGCCGAGTTCGAGAGTAGTGTTGTGTAGATACGGCGACTCGTAATCACGTTTCGTAGTCGCTTTCTTGAAGGCAAGAAACATTGGCGCCACTAAGCAATCTGCCCACCATATGTTTTGTATTTCTAGTCGCGAAACTACTAATCATTCCACAAAGCTGCAGCCCATTTTTAAAAACTTGCTGTTGGCAGCAGATTCATAACCAAACACTTTTGCTTACCAACAAAAATTATTCGCAATTCTGTACCTATTTCGCTTAGACGTTCTGGAGACCTTAATTTCACAGGAGGCGTTGAAATCTCTGGCGGTAATATTGTATAGACTGATTGTTGGTTGTTGCAACGAAGCATGATGGAAGAGCTGTGAACGTTTCAGGGTGTTTGTTTTATCCGTGCTCTGCATTATATGTGTGTAATGAGCTCTTTCCAAGCCATTTTGTCTCAGACTGGTTTGTACACCTTCGGTCTGTAAACGCCCCACCGACAGACAAATCTGACGTATACTTGACGTCACAGAAAGCGAACCCCAGAGAACAGGTGCACGGGTTGCGGATGCCAAACGGTTTAAAAGGCACAGGGTTGATATGTAATTGACGGGCTTCGTTGCCAATAGGCCGTACTGGCTGTTGAGGTGGAGGTACAATTCGTCTGCAACGCAAAAAGAAAGAATCATGAATGTTTTGTGCTGATATTAATGACTGATGCAAACACACATGCTTTTGGTAGGTTTGTTTGTTTAGGTTATTACTTTGGAGCTCGGTTTCCGCGCGGCTTTCTCTCGTCACCACATTCGCTTGTGGACAACGGAAGCCTCCGTGTGCTGTGCGATGTCAGTGCACGTTAAAGATCCCCAGGTGGTCGAAATTACTCCGTAGCCCTCCACTACGGCTTCTCTCTTTCCACTTTAACTCTCATCTTCTACCTTCCCTTACGGCACGGTGGAGTGTCCACAGAAAACAGGTGAGACAGTTACCACGCCTTTCCTTTCCTATAAATCAATCAATAAGTTTAGAAACTATTGAACTTCAGTACCGAGTAGGTCGTTGCAGATAACAGGAGCGTGCTGTACTAGTTATTCACGTAATGTGCATTCTATCGAGAACATGAAGCGAGGTTATCAGGTTTGAAACGTTTTCGTTCTTTCCAGCAAAACTTGTATTCAAATAATACGAAATTTCCAAACTTTTACTAGAAAAGCGGGTACTCTGTCACCTGCTTTTGCAACGACAAAACGGGAACAAAGTATTACGCAAAGAAAGAAATCGGTGGAAATAACAGCTCAAAAACAAAAAAAGGAGAGCATAATAGAAACACGCTGTATATTGAAAAATACTAGTAGTTCGGCTATAAAATCGGTTGCGCATATAAATCGGTTGCGTTCACACCGGCCTATCTAAAGAATGTAAAAACATTTACACATAGCTGAATGAATGCAAGGTGTGCGCCAATAAAACACTATGAGCGAATTCATCAGCGATGGTTGCCTGTTAGTACGCAAAAAAAATTATTGTTTGGTTTGGTTTGGTTTATGGGGCTTAACGTCCGAAAGCGACTCAGGCTATGAGAGACGCCATAGTGGAGGGCTTCGGAAATTTTGACCGCCTGGGGTTCTTTACGTGCACTTGTAATTCCAGCATTAGTTTAAGTAGTACATAAAAAGGGCAAGAAAATGACGCCACTGCCACCCATGAAATATTTCCGCTGTATTATAGCTTGGTCATATGATCTAGCTGGGGCAGCAACAAGCTCGTATCGAATTGAAGCAGTCTTACTTCACACTGAAGTTACATGTGGAAGGAAAATAAAACAATGGGGCCACCAAAAAGACATGGTTTCTTTTTGAAGAAAGCAGTGATGTCTGAAGAGTTCTTTTTTTTTTAGTTCACATAGGTAATTTTAAACACCACTTATGTTTGCCAGGGTAAAGAGAGGGCCGGGTCACTTGGGGGGCTGCGGGAGAGGCGTAAGCGTAGTCAGGGAAGTGATGGTAGTGACGAAGTTCATCCGTCTTAAATTATAAAAAGGAGAAATAAATTCTGGTTAAACTTCATTTCAAGCCCGCAAATTCCTCAATAAAAAGCGGTGCGAGGAGGAGGTGACGAATTGGTTTGAAAGCACTGAAAAAATACACCATTCTCGGTACAACGCCGATTCAGATGGCAGCCTGTAATAAAACGGAAGCGGTTAAAAAGTATTCCATGGTCCTTAGTCCACCACTGCCTTGAACGCAGGTCTTTCTCAGTCATCAAATGTGGGCCCAAACATTGCACGAACCAATCTGAGCGCCTGTAAAAAAGTGGTTTCTTTAGGGCATCATTCACACGGCATGATACCTATACACGAAAGCAAACGGAAGGCACCAGCAATCTTGTGAATAGTGGTATTTATGGCTTGTTTGATTTGAAAAGTTTTGTTTTACTTATTTCGAGAATGCGCCTCCTGTTGTCGTATACTACGCACTACATCGTTCGCGTAATATGAATAAGTCATTTTGCATACAAGCATAAAAAATTATATTGCCGCGCACCAATAAAAAACTTTTTTTGTTGTTTTCTACAGCCGCCAGCACGCGGCCTTATCTCTCTTATTGCTGCACATGGAGAATTTCGTTGATGCTCGTCGCGAGACGTGGCGTCATCTCTATCTTTGTAGCGCCAGACACGCCCAGATTTTAAGCCGAAAGCCTTTAATGGCTCATGCTGTCGTGGAAAAAATCTGTTCCGCTTTTGCGGCGGCTCCGATTGGCTGAGGCGTGATGATGTCATAGAGGTCTCGACCAATCACAGAGCATCACCACAGTATGCGCGAATGCGTGCCTTATATGCCCATATGTCAATCAATGATCAATTACAAAACATTGGTAATAAATATTTAGTTAATGGCTAATAGATGACTTATTTGGTGATTCATTATTAACCAATTGGTGCTTAATAATTACCAACGTAATGACTAATCAATCAATAACTAATTAGTGCCAGTTGCGTAGCAGAATGTCTCACTCAGACTTTCGCCTTTCACTACTTTAGTCGCTAAAGTCTTTCGTAATTGTTTCCAGAGTGATCGCAGCGGAAAACAACTATTTCCGTATCGTTCCAGACTTTTCCAGGTTTCTTCGACCGATTGTCTAAATCTTTTTCGCCGACTATAGAGCTTTTGCTGCTATCGTCGCCATCGAGTGGCTAATTCTTTTGAGGGCGCTAGCCAGCCCAAGAAAGTGTTTAATTCAGTGATATCCAAGGCTCTTCGATGGTTGCCTACGGCCTTGTTCCTAACAAGTGACAATATGGTGTTCGCTGATCGACAAAGAAAACACCCTGCTTTGTTTGTAAAGCAAGTAAAGCATCAAGCTCTAAAAAAAATAGCCCATGTTATCTATCGTGCCGCATCAAATTAAAATGCAGAGTAGAGTGAAAATCAGACAGGAGTCTTGGAAACGTGCGCAGCACTAGCAAGATCGAACATCAGTCTAAACTGAGACGAAGCGCCTGCCTGTATTAATTATGTCGCGTGCACCGGAACAAAAGGCCGGCGAAAGGTTCATGCCCTTCCAATAGTTCCTGGCTAATATGGAACACAACAGCGCTGCTAATTACTTACGATTAATTGACCTCTAGCATGAGTGGTTGTGGTTTGTGGGAGTTAACGTCCCAAAGCAACTCAGGCTATAAGAGACGCCGTAGTGGAGGACTCCGGAAATTTCGGCCACCTGGGGTTCTTTAACGTGCGCTGACATCACACAGTACACAGGCGCTTTGCTTTTCACCTCCATGGAAAAGCGGCCGCCGAGGCCGGGATTTGATCCCGCGTCCTTGGGAACAGTAGTCGAGCGCCATAACCACAGCGCCACCCCGGCGGAGTTGACCTCTAGCACGAATTTTGATCGATGTTCTTGGCAAACCTTCCTTGGCAGCACCGCTGAAAGTTTCAAAATTCATGACCTCTAGCATGAATTTTGAAGTTTGCAGCGGTGCTGCGAAGGAAGGTTTGCCAAAAGCATCGATCAAGACGTCCAATCTTCGCAAAGTTGGTCTAAAGCCGGGGAGGAGCGAGAAATGATAAAAGAAAGGATTTTTTCTTCTTGTCTGTCAAAGGATAAAAACAGCAAAAGTAAGCAGATTAGATGAAGCATGTAAGGAGAAGTGTATCAGCTTCTGGTGTTCACTTGAACGGGCCAGAAAGATAATTGTCAGCACACATCACGTGCATTCCGGGGATGCAAACCGATGAACACAGAGAACAGAGAGAAGACGTCCAATTACCGTGAGATAATTTTAATGAATAGCGGCAGGACTGGGGCGAGCGCTCCTGCCCGCGCCACTGCTACCTTCTTCCTCGTGTGTAAGATTACCTACTCGGGGCCACCGAGCGATCGTCTTGAACGTGGACGAGGAAGTTTGTCGATGTCGATGAGATCCATGACATGACGATGGGCGTGTCTGGATGGTTTAAGATAGAACAGCAAGAAGGTAAAAGACAATGGCTTATTTTGCACCACCACCGCCAGGTATTAATATTCCCCGATGAAGCTTGCCCAGGACGCTTTCGGGCCACAGGTCGCCAAGAACTGATGGCCGAGGCCAAAGCACGCACCACATGGCACGGGCAGAGTGATGTCGTCATGTGTAGCGGCATCTTGCGTCGTTGGGGACTTTTGTGGGTGTTTTGGGTCATTGAAGTCTTTAGTCGGCACATCGAGCCAGTGGGGTCATGTGGCATTCGGCTCTCTCGTTGTGTCTTGAGGTCATGTGGGTGACGTCTCGGGTCAGTATTTTCTTTGTCGTGGCTTGTGGTCATGGCGAGGGGCTGGGGTGGTTTAACGGTGAGGTCGCGTCATGTCCGGTAGGCTGGTGATCAGCCAAGCGATGCCTGCTAGAACTTCGGCCGACCGCACAAAACTAAGGACACCGCAGCTCCGGGCTAGAAAGAGGACAGATGAATTACCTCGCACCTCCAATCAAACCGTTCAATATAGTGGACAGAGAACAGAGAGATGAATCCGATGACAGTGAGATGATTTTAATGATTTTCGGCGGGCCTAGATGATGATGATGATTATGACCTCAGACAAAATGGCACATACTCTCGGCGGGGGATTGACCAGGGTGCATTGTAGATAGTAAATATATATGTTCAAGGACAGGAGTATTTAGATAAATATGGATGTTTAACTAGAATTTGGAAAAAAAGGAAAAGAAAAGGTAATGAGATCATACCTAGCCTAAGAAGCTACCTGTTGAAAGTATATAATCATGAATAGAATCGCACACTGGTTTTAAGGCATATTCCTTGACTCTTGCCTCGAAGGAGAGGAGAACTGGAATAGTTATGGGAAGGCTTAATCTCGAAAGGGAAGTAGCTAAAAAAATTTTGTGGAGAGATGCGAGCCTCCGGCAGAAAAGAAAAAAAAAATTATGGATTAGCGAGTGCTCCAGCCCGCGCCACTTCTCGCTTCTTCCTCTTCCGTAACACTACTATAACCCATTCTTTACAGAGCGCCATTCTGGTCAACGAGCCCTGGTTTGTCTAAGCGTTTTCCTGTTAAGTACAATAAACTTTCTTCAATGATCAAGTATGCAAATGTGCTGAAAAGCGTGGAAGCTGGTATCTCGCCTCGCTTAAGGGGTATTTTTTAAAACTTTTTCTAATAACCAAAAGAAATGCGTTGGTAAAAACGACGTTTCTTATACAAACTTAAGCTAGCATACTGAATCTTCAACCCATATACAATCATGCAGTCTTAAGATACGAGTTTATATATACACAATGTACGGACGTGTGTTTCTCTTTCTATCAGATTTCTCAGAACTATTCATTCTCTCCCTATCTTTCAGCGTCTCATTCTTTCAGGCGGTGCAGCTTAAGTTATAACTGACCATCTGGAGTTGCGCCATATTGAGTTGTGTACAGCTGGCGTGGACTGGCCACCCTTCTTTGTTCCCGACTCGTCCCTTTGTTAGGCTCCATAGTAGACGGCTCGCCCCGTGGAGGAACATTATATAAATTTTATGACTTCAAAATATTTTCTTCGCGATCACCTTGCAATTACCGAGAGCATTGTTTCATTTTTAACAAAGAACACAAACAAGTTGCCGCGCTTCCGTATGCACATAAGAAGCACTGGAAAATAACTGCGAGACTTGTTTTTCTACATGCGAAATTTATTCTCGAATTCAAATCAGAAACCGTTGCACGCACTATTTTCCTCACGAAAAAACCTCAACTTATCTCGAACCGCACCTTAGCCACACATCGCTATTTCGAAGAGCTTTTAATAACGTTATCAGAGCTATATCTCGGAATCCGGCATATTAATTGGCGCTCCGATTTTCTAGGGAGATAATAAGGAAGCACTAGAGGCCATATTTTGTAAGGTTTTATTTTGTGCAATGATGTCTAGCCAGCTGAATCCTGGAAAGCTCACGTATTGTTCTCCAGGGAGTTGAAAAAATAAGCGAGCTTTACGTGACCTTGAGATCGCCATAAGTTACCGGTTTTTGAAAAGCGCGTGCTCCACAACACCCCCGAAAATGCATTTACCTCTAAAACTATTTGACGATCTCACTATTCATAACCCTAAGCAAATTGTGAGGAGGGAAGCTCTAGCCAGCAAGCCAGCGGCGTTCACAATCAAGTGGCAGCACCAACGAGTCTTAAAATAAATTATTGCCCTTTAAGAAGTCTGTAGGGTGCTGCCGGCCTCTCAGAAGCAAACAGCACCCAGCTCCGATGAAGTTCATTAAATATGCCAGCATATTTTTCCCAACCTTCGGCAGCGTCATAGTTAGATTTTAACAACATAACTTTAAAGGCACATTCTCCAAGATACCTGGCGCCCGCATTGTGAGCGAAGAACCATGGACGTGGTCTGCTAGCTGGCATGGCCGAAACTGATTGTTCGTAGGACCGCCTGACGTCAGGCGACCCCGTGACATGACTGAATTCAAGGCGTTGCCAACTGGGGCACTGATTGGTCATAGGGATGTCCGACATCACGCGATCACGTGACATGAACGAATTTCCAGGAGTTCCTAAATGGACACTGATTGGTCGTAGGAAATCCTGACGTCACGCGACCACGTGACATGGCCGAATTTCCAGGAGTTGCCAAATGGTACACTGATTGCTCGTAGGGATGTCTGACGTCACACGACCACATGACGTGGCCAATCCCCCGATATACCAACTGGGGCACTGATTGCTCGCAGGAATGCATGACGTCACGCGACCACATGACATGAGTGAATTCTCTGAAGCTGCCAAATGGGGTAAATATTTGCTTTCACATAGGAATATGAGATCAGAATATACTTGGATGATCTTTTACACAAACTGGCAGCCCGCGAAGTATGCTCATCAGTATGTGCGATATCTTAAAGGCACAAATTAAGAGATTACTGCCCGAGTGCGTATCAAAGTGGATCTACGCGAGGGCGTATCCGAAAGCGGAGCAGCGGATTTGACCAGTTACGGTTGTTTAAGTGTCCGCTCATATTCTTCTGCGTTACGCGGTACAGTAATTTAGGTCATATTTAATACTCTTTTCATTTTTGCTTGAACGCCGGCATAAAAGCTTGCTTCGTTGCTGTTTAGAGCGGCTCGAGGTCACTAGATACATACGGCTTAAAACAATAAGCTTTGTATTTTTCGGCAGATGCACACTTTCTACGTGGGTAGAGTCGTACATCTCTTTGGGGCAGTTATTTCTGGGGCAATCGGAAATGGATTTTATACTTCTCAACAACCCGCTTCACATAATAGCACATGCTAAATGTGACGACAGTAATTTTTGAAATATGGTAATGCGCCTCGCGATGCATGATCCAAATCGTTGCAGTATTAAACCAATAATAGGAAGCATCCCAATGAACATTATTCGAGAAGGTAACTTCATCCATGTGTGATGCCATATTGGAAATTAAGCAGTTAACTTCGACAATTTTGTTTCTGTACATGCCATTTGAATGCGACCACCGCCATTCGAAAGAGATAGAATACCGGTTTTACATTATGCGAAAGTCTAGCATTAATGAAACAGCCTTAAATGCCTCCTGCAGAGTTTTCTCTTTTCAGATGTTAATTCATGGCACTCCGCTAGGATAAAATGTCAACAGTGGTCCCTGTAAGAGCGCGAATATAAAACGCGCAGTATAAGTTTTGGGCAAAGTGCAACGCTGTGGGCTTCTAGACCTGGGCCAAGTCACATGAATAGGTTTAATGAGTCGTTTGACATCACGCCACGTGTTGCGACTGGTGATGAATGCGCTTGTCTCGTATACTCCTCTGCTCTGTCCTTGTGTGTTTGCGCTTTGTCCTTTTCATTATGCCAGCAGTTACTTGGTGCATGGCTCTTCAAAAGCGGATCTTAATGCGTGAGCGTAGAGTACTTCTCCCCAGAAGAGTGTTCAGTATATTCCATTTAGCCTCTTTAATGCGGACAAAATACAGCACTTACAGCGGGCCCAAGACACGGCTTTCAATTTTCCAGCTTACAGCCCTCACTCGCTGTCTCTAGAAAGAAAGATTTTGCGACACGTGCAAATGGGAATTTGTCTGATGAGAACAGGGCAGGCAAAAAAAATAATAATAAAAATTAAAATAACTTAGAAGTACTGTATTTCCACATTTTAAAAGAACTTTTTATTCAAACTGAGGGCACAGTAAGATTGCGACAGCTAATTGCTAATTTATTCGAAAGGTTGCTTAGACGAAGAACTTGTTAATAAAAAGAAAAAACAGCCGCCTTACCGTTAGCATTTGGCTAAAACAGCGGCCTCTCTAGTTCTTTAGACGTAAAAAGAACTCAGTTTTGCTTTCCATGCCTCGCGGGGTGAATATAGAGATTAAACTTTCGGATAGTTTTTTACACGTGCTCTCCGCGCAGTTCGCAGTGCCGTGTCTATAATAGATGGTAATTATTAACACCCTCTTTGGACCCACATATAGTGCAATAAAAGCAAGTTTTCATCTCTCCGGTTGACGAAGTTAGCAGCAAGGTTCTTTTCATGACATTAAAAGACAATTTACATCCAGCCGAACGGTAGAATCAAAGCGGCAACGTTCAGGCTTTATAGTTGAAAGAGAACAATAAAGGATGCGTAATTCTTCCGCGGTCTTCTTTTAATTCGTTTGTACTACGATCGACGTTGAACATGTTTTGTGCTTAGCGAAGCGCACAAGAGCTTCTATAATGCGGTTAGCTTTCAGGACATGAAGGTGGGCGAGGTGGCGATTTGTTTTTGTGATAGCATTTTAAATGTGGAAATAATTGCCTATTGAAAACGGGATGGTAGTTTGCATCTCTGCCGTGTACATTGGCAGCTAGAGCGCCGCGTTATGATGTCATGAAAGGTGAGTCTAGATTTCCAGAGGTGTAAAGATTTTCTTAAAGAGCGAAAATGCACATCGACAAACGAAACGCATGCTGAGCGTTCCTGGGCGGTATTCGCAAGGGCATGGCCGTCCTTACTCTGTATGTATACCTTAAATAACGTAATTAGTGAGCTTTCTCTCCCTTAAATGACGTAATTAGTGAGCTTTCTCTCCCTTCTGTGACGCCGCAAGAAGAAGCCTGACTGTTACCATTGGCGCGGGCAGAGGCACTTCATTTTCCTTTACTTTTGTCAGCCTCACCATAAAATATGTTGTCGCGGGCTTTGACAGGTGATTTATTACTATCCTAAACGCTAACCACCATCATCTTCCAAAAAAAGAAGCACTTGTCCTGTTTACCTTTACGATCCATCATCGTCATCAGCCTGACTATACCCACTGCAGGGCAAAGACCTTGCAAATATTCCTCCAATTAACCCGGTCCTGTACTAGCTGCGTTCACTTTCCACTGCGAACTTCTTAACCTCATCTGCACACCTATCTTTTTTTTCTGCCGCTCCTTGCTACGCTTTCTTTTCCTTGGAATCCATTTTGCTACCCTTAGAGACCGGCACTTATTCTTCGTTCCTATTACATGTCCTGTCCATGCCCATTTACTCTTTTTGAGTTTGGCTGGAAGGTCAGTAACTCGAGTAGGTTCATTGACCCACTCTGCAGGCTTTCTAGCTCTCTCTGTTGTCAACTTAAGCAAAACCTCTTTTTTTAGCCTGTTGGTTATTTGAAAAAAAATAAACTGACCTGAGCATCATTAGTGATGATAAACTTGGTTTCATACACTGAGCTAGCGGTAGTCGGTGCATAAAACGGCTTCTTGCAAAGTCTAGAAGGCGGTGTGTTTCTTGTCTTCTGGCTTGAAGGCAGATAGCTATGCTTTATGATTTGCTCTTCATTGCAGGACAAGAGGCACTGAGAAGCTTATAAAGGAGAGTGTTAGAGACCCTTGTCTAGTCTCTTTGACGCCAGAATGAAAAGTATTGTTCTTCAGCAAGGATGAAAAACTCTCAAATAACAACTTGAGGGGCAAGTTGGTGCTGCATAGTACCCAGAAATGTGGTGCAACAAACACATTTACATGAGAAGAAACACAACACAGGCGCACACTGTGACTGTCAGGCTTGGACGATGTTTACGGTCTGCGGGGAAGAAAGTGCTACTATCTCCTTGGCAAAGAAGAGGTGTGTGTGTGAAGAATATGTACTTGGGTGTAGAAGAGGGCGAGTGGTGAACAGGACGTTCTTGTTCAGATCCATATTACAGTTTGTTGTGTGCGCCTGTGTTGTGTTTCTTCTCATGGGATTGTGTTTGTTGCGCCACTTTTCTGGGTACTATGAAAAGCTGTATCTTCAATGAAACCTGAATAGCATAAGACCATAATTTTCGTGAAAATTCAAATTTGATGGACACATTCTAGTGTGTATGCGCACTGATAAAGTTTCAGGATCTATTTTTAGTGCCCACATGCGAAAGGTGGCCGTTTGTCGCTCGATCAAAGGGGCCGGAGATACAAAGGTCGAATCCAACGGGTTCTTGCCTTTGGGACTGCTAAGTATGAAGTTCAAAACGAATTTACAGCTGCTATATGACTAGAAAAAAAGGAAGGGAACCTTCTCCTGTTGCGGTATCATGTATTATACCCACGTGTACAAATACCGAGCTCAGGTTCGAGAACAAGGACGATGTGCAGACGTGTGTTCAAATATAGCTATATAAAGCTGTAATGCTATATATAGCTTTATATCGCTATAGCAAATATAGCTATTGCCCCGTGGACTACACTGGGTAAAGCTTGTAGTATAGATATCAAGAAAGTAAAAAAACAAATCTCTGGTCTATAGGAAAATGAGAACCTGGAGAACAAACAGTGGGCACTAACGCAGTCGTGCCGACAGAAATATCCGTTTCGAAACGCGACACTAAACTAACTGCTCGAAAAGGCAGGCAATAGTGCTGAGGACTGAAAGGTGAAGGCCCTGCCATTTCTTTGATGTGCTTCATGAGAGACGGTAACACTTGATGAGAGAGTCAGCAAATAGGAACAAAAATATAACCGGTTAGTTCTGGGTAAACAGAAACGCTCAAACGTACAATGCAACCACGACAGAAGGACCCTGAAAATGAGCGCATTAAACTCCGATTTAAAATGCGGGTGACGAAAATCTACGAAAACAAATCCTGCAACAAAATGACCGGGCTAGGGTAGACGTTTTTGGAGGCTGCTTGCTGGCAGCTTTTTAGGCGTGTTCGTCCAGCACGTGTGCTCACTCTATTCAAGCGATGAATCCGCCAAGAGTTCGGGGTGCTATTGGATCTAAGTGGATTCTCAGTCAGACACAGAGGAAAGGCTCTTCCGCTGATCTTAAACATTAGAGAGATTTAGATTACCGTGATCCGCGATCCGCCACCGTGACCCGCTACCGTGCGTGATTTGTCCCGATGAGGCAGGTCTATGTGTCGACATCAAGTATGTGGCGCCATCTATCGGCGTCAAGAGGATCTGGGCATGCGCAGTGGAATGCGCGGTGGCGTATCACGGTAGCGGATCGCGGATCACGGTAAGCTAAAACTTTCTATTCTATAACTTCTGTGAAGCCCGACAAGAAAAGGTGGTGAAATTGAAGTTAAAATAGGTACAGTAATGCAGTGGTCTTGAGGTAGAGCAGCCGCCTCGCTTTCGGGAGGTACAAGGTTACATGCCTGATGCCATCGGGTGCCCACATGCGTTGCTGTGGGTACAAGTTTTCCATCGGCTTGGTGCTCGCCTCATCTGGGGTGAAATGCTTGAAGAAAGGGTCACAGCCCGAAATGTTGCGTGATCAGGCCGGTGATTACAAATACCAAAGTGGTGCCCTTGAGGTAGAGCATCCGCCTCGCATTGGGGAGGTACCAGGTTCAAACCCTCTTGCCGCCGGGCACCCACCGGTTCTCAAATTGATGCAAGGTGTCCCTCGGCCTTGTGCTCGACTATTCTGGAGTTAGATGTTTGCAAAAAGCGCCACATATGAGCTTCTTTCATACTAGCCGGGATTATGGTTGTCCTTTGAAGGAACGAATTAAAACACATCGCAATTGCGAAAGCTGCTTGCTGTCGATCGTGAAGATTTGATATTAACAAAAGTAAAGAAATTTCATTTTGACAAGTGCGCACTGTAATGACGTCACATGGTATAATAATACCAGCTTGTGAAATCGCTTTTCAAAATTTTTTCTCCGAAATTATTAAAGCACGACTGAGCACAATGGTAAAAAGAGCGCGTTGAGACTGAGTAATAAGTAATGCTCGAAGGGAGAAAGTGTTTGAACAGGAAGAAACTAACATTATGCGAACTAAGCGAACGTTATCAAAGAAAAGGAATGCATGGAGGTTTTCTGTAACCTGTGAAGTCGACCAGTATTGCCATGGTTTTTGTCCATGCCAATAAAAAAAAGTTTTAAATGATTTCCTTGCCTTCTTTGCCTTCTTTGATTAGTGGCTCTGTTGTACGTCATTGTGAGCCCACAGAGTGCCTCATTTTTGTTTGCAGCGCATAAAAAGAAAAAAAAACAACAACCAGAGTTCTGCAGCAAAGATTATTCTACCTTTTATCATTGCCATGAAAGTGGAAATACCTACCTTAGTCATCAGACCTCTTTCGACCCATTTTGTTCAGCGGCCGCAACACGATGAAAAAAAAATTGTATTTTCTTTTGCAAACAGAGGCAAATGTGAAATTATCTTTCTGATATCTATTATTTTCGTCCCATAACTCTCAGCTTTTCATTTTTATGTTAGACTCTTTTCATTAGCCTTCCCGATCTTGCTGCACTGGTGAGTACTGCTAGGGCAACCCTGCAGGAATACTGGCAAACAGCAATTACTGATCTAAGAATACTTTCAAAGGGCGTTTCACTCCATTTTTATTCGGCTAGTTATATATCTCTTGTGGTTTGGGGCATGGTTACCAGCTCATTTAATTAAATATATTATTACGAAAGCATTTCTTGCCAGATGAGTGGCTTGTAAACGACATTACACCGCAGTGTGTTCTCATGCGAAAAAAAGCACAAAAATATGCGAATCATGTCCACACATGGACTCGAACCACCATTGATCAGTTCCACAGCCGAGCACGCAAATTACTACTGTACACAGACTTGCTTAGAAAGAGTCCATAATTCTTCTTTCCTAGCCTAAGTACGCTGGACAGCGCTGAGAAAAATGGCAACCCCGGCAGTAAGCACAAACAAGATAAAAATAAAAATTTGTTGTGGTTTAACTCTGGCTGACCCTAGTTGTATTGCGATAGCATTGGCGGAAACTTCTTTTGCCTGCTACACTATTCCCCTTGCACGACCCATCAGTGTAAGGTGCTACATTATTGGGGACACTTAAGCTCATTCTTTAAGAGTATGACGCTAGAGCGTAAGTTACCAGTCTTCTTCTTCTTCTTCTGCTCCTCCTCTTCTTCCTCCTCCTCCTCCTCCTCCTCCTCCTCCTCCTCCTCCTCCTCCTCCTCCTCCTCCTCCTCCTCCTCCTCCTCCTCCTCCTCCTCCTCCTCCTCCACCTCCTCCTCGGCTGTTCAAGGTCAAGCGTGGCCTCCGCCGGGACCACACAATGGCTCGAAACCTGGCGCAGTATTGCTATCGCAATAAAATACAAAATAACACAAAAATAAAAGAAAGCAGTATAAAAGAAATCAATAAAAAGAAAAAGAGAAATGATTAGAAAACTGAAAATGATAAGTAAAGTAAGTAAGTAAAGTGAAAATAATTTTGTAAATGCCAGTAAAGCAACGAAGCAGAGAACGAGCTCATGAAGGAAATAGGCGTGAAACTTCAATGCTTTCGCATTTCCTCATCTAAGGAGACTTCAGTGCACACAAGTAAATGTCACTTTACTGCTTGCAGCACCAGACTATCAATTGTAGGCCACTTCTCTTCAAGCACTGTTTATCATTACATTAGTTTGCTGCGTGATAATTTTATTCCCAATTGATCGGCGTAGGATACGTCACTAATCATGCACAGTTACTCAACGGCAACCCGAGGCTGCTCTGATGCCAGGATTTTCCCAAGTGTTCTACCTTCGAGAAAGCAGGAGTGCAATGTGAAACTTGATATTTTAAATTTTTGTGCGAAATGACTGGGTCTGTAGTGGAAGTGCAGCAAGCTGCCATGCTCACACCGAACTCGCAATCTCTTGGCAGGACCAGTTTCAGCAGAAGCTTGATGGGAATATACGCTGAGTGCGTGCCAGCGGTGTACCCTTGTTTGGAAGCCTGGGTGAACGTGCATTTCCCTTACCGGCAAGCTTGCTGCCTCGCTACGTTAGACGCAACAGAGGTTAGATTGCTGAGGTGAAATGGAATTTTCGGACTTCTCTTGCGCGTGAGGCGGGCTGAAACTTAAGGGCACTTTCTAAGGCACTCAAATTAAATCTTAAGAAACCAAAATTAGTCATTTTTCGTCCTAAAAGTAAGCCTGTAGATTATCCCATAAAGCTCCCGTTTAACAATACCCTGATTGACTTTCTGACCTCGTGTAAATTCCTAGCCGTATTTTTTTTGCATTTACCTAGGCTGAGGGCACTATGTAAATTATGTTCCTCTGCATTTAGCTCGATCTATTGGTGTGATCAATCGCATCATGCACTTGTTGCCCATGCATATAATAGAGCAGTTGTGTTTTGCCCTAATCCCTTCTAATGTAGGGCAAATCAAACAAAACTAATCTAATCTAGGCCACATGCAAGAAATCTTGTTCCGACAGACTATTTTCTCTGCAAAAAAGAGCTTTGCGCTCTTCTTCCCCAAACAATTCTATGAGTGACCACTTATTACAGCCCTTGTATATACTTCCATTCCCACTGTTCAATATGTATTCTGTCGCTGTGCATATTTTGTTAAATAAAATTACGCAAGATATTGCATCTTTCAGAGACACATATGCGAACCGAAATATAGTCTACAGTCTACGTGTTTCATCTCTCGTCTCCACTCGCGCCCGGAATACTTAAGGCACCCAACATATAGATAACCAACATATAGATAATCCAAATACTGTTTCCAAGTTTATTTGGAGTCAACGTTTCGGCAGGAGCTAGCTCTGCCTTTCTCAATATAAAGAGATTTTATTGAACACATAGATACATACAAAAACACACATTACTCACAAAACAAAGAACAATACAAAACACTATAGGTTACATATGCATAATAAACTAAATATAACATGATCCCTCTGAGAGGGGCAAACAGTATAAACGAGGAGGGTTCTAATAAAGGACGACAAGCATCTCAAGTCTGCTGCCTCGTACAACATAGAAGCGCGTGTGCCAGCGCCACAGAAACCGCGCCTCGCCGTCCATTTCTAACTGTCCAGACAGATACTTCCAGACGACGAGGGGCAGCCTTTGCAAGGCTGGATACATTGCTCGAGCGGGAATCGCAGGTGCCTCAACGAGGCACCTGCGACGCCACAACACAAACAGAACCACAGTGAACACGAGGTGTTCAAAAGGATTGCGCCGGCGCCTGACGCCGGGGTCCATGCGGACGTTAAACATCCTATATGCGAGCCGCCACATTCTTCTCGCAACTACACATTCGAAAAAAAAAATGCGCGAGGCTCTCGGGAGCACGGCAGTTGGCACACTGGTCATTGGGCACAACGCCCCATCTGGCAAGGCGCTGTCTCGTGGGGAGGACGCCCCAGCGCCTAAGCCAGTCAAAATCTTGCACTTCATTTGGCAGCCGACAAGCTGCCCACGCTCGCCATTTGCGTACAGAGGTATCTCGTTGCTCATCAGCTGAAAGCCTGCGAACGGCTACTAATTCGCTGATGCGTATGACTGGTGGGTCGCCTACATTAACATCTGCCAGGTCTGCATCTAGAGTCGACTTTATCTCGGCAACCTCTCTGTAAAAAGGCAGAGGTCTGTCCGCTTGTGGACCGAGGTATTGTTCGGGTGTAAGCACACGACGCGCCGTGCTCATCCAGTACTGGATGAGCGAGCGACCAGGGTAAGACTTGTCAGCTAATAGCCTCTCCACCAGCCTTAATACGAGCACTCGAGTCACTGTTGGGATGCACGGAAGGCCAAGGCCTCCCCTGCTCCTCGGAAGGTGTAGGATGTGACGGGCGACTAGCGCTGTCTTGCCATCCAAAACAAAAGTCCCTATAAGAGACGCGAGTCGGTTCACCACCCGGCGCGGGATTGTCGCAATACGCACCACATAAAAGGTGAAAGCGCACGCTCTTGTCTTGACGACGCTAACTTTAGCATCGAGCGCGAGGTTGAAATGCGCTGCGTCAGAAAGGGCGTGCGTGGCTCGCGAGAGAATCACGTCCCATGTCCGGGGGGAGACTCCGCTTGGCTCAGACAGCACGCCAAGTACACTCACTGCGTCCACAAACGGTACGGTGGCGGCTAAAGGTCACCTGAACTGACCGAAGTGGAGTGCATTACTTTTCTTCGGGTTGAGCTGCTCGCCAGATACAGCTGCGTATTCTGAAAAGATGTTCAAGAAAACAATGAAGCTGTCATTGTCACCCACGTAGAGTGAAATTTCGTCCGCGTATGCAGATACGACAGTCTCCTGTCCTATTGATGGAAAATCTCGAATACGCCTGTCCGCGGCGACCCTACGCAGCAGCGGGTCGAGCGAAAGTATGAAGAGTACCGGCGAGAGCGGGCACCCTTGAGGCACTCCCCGCGTAATCGGAAAGCTGCCGGCAATTTGGCCATTCAGTACTAGTTCACTGCTAAGATCTGTGTGAAGGCCGCGTAGGAGCTGAACGAATTCGTCAGGAAAACCAAATGAGAGGAGCATAACGAACAAGTAACCATGTTCTACGCAGTCGAAGGCCTTTGCCAGGTCCAGGGAAACAAAAGCTCCAGTGATCCGTTTGGCACAGGCGTGTTCGAAGACGTCTCTCGTCAGTGTCAGCGAAGCGATACCGATCGTCCAGGTGCCCCCGAGGACTGGTATGGGCTAACCAAACCCTGAAGGTAGATTCGCACCCTACGGACCAGCAATGTGGCTACAAGTTTATTGTCGGTGTTAAGGAGGGTAATCGGTCGCCACGATGAGCGACTCGACGGCGTCATGCCCTCCTTCGGTAATAGAACGATACGGCCGACACTGAACGAGGGTGGCTTGGTGCCGCTCTCGAGGAAACAATTTACGAGCTTAAGTAAAGAAGGACCGAGGGTGTCAAAGAAAGTAGAATAGAAACCGGTTACAAGTCCGTCAGGACCAGGAGCGGTCGACTGGTTCATGGCGCCTAAGGCACAACGCACCTCCTCCAAAGTTGCCGGTTCCTTAAGTGCCGAACATGCGACTTCTGGGAGTTGAGGAAGAGGCCCACAGAAGGAGCCGACAGCTTCTTGAAGATGCTCCCCCTGGTCGAGGCTTTGCGACAAAAAGAAGGCCGCGAAATGCTCGGTAAACGAGTTGCGGATGCTCGCGGGTTCCGAAGACGGCGTACCGTCCGCAAACGTGACGCGCTCCACGCGCGTTCGCCTGTTACTGCACTGGCCAACGACTCGAGCGTGTCCGAGGTCCGCGGCATCCTCAAGCGGCACGTTTGATGGTCCCGCTGAGAGTGATGCACGAGAACTGTCTTCGAGGATGCGGTGATAATGCTCGCGCAGCGTTTCGAGATATTCGCGCATCGCGAACGTAAGCGTTTCGCCGCCCCATACGATGCGCATACGGCGCAGAACCTCATTCAGCATGTTCGTAATGCGGACACGCCACGCCTTCCCCGCATACACAAGAACATCGCACCAGCGTGTTTTCAGCGCGTCCAAGGTAACAGGTATGTCACTAACTGCTGCCACAGACAAGCACAACTCTCGGCGTATATCAGTGAAGCACTGTTCATCGCGTAGTACCGCTGCATCCATGCGCCACAATATGGGGCTGTTTGCACGGCCCGGGGCTGCTCGCAGAGTAACCGTGGCTGGGAAGTTATCACTTAGTTTAAGGCCAGTTGGGAAAGGCCTTAAACTGTAGCAAGTCGCACTGTATCAACTCAGGTGCCATGGCGGAGGGGATGTAGACTCGATCTATTCGGCTCGCGCTCTGGCCCCAGACTCTTGTTGCCTCGAAATGGTCTCTATGAAGAGTGACCCACGCGTCTTCTAAGCGTAATGATCGCACTAGTTTTCCAAGTTCTTTCGCGTGGTAATTGGAGGCGCCCTGACCAGGCCCCCTGATGTCACGCATTGTGTCCAAAACATAATTGAAATCCTCGAGCAGAAAGTGGGGCACGTTGTCGAGAAAGTATGTCATGATGGATCGAAAGAACACGTTTGTCAGACTACGCGCAACTGGCGCGTACACGTTGACAAAATGCGTCCTGCGGCCATCCAAAAAATCGTCAACGACAATCACGCGCCCATCTATGTGCCATATGTACAATGAGCACATGCCCTGTATTCTGGGTGAAAGAAAGATCGCGCCTACGCTACAACACCGCGATTCTGTTAACGAAAAAAAAAGACCTCCACATTAAAAAGAGAACGAAAGCAAAGGACATCGGCGGGGATGCGGAAGTTGTCCTCCTGCAAAAACAAAACATCTACTCAATGCGAACGCGCAAGATGAAGCACCTCTCTTTGCTTGTCATGGTGGCGAAAGCCTTGCACGTTAAAGGAAGCAAAACGAAAAAGAGCCATCATAAAATGGAGGAGGAACAAAGACTACTATACATATAACAGAAACAAAGGAGAACATAAGAGACTCACGGAAAAGTTCGTCGGGCAAAGTCTGTAAACGTGTCCGCTAATCAGCACTAGGGAGTCGCTCGGTGAGTTGAGTGTTGATTCCTGCGGGCCTCGACATGGTCCGTGTACTGGATATTTCTATAAAACGGTAGAAGCGTTGCTAGCAGCCACTGAAGAAACTTAGCATAAGTTAATAGACGTACTTGGCTGCTAGAGGTTATACACAAGTGAAAAATAGCTTCATACTGTTTCCAAGCTTTTTTGGAGTCGATGTTTCGTTAGGAGCCCTGCCTCTCTATATATGCAGGAATATATAACCCTATGCATAGCCTATCTATAGTTCCTAATCTCTGAATGCTCGTTTATGCGTTCATGTTAGCTATATATTCCTACCAACTAGCTCAGATATCTGCGTCGAAGGAAGGAATCTAAGCTCTGTACTGCAGCACCAGCAGCGTACGTGCGTTTTGAAGCGAAAGCTCCACTAAGTAAAGTTTTCAAGCCATCAGCACGGAAGCAAATCTGACCTTGAAAAATTTTGAACGTCACAAACTTAAAACGGTTGCTATGCAGGGCCGGTTCAGGTGTCCACAGAACGTGGGACAGATACTGCACTTTTTTTTCCTCTTAACTAATTAAAAAAACGCCAGGTTTTCAAGCCGTCAGCATGGAAGCTATTTTGGCCTTGAAAAACTTTGAAGGTCAATAACTTACATTCAGTGCCAGTTCAGGTATCCATAGGACAAGTGCGACAAATACTGCGCCTTTCCTTTTGTGCAGCAATTATAAGAAGACATGAATAGATCGAGAATCGAAAAGGACGTGTTAACAGAGGCTATCGCTGCAACACTCATAGCTTTCGCTCTACAACAAGATTCGAGCCGTGCTTTGCGCCACCCCTATTTTTCGATGACCTCAAACATCTAGGTGAAGCAATACCTTAAGCGAAAACCGCTTTGGGTAGCTATGTTCCCACTAAGGGTCAAGGTCAAAGGTCAACTGATGTGCAGAGTAGTTTAACGCGTGAGTAGCTGTTGGCGAAACACATGGTCGCTGAAGTGATTATCGAGCGCCCAGCAACACCAGTACGTAAAGTTGAAACCAAGACGAATCCCTTTACGGACCACCGAATTATCTCCCTAGCCATACCAAAAGGAAGACCTTCAGCTCAATAAAGAACTTTGCCCTCTGTAAACATGCTTCAGCTTTCGCTTGACACTAGGTTTAGCTAAGCTAAACGGCAAAATTTTTGGCAATGCTTGATGAGCATGGCGACAGCGCAGCGTTACTTGTTGTCTCTAGACGTTTAGCTATGGCATAATGTACGTATACCAAATTTGTCATGACGGCATCCATAGTCATGTATTTTGAAGAGTTTCACTTTTGCACCCTGTAATGGCTAGACGGGTAGATGATCTAGTCTTAAGTTGCGCTTCTGCATGCAGAAATAATGAGCTACTTTGGTAATGAAACGATTTCATGCTTTCGCCTGGTAACATTAAGAGCGAGGCAGCGTTTTTTTCCACCAGAGTTTGTTTTCATTCCTAGCTGAATATCTGCGTAATTCGAAACAAATTTGGAAGAGTCTTGGGTTGCCAGTTGTACACAATATTGCATTCTTTCGAAGTTTGATGTTACCCTGGTCGAGGGCGACTTGGAACGCATGTGAACTGCAGCGCCTGGTTAGTAGTTTGAGTTTTTTGATGCGTCCGAACTCAATGCATGGGTCGCGTGTTTGCTAGATTGGCGTCTTGGTTCATGTGCGAACAGACTAGATCGCGCTTATGTGCCGTAAGCAGTCCCTTTCTACGTATATGTCGGCTATAGATTTTGAGACCTTGATTCAGACGCCCATTAGCGCTGGCACATTTCGTGGCACATTTTGATGTGCGCGTACTTCATGATTCGCGTTCGCGTGAGAACTTGTCGCGAGCTTTACGCGCCTCGCTTCCTGACAGTACTGAAAATGAATAGGACACGCTCAATTCAATTTGGCACATGCAGAGTTCGGTAGAGGGTCTTGCACTACGTCGTCGCATATCTCAGAGCTGGTAGGCACGGCTGCGAAGATCCGCATCGCGCACAGAGCGGGTTGGCATACCCCTCTCACGCGCTCATGGTGTGACGAGTACCGGGGTGGCGCAGTGGTTACGACGCTCGACTACTGTTCCCAAGGACGCGGGATCGAATCCCGGCCTCGGCGGCAGCTTTTCCGTGGAGGCGAAAAGCAAGGCGTCCGTGTGCTGTGCGATGTCAGCGCACGTGAAAGAACCCCAGGTGGTCGAAATTTCCGGAGTCCTCCACTACGGCGTCTCTCATAGCCTGAGTTGCTTTGGGACGTTAAACCCCACAAACCAACCAACCATATAGCCGGTATCAGTACCTTATTGGAGCCTCGGCTCTTTAGGCTGCAGCCTGGCGTAGAAGACGTAGTCCATCTGCACATCCGGAGGTGCTTTGATTTGCACGGAGAACTTACATCCATACCTCAACGTTGAGCGGAGTGCCCCACTCTGCGTCCCATCTAACTCGGGATTGTGTGCGTTTCTTGACGCACTTCAAAGGCATGGTGTCTTTTAATATTAATATTGATGTAGGAGCTGTAGATACACACCAATTGTTAGCTGGGTTGCCGCTAGTCTGCGCGGAGATGCATGATGTGCTTTGTGCACTTCCCTCTTTAGACGAGGTAAACACAGCTTTAGAGCGAATCAAGCGCGGGTCAGCCCCTGGGCCTGAAGGGCTCCCTGTGAAATTTGTATATTATGAAGTTGTCTGCCTAGCACTGACCAATGTTCTTCAACAGTGCTTGAGGATTGTGATTTTCCGGCCAGTTTTCGAAGAGAGCGAATAATTTTGATCCCAAAACGTGATCCTGGGTCATCTCGTTCAGAAGAGCGGAGGCCGATCACCCTTCTAAACATAGACTACAAGACCTTCGCAGTCATCGTGGCTCGGCGCTTGAGGGGTGGGATTTCCGGTCTTATTGGTTTTCATAAGGTGTGGTCTGTTCCTGGCAAGGAAATACACAGGTTGTCGTATACCACACGCGATATTATTGATTACACACAGAGACGTTTAGCTAGGGGTATCCTTGTTTCTTTAGATCAAGAAAAAGCTTTCGATCGCCTAGAACATGGCTAAATATTCGGCGTTCTGGATGCTTTTCAGTTTCGGCGAATTAAAGGCATTTATGATGGCATTCAAAGCACACTGGCGATGGACAGGTGGGAAAGTGCCTTTTTGCCTGTGACCCGCGGTGTTCTGCAAAGTTGTCCCCTCTCGCCTCTTTTGTTTGCTTTCAGCTTGGAGCTTTATTTGAGGGCAATAATTACAAACCAATGTATCCGTGGCCTCCCTCTCTCAGGGTGTCAGACGCTGCATGTGTCTGCTTACGCTGATGATATTACGTTGTATCTGTGTGATGAAGCGAGCCTGCTGCGCTGCCTTCATCTTTTTGACAGATACGGCAAGGTGTCTGGGGCTGGTCTCAATTTTTAAAAAGTGAATATCTTTTATATGGCTGGACAGAAGCGCGCCTCAATGATGCCCTTCTAATTACGCACAGCGACACCATCTGCATCCTTTGCATTGATTAAGAGGCACGTGGGGCAGCAGCTTCAGTGTGGAGTTCTGTCTTAAACGAGGTGCGCAGCAAGTTGGCTGCAGCCAGTGCCTTTGAACTACCCATGCTGGAAAAACGCTACCTTGACCACGCTGCTTTCTGCGGGCGAATATGGTACCTCGCGCATGCAACGCATCCACCTTCCAGAATTTTGCGGTCCCTTCAGTTGTAAGTTCATTTTTGGGCGGCAGGTCGCACGGAACTAGTATATGCCGTGCGGCACTCGGAAAGCCACGTTAGAAAGGTGGGTTCGCCTTCCTTTTTTTTTTGTCTGCTGTCGGCTGCTGGCTCTGCGCTACCTTCTTCGTTTACTGCAGGTTGATGAGTGCCCGGCACCTGTGCTGGGCTTTTATTTTTTACTCACAAGTATGAAGGAGCTTGTCCCTGACACACCACTCGACAGAGGACCTCAGGTTTTCCGAATGCCTGTTTTGAAGTGACACGCTTCACTACGAAGGTCGGAGCCCAGCTTCGCGTGGGCCGTATGCTGCAAAAACCATATTCTGCGTATGCGTGAAATCGAGTGACGTCACGCTTAAGAGGTTTGCGACTCCTCCTCATTAAAAAAGCGCTCTAACATAATTCTGCTTGTGTACCGTTAGGATGATAGCGGGAGTCCGCGAGAGACAGATGCTGCGATTGGCATGCAGTTTGAAATTACCAAGGACTAAAATAGTTAAGTCACTCAATTAAGGTGACGTCAAGAATGTGACGTCACCGATATGCCATTAGCTATAAGGACCAAGCGGGAACGAGTGCGCTCAAACGCCACCGGGCGGCGCGTTTCGCCTTCTGCGGGTGACATATGCTGCGCCGTTCCTTTCCTGTAAACGATTTATAGAACGTCGGTGAACTTAGACGCAATCAACAGGGAATGAATGAATGAATGAAAACTTTATTTCCACAGAAAAGGAGCCTTTCATCTCCCGCCCCTGGCACGCAGGCCGGGGGGTGGATCAGGAGGGCCCTGCTAGCTGAGGCCAGTTGAGGTTGCAAGAGAGAGAGAGAGAAAGCTTTATTGTCCGCTGGTGTGGGCCACAAAAGCCCTTGCCCGGTCTGGGCGTTTCACGCGCTACCAGACCTTGGGGAAATGATCCTAACAAACACTGTGGGGTAAGAGGGTCTCTCGACCACATAATTTGGGAGTGTCCACAACCCCATTGATAGGACTAAATATAGCAAGTAGCGAAGGCTAGAATACCCTGCTGCGAACCGCAGACCCTGTGGTCCAGTACCGCACCGTACATCTGGCGGAATAGGCCGCAACTACCCACTGACCCAGGGAGTTCGCCAAGCGGTCGCCAGTCCCGTCCCCGAGAACGCGGCCACCAACAACCACCCCCAAGGGATGAATCCTTCCGGCCACTGCAAAACAGCAGTCCCCCAACTGACCTCGCCACAAGTCAACCACTTCAGCTGCAGGAACCAAGAGATGACTCTTTTCCCCCTCTACGTGGACGCAGTGGGAGCAGAGATAGGAGCAGGTCATCGTCCCAGAGACGCAGCTTGCAGATCAACTACAACTCCGGAGAAGAAGGAAGAACTGCCAAACATTTGGCATGGAAGACGCCACTTACAGACGACAAGCAACGCCGAGCACCCGACCCACAGGTAAGGGAGCTGGCAGAGTTAGTCCGACAACTGCAACAACAGTTAGCTCAGTCTAACGCAAAAATCAAACAGCTAGAAACTGCAAATGCGCAATCAAAAAATGAACAGTCGTCTGTGGCTTGCGCTCGCGTTGAAGTCAGCCGCAATGAGGACATGAAAGTAGATCAAAATCGCCGTAACAAACGAAAGGCACCTTTGGTACCTCGGCCAGATACAGATGACTTCGAGAGGAATTATGAAGAGAGATTTGCAAAAATAGACCAAAGACTAGCCAAGGTGGAGGAAACAATCCAGAAATTAATACCACAGCTTAACACAGTAACTGACGCAATGGAAAAGTTTCCGACTACTTTCGAAACTGTCCTAGCTAAACTCGACATGCTTACAACCAGGGTTAACGCACTAGCATCCCCTAGCAATCTGATATCTCCAACGCCAAATGCAGGCTCTTTGCCTCCCGCCCACACAGCATTCTCACGCCCAGCTGACGGTGCTTCGGTGCGTCCGTCCCCCAGCAGCATTCTCCGACCCAGTGTATTGCAACCCGCGCGAGCGGAACCTTACCCGATACGCGATGGCTAGTACACCTGTTATAGTGTGGCAATGGAACTGCAGGGGATTCCGAGCCAAGCGCAACGCTCTGGAATATGCAGTTTTGGCCCAAACAAACAGGCCGGTAGTCATAGCACTTCAAGAGACGAATACAGAAGTAAAGCTTGCAGGGTATACAGCATACAATGAGAAAGTGTCGGCTGAGTGCCGGCCGATCACAGCTACACTTGTACACCGTAATCTAACTGCAAACCAACTAGATTTGGAAACACTGGAGGTCTCTCATACATTTATACAAATCCTGCCGAACAAACGAACACAATCTCCCCTTTACATTCTAAACATATATAGTCCACCTAAAGACAACAGCACGAAAATAGCCACACTCCTCCGTAAGGCGCATGTAGCCGCTCATAATGGAATGTTGCTGACTGTTGGAGACTTTAACACACCCCATGCAGAATGGGGCTACTCAGTTAACAGTAGAAAGGGAACTAAATTATGGGAGAAAGCCCAGGCGCTAGGGCATACCTTACTCGTCAACCCTGATAAACCTACGCGCATTGGAAACAGTGTAACCAGGGATACGTGCCCTGACCTTACCTTTGCCAGAAATATCCCCGATGCGAGATGGGAAAACCTAAATACAAACATAGGAAGCAACCACTATGTACTATGTACCACTTTCCGAGCCACGCATTGCAAAATGCGTCGCCAGGAAGTGAAGCACACGAACTGGGACGCCTTTAGATATGTCCGCTCGCAAAGGCCAGCGGAAAGTATAGTAGATTTAAGACAATGGACGGAGCGTCTGTTACAAGACGCCGCAAACACTTCAAAAACTGTTACCCTGGAGGACAGCAGTCCCAGCCCGGACGCTAAGCTAGTGCACATGATTGAAGCACAAGGAAGTATCCATGCTCGATGGCGTAAAAATAAGCACAACCGACGTTTAAAAATTAGGCTAACCCGGCTTGAAAAGGAAATCGAGGCTTACTCGTGGGAACTTAGCCGAGAACAGTGGCATCAGACTTGCGACCGCCTTAATGGGCAACTGGGCAACAAGAACACGTGGTTTTTACTTTGACATTTACTGGATCCTACGAGAACTAAGGCAGATTCCCACAAGAACCTACATAGGATCTCGCAATCTTTCCAAGACACCGAAGAAGAGCTCATGACCACTTTAAAAGATTAATACATTAACACCTCCCAGGATATACCCACGCCAGATGGGTTCTCAGGATTGGATAATCCTCGCATGGATAGCGTCTTTACCGTAGCAGAGATTAGGGCTGCTCTTAACCAAATTAGCATCACCTCGGCATCGGGGGAAGATTGCATCACCAATAAGATGTTGCGCAATTTAGAAGACCAGTCAGTAGAGGCTCTTACGGACCTCTTCAAGAGGTACTGGACAGAGGGCAGCGTCCCTGCGGAATGGAAGCACGCTAAAATTATTTTCATACCTAAACCGGGCAAAAGACTCGAGATGGGGAACCTCTGCCCAATCTCCCTAACGTCATGTCTCGGGAAGGTAATGGAACACGTTGTCTTAAACAGGCTCCTTATGCACAACGATGCGGAAGGCACGTTTCCCCCGTGCATGATTGGGTTTCGAGCAGGTCTTTCGACTCAGGACATTATGTGGCAAATTCAACAAGACATTCTAGATACAAATTGCATAAGAGCCACGCGAACCATCCTGGGACTCGATGTGAGTAAGGCCTTCGACAATGTGTCACACGCTTCCATCCTCAATCACCTCTCACAGTTAAACGTAGGCAAGCGGACATAGGACTACATCGCTGCCTTTCTGAATGCGCGTACGGCTAAGCTCCATTTCGTTGACAAAGTTAGCGACAAAATTACACTAGGGACGAGAGGAACACCGCAAGGCGCCGTACTTTCACATTTTCTCTGTCTGTTAGATGATATCCCACACATACATCATTCCATCAATCGACCATATCGACCAATTCTGGCTCCGATGGAGTTATTACAGAGTCATTACAACGAGCTATCGACACGGTACAGTCTTATGTGCAGGAAAACGGCCTTTCCTGTTCACCGGCTAAATCAGAACTATTAGCTATAAGGAACAAACAAGCTTCACAGGTAAAACCAGATTCTCGAGAACCTATCCAGTTAACATTGACAACCATCCGATACCCCCGGTAGCCACGATCAGAGTTCTCGGAATGTTAATTCAGAATAATACGCAGAACACAGAAGCTAAACGCCGGCTACGCGTCACGGCGCACCAGATAGGTGGGCTGGTGAGACGCATTGCCACACGTCGCAGGGGTATGAGAGAAGCCGACCTGTGCAGGATCATTAAAGCCTTTATGATAAGCACAATCATGTGCGCTTGCCCGTACTATCATCTGCGTCGTAGGGACGAACATGCACTTAATAGCATAATTAGAACAGCATACAAAGCGGCCCTTAGCTTACCAGTATACGCTAACTCAGATCGACTACTACAGTTAGGAATTTTTAACACGCTATCTGAAGTAATTGAAGCCCATAAGACAGCACAAGTGACCCGCTTGTCACGCAACCTTGCGGGACGCGTAAGTCTCGACAAGCTCCACATACACCCCACTGAGGAGGTGTGCGCAACATCCCATTTATCGGCTGACATAACTAGTAGACTAGCCCCGCCGGGGTGGTGCAGTGGTAAGACGCCCGACTACTGTCCGGAATACCCGGGTTCGAGCCCGACCTCGGCGGCTGCGTTTCGATGGAGGCGAAACGAAGTGGCGTCCGTGTGCTGTGCGATGTCAGCGCACGTTAAAGATCCCCAGGTGGTCGAAATTTCCGGAGTCCTCCACTACGGCGTCTCTCATAGCCTCAGTCGCTTTGGGACGTTAAACCCCACAAACCAAACCAAACCAGTAGACTAGTTGTTAAACCAATAGCCAAAAACATGCTACCAGGTAGACATGATGCCCGCAGGAAAACAAGGGCACAGACCCCTGAGAAACAGTACGAGGACGATCCACAAGCAGCGTACGTGGATGCAGCTCAACACATCAAAAACGGAGCATACGTGGCATGTATGGCCACTCCAAAGTCAACCTTCATTAACGCCATAACATTTCATGCTAGCTCCATATGCGAGGCAGAGGAAGTAGCTACCGCATTGGCCATCGCAGATCCCCGCACCAAAACTATTCTAAGCGACTCAAAAAGCGCCGTTCAAAATTTCGCCAAAAATTCTGTAAGCGCACTCGCGGCGCGAATTCTGCGCAACCGATCTCTCAATCACAAGATCAATCTCGTATGGGTTCCCGCTCACGCGGGTAACTCCGGAAACGAAGGGGTCGACCATCTAGCCCGAGGCTTAACCAATCGGGAGACGGGAGATCTATCGGGAATGAACGCGTCTGTCGAGGCACCGCGCACATACGCGGAGGTAACAAACTTTTATCGCGAGCTAAGATGCGCGTACCCCGCCCCTCACCCCGACCTCGACCGGGCGCAAGCCACGACACTCAGACGCCTACAAATTAGCCCCTACCGACTATCGTTAATTACGAACGGAGAATTCAACCCTGCATGCTGGCACTGCGGTGACGGGACGCAGGCCACTCAAGTCCATGTACTGTGGAAATGCGCCAGCAATCCCCCTCCAAAGACACTCTTGCCAGCTCCCTCAGCGGAGGAATGGGACAAGCTGTTGGCCAGCCCAAGAAAAACTACGCAACTGGCCCTCGTCACGCGAGCTCAAGAGGTCGCTCTCGACTGGAGGCCACCCTAGACTCGCCCCAGCCCGAAATAATTCCTTTCATTTTGTGGCAATAAAAGTTGTTACCACCACCTGCCTGGCAGCTTCTAATCCGCGAGCGTACAACTCTCCGTCTTGCCTGGGGCGGGTAAGGGGACACCCATTTCCGATGGAAATATAACTTGTGCAACCATCAGACCAGCATCGTTGCGCTCGCCTTCACTCGCTTCGCCAGCTGTGTCTCAAGCCTGATAACTATTTATAATTAGTGATGCCATCACAAAGGGACGTCATCGGCCGTGACATCAGGAACGGATGTGAAACCATCATGACGTCTTATCCAGCCATGTCCAATAACCGGAAGTGATCATGACGTCACATCTGTTCATCATGTGACGACTAGTGATGACGCCACCAGGCCATTCACGCATATACGACCTGCAGAGATGAGTCATCACTAGTCGCTGTGGGTTGGACGAGAGGCTGCAAACGAATCTCAGAACACTAGACTGAGGAGAAGGTCCCTGCCACCATCAGACCGACCGTTGAATAACAAGGAGGCCGTCGCTTGGCGGCGCCTGCAAGCTGGTAATTTTCCAAGTCGCGTCTGGATTTTCCCCACGCAAGTGGAGGAAAAGGCGGACGATAATTGCGAAATCTGCGGAGAAAGGTTTGGCTTGGCTTGTGGAGTTTAACGTCCGAAAGAGACTCAGGCTATGAGAGACGGCATAGTAGAGGACTTCAAAAATTTCGACCACCTGGGGTTCTTTAACGTGCACTGACATCGCGCAGCACACGGGCGCCTTGCATTTCGCCTCCATCGAAAAGCGGCCGCCGAGGCCGGGATTCAATCACGCGTCCTTGGGAACAGTAGTCGAGCGCCGTAACCACTGCACCACCCCGGCGAGGTTGCGGAGAAAGGGGTACTCGGATCATATAATCTGGCAATGCCTTGATTCCCCTGGTGCCAAGGAAAACATAAATAGTAGAGAAGCCTGGGAACTGCTACTGCGGAGTGAGTCCCCCGCCAGCTATCCACCTGGTGGCTGAAGCCGCGAAGAAACACTGTTGCTTCGCCTGTCTTTAGTCGCGGAGGCTTCGGCCTCCGTCTCATAGGCCTGCATGACGACGGCGGGAGTAAGGGGCTTCTTACATTGGTAGAAAAATAAAGTTCATAACAACAACACGCATATACGAGCTGACCCCGCGGGGCGTTCGATGCAGGCGCCCGTGCGGCACCTTCCATTTGGCGCCCCCGCCGGGGTGGTGCAGTGGTAAGACGCCCGACTACTGTGCCGGAGTACCCGGGTTCGATCCCACCTCGGCGGCTGCGTTTCGATGGAGGTGAAACGAAGAGGCGTCCGTGTGCTGTGCGATGTCAGCGCAGGTTAAAGATCTCCAGGTGGTCCAAATTACTCCGTTGCCCTCCACTACGGCTCCTCTTTCTCTCTATCCACTTTCTCTCCCACCTTCCTCCCTTTCCTTACGGCCCGGTTCAGGTGTCCACAGCTACAAGTGTGACAGATACTGCGCCTTTCCTTTCCTGTGAACCAATCATCATCCATTTGGCGCTTCCTCGAACGCCGCAAGAAATAGGCGCAGTACAGCAGGCATCAGCGGCGTTTTAAATTGGTCGATACTGAAGAAAACGAAGGAGGCAGTGAAAACAGAGAGAAAGGGGTGCTATATTGGAGGGCTTCGGACTACTTCGCCACAGACACTCTCGCCTCATCGCACTTTAGTAGTCCAAAGTGGCCCTAGAATTTTTTTATTTTGAAACTAACCCATTACTTTGCCTTGAATAATAATTGTTTCACAGGAAGGGAAAGGCACAGTATCTGTCACACTTGCTATTTTGTTTCCATGCCAGGGTATGCGCAATCTTTAATATAAGCACTTTCCTTTCGCGATAAGTTTGTAGACACCATGTGTAACGGCTGGCTGGGTCTGGTTCTTTGGTGGAGCAGTTACCCTTGCTTTATTGTTCGCTTTTAGGGCGTTGGCATGCCTTTTATCTTAGTGTGCGCCCGTTAAGGACCTGTCGCAGTCTGCATTCATTGTCGTATGTTCATTCAAAATAAAATTTCTGTTTTGCTTGAAACAGATATTCACTCCCCCTGCTGCTGTGGTGCAGTGGCTAAAACGCCTGAACACTGTTATATAGCACCCGGATTCGATCCCGACAGCCGCCATCTGCGTTTCGATGGATTCGAAACGGAGAGGCGTCCGTGTGCTGTGCGATGTCAGTGCATGTTGAAAGATCCACAAGTGATCGAAATTAATCCCTAGCTCTACCCTATACGTCTCCTCCTTCTCTCTTTCAACTTTGACTCCCACATTCCTCTTTTCCCTTACGGCGCGGTCAGTTGTCCGCAGCAAGTGGGACAGATACAGCGAATTTCCTTACCGGTGAAGCAGTTATTGTATGCCCACTCTACATTGTCTTTTATAAAACCAACTAAGGTTTTCACTGTGTTGATGCTGCTCCCGACATAATTTGTTCTTCACGTCGTTGATTCGCTGTCCTTTACATCTGCAGACGCGTTTTCATGCTCTTGCCCTGCGACATGACAGCTGAATTTCATGCTTAGGAAAACCGAAATGAATAACAGCAAAAGAAACATACCTGACATGACAGCGTCAAGACGTGAACATATCATGCACTCCTTTTCAATGTACGGGACAAAAAGAAGTTGAAGTTTCGTAAGAGTCTCGTCATGTGGGTGACATGAAGAGGCTTCACAATCCTACAGAAAAGAGCAAAGCAGCCAAACCACTTGATTTCGAACATTGTAATCCTAATTTTTCGTTTAAAAACATTTTTGGATGCTCTTTCGACCACCGATGCTTGAAAACCTGAACAAGTTGGCTATTCTGACAGTAGAATGGTCAGTGATGTTTCAAGAAGTAGACGCAATGTAAAGTTTGGAACTGTCTCTAATCTGGCGTTTCATCTCATAAGCGATAAAGTGTGGCAGGCATATAGTTACACACAACATTCGAAGAACTTGAGAAATGTTATAAACTGTCGAGCAATGTAAACTTTAAGCCAACATTGCTTGGGCAGTGTTGACCTTGATGTCTATAACAAATTCAGCGCTACTGTCAGTGATGGCACAAACATGACGTAGAAACTGTTAACCTAAATGACTTGTATTTTAGAGTTACTCTCAACAACTCATGAACGTAACGAACGTAGTGTCTGAGTCAGCACCCTTTCTTCAGTGACCTCCTGCTCTGCTTCTTTTATATAGCATCTTTCCTTTTCCTCTTTCACTTGCTTTAACGCGTTTCTCTTGGATGCGGCTGTGAAAGATGAGCGATACAAGGGGAAGGAAAAAAACTGTGTCATCTAAAGCCTGCATCAGATGTTTTCTCTTCACTGACGACAGATGCTCTCTCGATTAACGCGTGACTAGGAAGCAATAAGACGCCCAAACCCTCGCACTACTTCGGAACGCATATTTTCCTGCAGTACTTTTCGACCGGTTTACATTTGTGCTCCTGTAAAGTGCACTCTTTCTCAAGCTTCATTTTAGAGCGGTGAAGCAAGAATTACAGGCAAAAGGAAGGAACATATTCTGGTGCGAATTAGGTGTGGGAAAGGTAGCATTGGCCTTTGCAAGCTGAGAAGCTGCACGTAATGTCGCATGTTCTCAGAAAGCCTCCAGCTCCTGCTGTTGTACAATAGTGATTACCCATTCGGAACCTACGAATTAGGCAGTACACAGCAACTGACCTACATAGTGAGAGGCACGCGCACGCAACCAGCCAATTTTCTTCTACTCGCCAGCGACGCAGAAAGCAGCTGCACGCCAGTGTGTTTCCGTATTCGTTGCATATCCATCTTTTATTAGCATTCACGTCGCACCTGCGCCGGCATCTTATTGACGCCAATCGCTCGGCGCTGGCGACAGGTATGCACGCACATGATCGAAGACAATGTCCAGGACACAGGGTTACGAACGCCGGCACCATCACTGCAGGGTTCGCATTTCTGGTGCATTATAGACGCGCTCTCACATGTAACCGCACGACACTTAAACAGCAGTGAGGGCCTCCGGTAGCTCTGTAGTCGATGCTGGAGGCTGTCCTTTTGGGTCCTTATGGCTGCCCTTATGGGTCCCGCACTTTATGAAAGAACGCAGAATGGTTTCACAACTGCACGTCGGCGATGTTTAGAAGTTGAGGGTCCTTGTGACATTGGGACAGGCCGAAAACAGCAAAAAAAAAAATCCAAGAAGAGTTGAACAACACTGAAGGTCTGGCGGAAGTGACCGCATGCGACGAAGCGTATCTGGGGATGGTGAAGTCGTATTCGCAGGCTGGGGTTCTTGGTGCTGTGTGAAGAAACCCGAATGCTGCGAGGTTTCTCGCCGCACACAAGACGGACACACATTGATACACGCACGCACAAATTCTAGCGCGAACTCACGTACAAGCAGCGAAATCGTAGATCCACAATGTTTTGCTTCCCTTGGTGTACAAGTCTGTTGACAGAACCAAACTAATACAAATCATGACAATTGTAGGGCGCCAGGTTGTGAGACAGTTGCTCGAACAAAAGAATGCTCTATGTGCCTTGTGCAATTCTGCCGTCCCCTACTAGTATTATTTCCCGTTGGAACGCAGTCCGTCACCATTAGAGACCCCCCTACAGTTCAAAAGACGCAGGATAGTGTGTTACAGATCCAGATAGAGGTTCGTGATAAAAGCTGCTGAGTTTAATCAAGTTACAGTGAGCTCGATGGATCATTTCGTTTTGCAACTCTCAGCATTTCCACACATACGGGCGCGGTACGTTAGTGAGGGTGTTTACAAGCTCTGAGATTCTATGTGGGCAGCTCTGCCCGCAGGGTGCCATTAGAGGCGACCTTTTGTGCCCGAGTGTATCCACTCCACTCGGGTCATGAATCATCCCTATATCCCTTGTCACCGGCTGCTCCCAGCTTCTGCCATGGAGGTCGGATACGCCCAGCCCAAGATCGTCCGATGGAAAGAGAGGGAGAACCAAGAATTCCTGCCTTTTTATCTCATCCTTTTCTTTTTATCTCTTCGGCATCCATTTAGGGTCGATGATCAATCGACCTTGCCCTCCTTCCCAGTATTTTTTACTTCCTTTTTGCTTCTGTTGCGGGGCGCCAGCACATCGGTTTGTTGACTCTGGCTCACGTGCCGTGCCCTTTGAGACCCCGGTTTTCACTAGTTCTGTGCACTGCTGCGTCACAAGGGGAAGCTTGAAAATGTTTACACTTAGAGATGAACAAAATTTCACCTCCGTATTATTATCGGTTTAACATTTCTATGTTGCCCTCTAGTTTCTTGGGATGAGCGCTTTTCTGATAAGGTCTTATTTTAGAAATATCACCTGCAATGACCACTGTAATACCAGGTTTACAATTGGGTGGCCTAGAATTCTTAATCTGCTTTTTTTAGTGAGCCACATTTTTCGGCCGCTTTGATAATACATAAATATCTACCAGAGGTTGGTTCCAACGCGCAAAAATTTTTGATATGCAATGTAAGTTTGAAAAAAAGAAATCTGCTGCATCAAAACCTTCTCAAAGAAAAAATAATGACCGAGAGGAACGAAGGGCACGGTAGTTATTCTGGGTCTCCTATGAAACCTAGCTGAAGCTTGGTCTCCGTACTGCAGACAATTAAGGAGATCAAATATGTATACTGTACTCGGTTGAGCGTGCCACCATTCCCGATCTATAGGAGGTGCCGATGAGGATGGCTGAACGCGCAAACTGGTCTTCTGGGAGTGATTTGGCGTCAGCTTCACTCCGTTGTTTCTTATTTGCCTCCTTTGTGGCGTTTTCGGAGCTCCGCTGAGTTTTTCCCGGGGAAACAACATGACAAGAAAAATTCATGAATCAAAGCCTCTGGCACCAGCGCCGCACTATGTATCTCCTTTACAAAGACTACGGTTTCTTTATTCGTGTGTCTTCCGGCAGAGCAGGCATCGTAGGATGTGCGAAGCTTTTCTTCGCCGCAAAAAGCATCCTACTCTTCGCTTCACGTGCTGTGGTACGTAAGCGTCTTGAAAGGAAATTCGTGTTTCGCTCGGACTGGTTTGCATTCCAGTCTTCGCTCCCTATTTGGGAAACACGCTAAGCTTCGCATACGTGGCAGCCACGAAGCAGGAGCTTTCGCCGAGAGACTAGGTGCCGGAAAGGTGGATTGTAGAGAAAGCAGTCTTGTTGTGTAAAGTTTGAAAAACAATTCATTTCCGGCCTCAAAAGAGAAATTTTGCAATCTTTTCCCATGAATCGGTTTGTTTGGAAGCACATTTTGAAACGGCTTTCTTTAGTTATTTACTCTTTCATGCTACTTCCATTGGCAGAGAACATTGTCATACGCCAGAAAAAATGTGGCAACACGTGTCACTCGATAGGTGACTTGATAGTTTATTTCGTTAATAGAATGTGGACTGTAGGAGGTACTTTTACACGTGTTAGTTCTCTGGTGGTAAGCACGCCGCACATTATTTATATTTTGTTCAAGGAGAATCTAGGCAGATTTGTAATATTTTTATAGAGTAAGTAGAATTTTAGTGTTCACTCTCGAACGCGTGTCGTCGTAGCCAGGTTTCTCTCATACTGGCGGCAGCCGTGATCAGTTCAGAGGGCGATAGCTTTGCTTCGAACCATAAAGACTTCCACTAGGGCCGGTGTCTGGAATAAAAGACAAACAATGAATAGCAAATACTGAAGCGCGCCTGGGGGCGGGGGCAACAAACGACCAGTGTCCCACAAATCGCGCGTACAAACAAAGAGAGAGCAGTGAGAGACCTAAAAAATATAGTATTGACATTGACAGTGAGCACGTGGACTAGGAAGACATATAAGAAACAATTGAGTCAGAAGTAACATCACCGGGCATTTTTGCATTCCGCACTGCCGCTTCTTCTGGTTCGCGCCATCTTTTCTCGAAGCAGAGCAACACATAAGTGAGTCGAAATTAAAAAAACTAAAACGAACAAAGCTATGAAGAAACAACAAAGAACATATATTTTAGGCAACGTGATTCGCTTATTGGTGCTGGTAGGCTCCTGCTGAAAAGCTCTAGTTCTACTCACGCGTTGCGCTTCTATTCTTCACTCACTGGCATGAGTAAGAGCTGCGCGTTGTGAAGACATCAATAACATAGGAGTGAAAAGCTTGGTCAACAAGCACACAGTTCTCATTGGAGTTTGGAGAGAGGAGGACGCGATATGCGTACTCAAGGTGCCTTGTGGCAATCTGGGACCTCACCCGCACTGACACTTGCAGTAGTACCAAGTCCCCTGTCCTTGTACACTGGCAAGAAGTCCCAACAACAAAGCCTGCAGACACCGAACGAATGTCGATCACTAGCAGTCAGAAAGTCATCAGTTCGACACGTACAGGATGACAACACAGAGTTCTGGTGTCCTGGTAGGATGTTCTCTTCTGGGTCATGTGAGTGAGAGGAACATTGGCGAGCTGCTCGACGAGCGTTCCACCTCGCGCATTGTGGGCTACTAATATAGCGTTTGGTTATTGAACAATGTTGCTCATGCTCAGCTGTTCACGAGGACGGGCTCAAGACACTGCGCATGTGACAAGCAAGCACGTGTTTTGCGCTAATGGGCAGCACGCTTCTTCCATGGCCTTCCAGCAAGCGCCACGAGTCCCTCCGCCGTACAGGGACGGCCGCTGCGACGGCACACGTCCCGACCGCATCATTCAAGTGGGGGCACCCGAGTGTGGGATAATTGGTAAAGGTAAGCACAGGTCGACCGAATCTCGTGATGTACTTACACTGAATTATTAAACAGAACTGTACTTCAGCTAGCCTAACCGTTTTATCTTTTGTCATAAGTGTGCAAAGTGTGAAGGGAAGCCGCACATTTGGGTTTCTGTAATAATTCATGCTGCTTTCTTCGTAAATGGTCCTCTCCGTTCTGAATAAAAGACTTCCTAGGAACAGTGTGAATAGAGGCACTGGAAAAGGCATTGCCGTAGAAGACTTTGGAATAGGGCTTCGCTGAATCACAGCATCTGTGCAGAATCTTAATCTTACTTTATCATTTCTACTTTTTGTCACAGACCCCTTAAAACGTTAGTCTAGTCCACAATAGTTATATTTCAGCCTATCAAGAGTAGACTAAAACGTGTGTGAAACACGGTTTTTCTGAACTACAAGGGCTGATTTTTTGATAGCAGATAATCTTGAGTATATGAATGCACGAAATCGAAGTATGGAGGTAGTGAAATTGAGTAAAATATTGTTATTCTATCCAAAAACCTGTTCCTAGGTTTAAGTAAACTAGAGACAAATTATTTTACGTGCGCACAATTGTACAGAAATAAAAAAACAGCCAGCGGAAATTGAATATGAGAACGCATATCAATGTGAAAATGCCTAGCACAACGAAAATGTTCCAGTTTGACAATAAAATACCTAGAGGGGAACACATAAACATTAATCGTTTTCAATTTTCTATGTATTATAGGGTCGTTTCTTCCTCGATAAGTATTAAACTACTTCGTAGTGGCGACAATGAGAGCCTTCAATTGCAAAGGGAACACTAATATCTAAGGTTTTGGTTTTTGTTTGGCTTGTGGGGTTTAACGCCCCAAAGCGACTCAGGCTACGAGAGACGCCGTAGTGGAGGACTCCGGAAATTTCGACCACCGGGGGTTCTTTAACGTGCACTGACATCGCACAGCAAACGGGCGCCTTGCTTTTCGCCTGTAATACCTAAGAGTAAAATAATACGAGTAGCTGAATCATTGGGCTATGGTGCTGTGGCATCCTAGGAACATACGTCTCTTTTGCAGAGTGAAAGCCAATTTTCATCAGCTTTGATAAATGAAACTGCAACATTGAAACGCTTTCTACCTGCATTACCAGCTTTCTTTGGATGAATTCACTTGACATCGCTTGCATCTGTACTCTGCATGGTTGTGGTGTTGTCCTAGACGCAACCAGGTTGAAGAGGACTTCCCGCATTAGATCGACCATCAGAAAGATTAACCTAAGCTTAAGTAACCACACGACAATTCGGTCGACCTGTCATCTTGTGGGCTGTTTTGGGGAACTGTCCTCAGACCTTCCCTTCTTCTTGCTCATTATTCTCTCGGACAGTCGGGTTCGAGCGGATGGACGAGTGTCGCTTGGAGAGGCGGAGGAAGCGGTCGCGACGCATGAACTCGTCGTAGAGGTGGTACAGCCGGGCCTCGTAGCGCTCCCGGCGCACGTACTTGATGAGCACCACGGCGAGGGCGAGCGCGTACAGCAGGAGAACCACGAGCACGTACACTACCGCGCTGGCCTGCGCAACGGGAAGGAGAAAATGCGAGGTACGGCACACTCCATGAAACGAGAGCGACAAAGTTCATTCTCAGGTTGCAGAAAACAAAATAGTCTATAAGGAGGTAGCCTATGTTGCAGCCTGTTTAGCCTGCCTGAGTATCAAGTATAGACAAAGACAACGAATGAAGGGACGTTGGCGCTTTTTCCTGTGACTCTAGACCTTCAGGGCTTCGAACGGTACTTGCGCACCCTATGCGTACACTTCATCCCGCAAAGAGGCAAAAAAAAAAAAACATTCCCTGAAAGTTTTACATTTTTGCTCCGCACACAGTTAGTCTATACCTCCGCAGAGCTTTACTCTCGTCCGTTTCAGATGTCTGGTTATGGTTAGACAAGCTTAGGAGGAAATATGCTGGACACGAGATGGGGAAAACAGAATCGTCGAAATAAAAACCAAATTGATGCCTCAAAGACTTAGGCATGAAAGATAATAACACAGTAGTCCAATTTTAACTTACTTAAATTCATATATGCTTCTTTCAACGTCTCGTATGTCCCGGAATGTAAAATAAACCTCGGGACTGAACTTCGATAATCAAGGCAACAAATTCTTAGATTCCACCAGGTGGAACTCGCCACCTGCGGATATCAATTGCAGGCTGTTTTGCATAATTTATCATTATTAAGTCGTAAACAATGTGTCAGACTAAATTTGTTAAGTTCAGCCGCGGCACCTCAGTCTTTGAACGCTCTATTGCTGAAACTAAAAACGCAAAGTAAATCCGATCCACGACGGCCTTTTTGCTGGAGGCAAAACTAGAGGCACCCAGCCGAGTGCTTTGAAATGGGAGTGCATGCCCCAAATGGTCTAAATTGCTTGGTCATTCTACTACGGCGTCACTTACAGCTTAGGTCGCTTTGTGACTTAACGCCTAAGAACCAGTGAACCTTAAAATGTTTTTTCAACTTTGCATTGCATAGCCACCAGCAACAAGGCCTATAAAAGTGGGATCTACCAATTTTAGGTTTTCTAAATAACTCCATAATAACTGTATATTGATATATATATAGCATACCATATAGGTTTCAATATAATCCTGATCCCCGGATCAGGACGAATTTTTCTTTAACTGCGAAGTTTCTGAGAAAGACATGGCTGCGCTTGGGTGGATGCCAATGACTAATTACTCCCTATTACATAGCATATAAAATGTATAAAATGGGAATGGAGTATAGAATGACTCGTAGCTAGGTTTCTGTGCGGTGTCGTCTGGTGCAGAATGACGAGGCTCATAAGAAGCGCCCGATTGAGTCATGTTCCACTGTTAGGGTAAGTAAGCTTCTACCATTCCTGTGATGCGGATCCTATACTCACCAAATTCAGGACTTCGCTGGACAGCTAATGATCAATACGCGACAATTATTGAGTATCAGTCATCATTACGAGCGAGAAATATAGGAAGCAACAGTTTGCCACTAATGATAGGTTCAGGACACGGGATTTCAATAAGGCAAGTGATAGTCCCATTACAAAAAAAAAAGAAAACTAGACTTACAAAGTCTGCCCTTCATCCGTTTGTAGGGTAGGGAGCATGAGGAGTACAAAATATTTTTCTTATGCTCGTTAAAACACTTGTTAGTTCCCGGAGATAGTGCCCTCAGCTACGTCTATGGCGGCACAGTGAAAAACAAAGCTTTGATAACACAGATGTCCCTACAACATCTTCGCTATCTGCATGACGGGCACGACAGTGTAGGTATCACTAAGGTAAAACTGCCACAACGTAGCTGCTCCTAAAGACTACTACCTATTGAAAAAAAAAAACATTTTCATGGAACTGTCATGAAGGCAGGAGTGACTGCAGTTACTTTGATACTCTCCGCCCGTGTGTTCAGGCTAGTTCAGGGACTTGTCTCAAGTTCGCCCTCTTCATCTTCACAAATCTCGTTATTTCATTTCATTGTATTTCCATCGCATAGTACCTTCTTATGCTACAGATGGAAGATTTAATTTATTAGCTACAATGTTACTCAGAAAAAAAAATGTAAATGGCGGGTGACGTCTCCTGGGTATAAATATGAACCGTGAAACGAAATAACGATCACATATAAGCATAGGAAGCAGGGGAACACACAGTAATATAGTGCATTAATAATGAGAGAGTGGTACAGCTTTCGGAGCATATTAGGCAGCTTAGGCTTTGGCTAAACGTATCAATGTAAGTTCATACCCAGTCTCGAAATAACACTGCCTTAAAAGTCTACTTAGTTCCATCTCCATAATTTAGATTCGATGTTAGCCATAGTCTTTCTTATTCCTTAGTGAAATGCTTTTTCTGAACTTTCACCTTGAATCGGGGTACATGATAGCGAAATCCCATTCTAGGTCTGGGATATGCTGAAATTGTGAGTGCTTGCGAATGCGTATTGAGTTTGGCGCCATGGGGACAAGGACAAAGCAGCAGACAATACAGCCTATTTCCCTTTCCACATGTTGCGTATCACTCTTTTCACGGCAAACTGTGCTCTTGGAGGTACGAGAAATTCATGCTCACCTGACTGTTTGTGCCGTCCGTCCGCCATGGTTGCTTTACGACTGCGCCGCCTGGTGGCGGTATGGTGCCTCGGCCGTCCAGGTAATGGGTGCCATTGTGGCACCATTCCAGAGAAGTCTCGGCAGCGCCCGCTACGCCATTGGCTCCATTGGCAGTAGCAGCAGCGTTGGCCGTAGCCAGGCCGCTGGACGACGACCCAAGGTTACCCAGTTTTGTTGGGTTGGGGTCTCCGGTGTTCACGAACAAAACGATGGCTTCATTATGTTCCTGAAAGCGCTGTACATCAAGGGAACCACTTTTGCACCTCTATACTCAATGCACCGCTAATATCATTCTTGCTTAGTTCGGCTTAACAAAGTGATGACAAGACATATTGAACGTGCTAATCCGACTTTTGACGCTTGTTGGAAGTTGCGAACTCTTCAGTTAGTTGCTGGTCCTTATAATCAGATGGCTGCTAGCAGTCTGTGTCAGACAAGTGAGTCTTGTTCGATGCTTGCGTGCGCATCAAATGTGTATCTATTGACGGTTTTCAGGCGTGACACCTGGCTACGCAAGACTACTTTAACATTACTCGTCAGCACTCCTTCAGTCTAGGCTAATTTTAGTTGATCACGTGACGCAGCACAGATGCAATGGTCTACGGTAAAAACTGTAGACGTCACCTCATCGCTTAAACACCTTACCAACGACTGAGTACGAATGGTGCGTTGCGCTTAACATATGTACTGCAGCGTTCGAAATGTTTTGTCCGACTTCTGAAAAAGAAAAAACTTGCAAGGTTGCTTGCTGTTTCTCAGTGTTTTGCGTCGTTCCGCTTGCGATAAAGGTAGCTAATTTTAATGAAGCTGTGAATTTTATGCTCCTAAATAATTGTTCATAACTTCAAACCTTGTCAAATGCACCGAACTCAGCTGCCTGTAATGGCGCACAGTACTCGGGATTTCGGAACGTTCTTGCTTTCCGGGAATAAAGATAGCAGCTCGTTTCCAGACTTGGTGCGGTGCACACTGGGCGAAATGGACGCTCGAGATATGTTGACACACATGACAACATTCAAATGGCTGCCAGAGACCTCACACACATTTGAAGGGAACACTTGCACAAGGAGTCCAAGAGTCGCCACGTAGGTTCATATCACACAGCAAGATATCCAAAGCATCCGGAGAAAACGGGTAGACTTATATTTGGTTGCAAACAGTGGAGTAGGGACTGTCTAGACAGCCCTATGACAGTGCGTTTTGTTGGCTCAGGGAAGGTAGACTGGTGAGCAGCCGCCGACGTTTCAGTTTAGAGCTGCTTTCAGTGCTCTCTCAGATGCGCCTTTCTCTGATGTCGACTGCGGTGCATGGTCAACGAGTATTAGAGCAACAGCTGAAGTATAGAAACAGCTAACAGCGGTAGTGCCATGGATCCACTGAAGACAGCGTGGGCAAAATCAGCAACGTTCTTTCACGGGTACCGGTGCAAAGAGGAGGCATATTTGGGCTTCTGCCTTCTTGGAAGCAAATAGTTCCGACGAAAAAAAAAGGGGGGGGGGTCTTTTCAAAGCCTGTTGTTGCCACTGATGCAAGGGCTAAAGGAAGTCGACTGCTTGAAAAATACTTCGACCAACTCGTGCCCTTCAGTTCGGGCAAGCAAATATCAGTGCTCACAGAGCCTGGACTCTTTTCAAAGTACGAAATACGAGGAAAGCTTGGCCTGCACTCGTTTTGCTTGTTATAGATTCACGGGCGTATGGTCTAAGAGTCTGCACGCCTTCTTATTCCAGATACCATCTTCAATTCAGAATTATCTGCGTATCCAGCTCGCAGCTCATCTTTCTTCCAGATCTGTCTTTACGAATAAACCAAAATGCGGTTGGTTTTGATTCGCTTCTTTCTGTCGATGTTCAGGATGCCGAGATGGATTGGGCGCCTCCTGACTGCAACTGTTCTCTTGCTAGAAGCTCTTTCTAATAGGAATGGGGAGTCTTTTCGCTTCACAACAGTGAGTGGATCAAAGGAGACTGGAAGTGGGAAGTATTTTCTCGTGCACTTCTCTCAGAGTAGGCGACGTCCCTTGTTACTGCATCCAGCCTCTCGCGGACCATGGCGCATGTTCCCTGCAAGATGAAAAAAAAAAAAAATTAATTCGTATGCAAGAAGCGAAAGACGCAAAAAAGCCAGCAAACTTGATCAAGGCTAGCATGCAAGCTTTATGCAGACTCTTGAAGGATGCACCCCATATCAACTGTTCATTTTATGTCGTCGGCAACTCCATCTTGACTTCTAATCACGTGACCTACCTCTCGTGAAAATTCTGACTGTGTGAATCTCGCGCTACTAATCAGTTGCTACTGGACTAATATGCACGGGGAGGGCTTGTTGAACTTTCTGTTGTCTCAGCTTGTCCTAATCTTCTACATTATTGTAAAAATAGATACTATGGTCAGATAGGATGTTATATCTATTGTCACGAAATCGGCACACATTTGCGTGAAGGAAGCCCGCGCGGTGTCTCCTTCGAGCATTCCAGCACATTCGAGAAATGTTTCCTTCGCGCGAGGGGAGCACGTAGCCTTGCGCACATCAGCGTCATTCCTACTTCAGCTTGCAGCGACGGTGACTCAAACGGCCGGAAGGAGCTTGTTCTCTTCTACTGCGCCTAGCCAATGACAACACGCGAATCGGCAGGCGGAAGAGCCAAAGGGCGGATGAGCGAAAGTTACGTATATGTGCGCGTCGGCCTTGGCGCTTTATAACAGACAGACGCGGTGCGTCCTATTTATTCAGGTCGCGTCGCTTGAAAAGCTAGCCAGCGTTAGAGCGAGTGTTGCAGCGATTGCTGCGGTCCTACAGGTCGGCTCCCGGGGTCAACACGCTGTTCGGCAAGCCTGCGAGAACTGATAGGCGCTCTTCCACAGTACGGTCACATCGTGACTCTCCAGACGTCGGTCGGCGACAGTGCTTGGTGAACAATTTAATGTTTGTTTGTTTGGCTCTCGTGTATTCAGTGTTGTAAAGCCTCTGCAGTTGCATGGTTTAAATCGCCGTTCTGTGATCCTCTTGTCTGTGTGTGTACTCTTTTAGCATGAATTCGTTTGTATCGTCTATTGCTGTGTATAAAGTATGTTTTGTTAATTCTGACTATCACCCTTACTCTGGCGTGAACTGGCGAAAGCTGGGCCCCAAACGGCCACCCGCTTCTGTCACTACAGGTAGCTGACATCCAGTTGAGCTTGTCATGCAAGTCTAAGGCATCTCCTTCGAGAGCGAAGCCACTGCCACCCCCCCCTCCCCCTTTCATTCTATGGGTGTGCGCACCAATAGTGGCGCGTTGTTAAGAACCTTTTTTATTAACAGGTGACATCTGTACACATTTCTGGCTTTGTGGGGAGATTGAAGTGAGAAATAGGTTACCTTACAGTTATAGTGTAATAAATTTGGAACATGTTGAAGAGCATTTATAAGAGAGTATTAATCCATATCCAAATCTTGGGCTTTTGTGCTGGCACATTTAATTCGCTTTTGTCGGACTTAAGGGAAATAACGACACAGCTAAGAGCCTGATGCCAATATGCACGACAGTATAAGTCGAAAACTAGCTGTCGCCGGAGCTCTCTATTCAGTTCAGGAAAGTGTGGTTTTTACCATTTCATTTTTAACAATCATCATCATCATCAGCCTGGCTATACCCACTGCAGGGCGAAGGCCTCTCTCATATTTCTCCAATTAACCCGGTCCTGTGCTAGCTGCATCCACTTGACCCTTGCGAACTTCTTAACCTCATCCGCCCATCTAACTTTCTGCCGCCCCCTGCTACGCTATCCTTCCCCTGGAATCCAGTTTGCTACCCTAAGCGATCATCGGTTATCCTCTATTCGCACTACATGTACTGCCCATGCCCATTTTTTTTCTTGATATCCACTAGAATTTCAGTAACCTGAGTTATTTCTTTGACCCACCTTCCATGCTTCCTATTTCTTATTGTTACCGCGACCATTTTCGTTCCATATCTTTCTGCGTTGCTCTCAACTTAAGTAAAACCCTCTTTGTTAGCCTTCACGTTTCAGCCCCATAGGTGAATACAGGTAAGATGCAACTGTTATATACTTTCCGATTGAGCGATACCGTTAAGCTGCTAGTCTTAAACTCTGAGTGCTTGCCAAATGCGCTCTATCCCAATTATATTCTCTTTGTTATTTATTTTTCATGGTCTGAATCTACGGTTACTACCTGTCCTAAGCAGATATATTCGCCTACTACTTCCAGTACTTCGCTATCTAACATAAACTGGTATGCCTTCTCGAGGCTATAGAACATTACCTTAGTCTTCTCCATATTGATTTTCAAGCTTACCTTTCTACTTCTCTGTCTAGGTCATCAATCATTATTTCCAGTTCATCCCTGAGTTTCTTAGCAAGGCAATCTCATCAGCAAATGGGAGATTACTCAGTTTTTTTCATCCACCATTATTTCTAACTGTTCCCATTCCAAGTCTCTGAGTACTTCCTCTAAGCAAGCTGTGAATAGTACTAGGGAGATCGTGTCTCCTTTCCTAACACCTTTGTTTATAAGAATTTTTTTACTTACTTTAAGAAGAACTATGGTTGCGGTGTAGGCGCTCCATATATCTTCCAGAACTGTCACGTACGGCTCGTCTGCACCCTGATTTCGCAATGCCTGCATGACCGCCGATGTTTTTACTGAGTCAAATGCTTTTTCGTAATCAATGAATGCTATGTATAAGGGTATGTACTTTAAGCAATACTGCTCATGAAAGTTTGCAGGTGTGAGTTTTCCCAAAACTGAAAAGGAGAAGGGGAAGTGTAAAGATTCCAGGCTCGCAAAAGATTGCATAAAAAAATAAAATCACACTGCAGGCAATTGCATAAGTGAGAACATGTCTAATTAAATTAAAAACAGTATTTTATATTGAACGTGTAGCCACGTTTTCAAAATTTTTAGATCCACACAGAGGAGAAAGCTATGGGCATTATGTGAGCTGACGTAATGGTCCTCAAACCTTGTCGCTACAGCCTTTATTTATTTTTTGAGAACGCAAGAGAATAGCAAGAACTGAGGAAGTAACAGCTCACAGCCAAAGGTCAGAGCAAAGCAGCAACAGCTCAGGGGAGCTGTTACTGACTGCTTTCGCTAGGGCGATATTTTTCTGGGCAGGTGCAGCAAGCTGGAGTGAACACAGCAATATGGGAGTTATGATAAGCTCGGGCTGGCTTCTGTAGTCCACGGTTTGTTTTAATAAAATGACTTCACAAGAAAAAGAAACGATTAAACGCGGAAGGATTAGAAAGGAGGAGACTAATGCACTTCCAAGTAGGGATTTTCTCGTGGATGGCGACGCGTTCTCATTATTCACCCAAATTCACTGAGGCAAGCAAAGTTTTCATGCCATGATGCTGGGAGATAAATTGTCTGAGCCGACACACCGACAACTTTCAGCGCCATCGTCATCGTTGTGCGGTTGTTTGAAGTTCTTAGGCATGCGAAAGAAATCCTTAACGCTGAGGCAAAGACCCCAGTTTTGACAAATTAATGGAAAGACGAAAAGATAGCCCGAAGCTCGGGTCCACGAACGCAGGACGGGAAAAAAGCTAATTACGATTCATAGAATCTTTAGAACTTTTACCGTTGTGTTGTTTTCAGCTAGTCAGCAGAAAACTCTTTTTCTTCCCTCCTAGAGAAGCGTTCGCCTTTGCTGAGGTACAGCGGAAGAGGATTGTGTTTGCGTAAGGTCTTAAGCCAGAACCGCTCTCCGGATTTCGCCATGGGGTGACGCTCTTTTGAAAGAAAAAAGAAAAAGCAACAACGCTGCGCTGTCATCCCCCAGTGTTTATATATAATCTCCATTTTTTTTCCTCCGTCCAGAACGGGCGAAGCTCCATGACAAGTTGAGAGTTCCTTATTTGTTTCGCGATGCAAGGCCCTGTGGAAGATTTCCGCTATTCTGGGTCGGAAGGACCTAGTTTAAATCGCCCAGCTCGAGCTTGTTGCTGCTGATTTGCATACCGTCGCGCGGGGAAAAGCACCCCATTAAGTTCGCTCCAGCTATCCTTATTGGAAGGCTTCGGGGTGGTCGGAGAGTGCAACGATGCAGATACGAAAGACACCAGTGAAGTAGGAAGAGCACGCGAGAGGATAGGGATGAAGAGGAGGGTTGAATGCTAGCGGCAACCTCATCGCCTTCTTACGCGTTTTGAATCGCTGAGTTTCGAGAACTTCTCCCTTACCACAAACATGAGGGGTAAGAGAACGACGAGAATTAAGCCATATCCGAGTGCTTCTAAGCGAAAAGATTTCATTCCCTTAAGGAGTAACCTTTGCTATCTCCTTAGTATCAAAGCTACACCGCCTGAGTAAGAACAGAAGCGAGAATAAATTACCTCTAGGTAAATGTAATTGCCTTTACTGGATGCAAGAAATAGCTAATCTTTGAAGCACGATGCTCAGCATGTTTACAAGACAGTAATCTGTTTAGAATTCCGTAAACAAGGGTTCTAAATGAGTGAAATAGAAAACAATAAACTGTAGAAGGCTTCCTTATCATAGCACGTATACTTTAATATCACAGTAAAATAGATTACAGATAAGAAATATGTTTTCCTACAAGTAGCCAATGTGCCTGTTGGCAGTTACTTCTCCTTTAAACTTAGTGCAAAACGCTACTTTCCCAACATCAATTCATAGTGTATTGAGCTTGCAATCGTAGTGCTTTCTCTTTGAAAACTAATATAATTCTTTACACAGAGAAGACTTTTATAGGTCATAAAGTAACTCCCGCGGACATATTCACTTGTGCAGTACAACACGCTTGTGAATGTGCCACGACAAAACGGCCGACTCATTTCGAGAGTAAGCATTCGCTTTACAGCAGGAATCTTTTTCCTCCTAAGTGAGTAGCAATGAAGAACCAGAGAAATGTGAGTACTGGTTCCTTCATAACGCGAACTGCGAGTCTTGTTCTGTAATTTTCTGATCACCATAACCCTATCTAAAGTTGGCTGGCTTAGCACTGATTAGGTGTAGCAGAAAATGCTTGCAAAATAGAAATTATATAATCCACGCTAAATATGCGTCAACTAGCAGGAGCCCATCTTGACACATAAAAAGTCAATCAAACGAAGCATTTCAAACGAGACGGAACCTGCCTAAGCAATCAGAAGAATATCATCGTCTGCTCACTTCATTTGCGTTCCCGACTATGCTTGACACTTCAGCTCATCAGCTTAGAAAAAGTAACGCCGCCGTCTGCTTCCTTCCTTGCCGTCATCGGCTCAACCTTCGAAATGCGTCTTTCCTACTTCCAAGTTCCCGTTTGGCGCCAATGGAGTGTCAGCAAACAAGATCGTATAGGAAGGTTTCTAATGAGTTCCTTTCGTAAGCATGCGATTGGCTCTTCCTGTGTTTGTTTGTTTTGTTCTTTCTTGGTTTCCGGTGCTAACTCAAATTGGTCGGCATTCAGCAGAAGGTAGAAAAACGACAAAATAAAATCAGCATCTAACTATGTGTCGCGAAAAATCTCTTTTTAAGAAGCTCTCTAAAAGTCCTCGACTTCAGTTTATTGTTTGAACCTTCGTGAGCGAAGTGCCGTTTCATGTAGTGCTGGCGTGGCGGAAACCTGAGTGTCTTGTCTCAGTGTTGCGTTCGGCTGAAACTACTAAGCTTCTCACTGTTTTCAAACCGTTGGAGTGACAGCAAATGCTGTATAAAGGGGACAGTGGATGATATTGCAAAAAAAGCTAATTCTGCTGAACTCCTCAAGTTCTAAGCACCTACTGTTCACATTGCGTATGCAGCATATTTACTTTCTGCTGTCAACATGCTTATTCACAGAAGCTAGAAGGTATTAACGAATTTTATATGAATGAGTGTGGCTCATCATAAAATCATCGTGTAGCTTCCAATGATCAGCCTCAGAATTTCCAAACATATAAATGTTAATACAGAGATTTAGCTTTCCGTGATCCGCGATCTGCCACCGTAACTCTCTACCGCGCGTGGGCGGGGCGCTCAAGCTGAGTGGTCCCGACGCGGCAGGTCTGTGTGCCGACATCCAGTATGTGGCGCCATCTATCGGCGTTAAGGAAGGTCTGGGCATGCGCAGTAGAACGCGCGGTGACGGATCAGGGTAGCGGATCGCGGATCAAGGTAAACTAAAACTCTCTAAAAGCTGTGAAGCTCAGTTTCAATTTAGGTTGTGAACCTATTGACGTTAATACTTTTCACTACATATTTATGCGACAGCTCTGCATCTACGCATGCATTCATCATAATCTATAACAAGTGTGTATTCGTTCTCACATGCATCCACGTATTAGCAAAAACATGCAGATTGACGAATACATTCGCTGATGGCGTTATGTAGAGCATCGACCACTTTATCCAATATGTAAGGTAAGGTGTTATTTGATCGGGGATTCTGGGTAACGGAAGTAGGATCAATAAAATGTCACCAAAACATCCCTGTCATTCTGGTACGCGTTATCTGTAATCACGCTCAGGTTGGTTTCTTTTTCTAGCAAGAAAATTTTCACCAACCCAAAAGACACGCCAAAAAAAAAGGTCATTACGTTTCTGCTCAGTATCCGCCTCTGCTTTCCTTAAATTCCTTAAATTAAAGTGAAATTGCATCATTGATCACTGTATGTGTTGTTAGTAACATTTCACAATTGTTACATAAAAAGTGCACCTTCATAATTTCCACAGTAGGGTTCTTACTATAATCGCGTCGCTTTTATATGTAGACTGTAATTTATAAGTTTACATGGCTGCTAGCTCGGAGCTTTACAAACACTGTATGCTATAAAATACTGCTAGTAATAAATACACAAGAAAAGCGCTGTGGTTTCTCCAAGACAGGCCACTCCATGTAATCTCTCTTCAGACAGAGGCTCTTTATGACAGGGTCCCTCAAGGCCCTTTCCACAGGCTATGCGATCAAGCAAAGACCTGAAATGTTTTTTTTTTTTCTGCATCTGGGGTCGTCATGATCCCTTTTACTTTCCATTAACAGTAACCTCGCCTAACGTGAACAGTGTGCGCCGCTAACCTCCATCCATCACAGCTAACGGTCCAAAATTGACACCTCCGTGTTCCATTTTCACTTTTATTAATATTTGATCTACACGAGGTTTTATTTTCCGTCTGGGATAAAAATTATTCTTTTTTAGCTTTTTTTCTCGATTTTGATTTTTACACGACAATAACACAAAGATATGTCATGCGTAATTTTCGTTCCTTCAATCTCATTCTTGTTCCTTCACTCCTTAATAGAGTCCGCTTCCCTGAACACATTATTCTTTATTAGGTAGCCCTGACGTCGTCCAGCGAGCAGATACCTCCTAGGTCGTGTACTGCTCCTCTTAATAGATACTACTGCGCTAGAGGGGTCTTTAAAGATAACGCAAGCCCGTCGCAGGCTTTGTGCAGTGCTATAGGTGGGTGAAGCCAACAAAGCCTGGAAACGAGGACACAATTTTTACATTAAATAAAAACGACAATGCACTCTTTCCTGGCTGTTTACATTATTGAGCAAATTTTACTTTTCGCTGTTGCTTCTTTTGTTTTTGTCATCGAATTTCACAGCATAAGCCATGAAGGAATATATCGTTCATAAGAAAAGCATAAGAGTTTATGAAACAGGAACAAAAAATTAATAAATCAATCAATAATGAATATATAAAGATCAGTGTCGGTGTTGGTATCGCCGACACCAATTATTTTCGCAAAGTACGAACCAATATTTCAGAAAGTGACTTTATTCCTATATCGAAACTGTTTTTTTTTGTTCGGTTCTGTTCCTTACTTCCTTTTCTTTCGCGTACTGTAAGCTATCTGTTTTTGTTTATCTATTTTGTTCAGTTGCCATATTAATCATTTGTCTCTATTTTCCCTATGCAATTATGTTCTTCCCTTTGTTTGTATTTCATATATATAATAATATGCAAAAGCCCCTCCCCTCTATAACGCTTCTTGCAAGCCCTGAGGGTACAAATAAAAAAATAAATGAATAAATTCGAATGTCGCTGTAGTAGCTTGGCTGTTGCAGGAGCTTTAAAGTTTTGAGAAGAGCTATTGCGTCAAAGCTGATTGAGTAATTAGGTAATGTAACAACCCTGTGTTGTTTAAGCAACAACTGCTTGGTGCGAATGCTACACAACCATAAAACAAATCTTTTCTACGCATATATTTAGTTTGCCAAATATGCCTCAGTTGCCTCATAAATAAGTGTTGTGTCCAAGAAGGCTAGACTTAGTTTAAAGGATATCACCCGGCAGGTGACTGGATTGGAAGAGAATAAGACTGGGAATAAGGCTGGGAATACTGCTGAAACTGCCCTGGAGAAATGCGAAAACATGTACATTGCTGTTGCAGTACTGCAAGCTTGTTTCCACATCTAGACGCTTTTGTACGTGATTTTGTCACGTGATGTTGCATGACGTCATTATGTATTGCGAGACCTTATGTCACGTGACTTTACTACGTGAGTTTATTTCGTTGCATTATAAATGTCCATATCACGTGACGTTATCATATGGCTTGGACGACGTCATAATTTTTGTTATGACATGCTACACTACTTCTTTAATCCTGTTCTAAACATCAACTCACCTAGTCATGTGACTGTCGCGCCTGATGACATCAGTTTTTAGTTACAATATTTAGTTTTTACTGATTTTCCACAACGCAGTCATTAACTACTTGCATCGTTTCCACTTCCGGGGGTCACATTTTGAGGACGACAGCTGGCCTAAGATTTGGCGTCTCATGAGCATATAAAGCTTCCGTCTTAAAATACCTGTACTTTTATATTTCTTGGCACTTGGCAGAGGATGCAGCGAAGGGCATCGATATCATTCTGATGATATGAAGAATGACCTCGAGCCAACGCATATGAAAATAGGCGTCTCAAGGTTTAAGACGGCATAACAGACTTTCTGTCGGAGAATGGCTGGGGGCTTGGCGACCTGTCTTCGCGCACATTTTTTGTCCCTCAAGATAGATGCGCTAAGAGCGGACGGTCATGGCGGCAGGCAACGTGCTGTCGGGATACATAAAGATGCCGAGTTCGAGGGAGCACAGAAGAGGCATTAATTTGGATTACCCGCTCTGTGGGACATAGATAGGTGGTAGCATAGGGGAAAGTGCGGTCTCAGTGTATCACGTGGATGTGCGAACGGCGATAAATCAAAGACTACAAGGCAAACATGGGAAACGGGAGAGTAATGATGGAGAAAACGATGAGCGGCTCTGGCTGAAGGGGGATAACTTGAGCAGCTGCAGCCTTGATCAAGGCATGTAGTAAAAAACCCAAAGGCGTTAAGCAAAATAGACTGATAGCAGGTACGCTAAAGCTGGAACTGAAAGCTTAACACGAAATCAAAAAATAATTATTCATAGTTTAGGTCACTGCGGAGATGCGCCGAATACGTTGGTGACCACAGTGCCAGCACAACGTTTTTTGTTGTTGATATTTTTATATCGTTCTTTTGTCAGAGATACTTCCATATCGGGTTGTTAATGCCTCGCACTTTGTGAAAACAGGCCCCGACAGCGTTGTGCACAGGAAGGTAGGACAACAAAATAAGATAAGAAAAGCTTCGTCTGGTTAGCTTATGCTTAAAAAGAATTGTCAATATTGGCAGCTCTGGTAGCAGCAAATATATTCATTGGCGTAGAAGGTTACAGTCACGTGCCCTTCTTGGGCATTTTAATTTTAATGATGACAATAAACTAGCAAGATAAGGAGTCTAAATTACTCGCCACGATTTCAACCAAGGTTGAAGACACAATTTAGGGCCATCACGTTTTCGCAGGTATCTATTTGTATAGCATGCCAATGGAAGGAGCTAGCTGTACACTGCCGGATATGAATAAAAGATAAAAATTACCTCTATATATCAGCGAAGAGAATATAAAACTGTGATAGAGATGCGGGAATACATTATGTAGCGTTGTTGCAACGTCAAAGTTTTTTGTAGTTGTAGGGCGTAGTTGTTTCGTAGTTTTGCTGCTTTTCTGTAATACGTTGTTACGGTAACGAAAGAAAACTTAATGCTACTAGAAAAATATTCGCCATTATAACACGTGTACTGCAGTAAAATTGACAAGATTTTTATTATAAGAAATGAAAATCGACTATAACATTTTCTCGAATAGCTACTCATTTCGTTTTGTGTTTCCGCATCGGAGATCGGTGCTGCAGCTTTAAAGAGCAGAAACTTTAACTTCACTTACAGAGGCACCTGCAGGGCTTCACTGCTTTTGCATGAATAGGTAACAATGAATTGCTGCCGGCACGAGTATTCGGCAAAGTAGTGATCAATTATGGAAATGTTCGTTTCGTATTATAATAGAAAATTTCGATATTGAGTTCGTATTCGTTTATGTGTTTAACGTCGCAATCTGTATTCGATTCGGCAGTTAACCTATCCATGATCAATTCAGTGTCTGAAACTAATATGTTCACATTATTATGAGATACTAGATGTTGTTATTGGTACTGGTAGAAAACAATGATATATGGCACCAAATGAGTGTTTTTGTCTCCAGAACACAGTCATAACTTATCGAAACAGCGAAGGTTCTTTATGTAGATTTTTTAAACAGGAACTTTGATGTCTCTGTGAAGTTATGTCGAGTGGATTCTAAAAAACCGTTAAGAAAAACTTTCGCGTTGTCAGACAGGGCCATAAAACTTCTGAAGTTTTCCTGTCACACGTGGGGAGATTGGAGCCTACATTTACCTTGAACGCTGCTCGGAGAACAGAAAAATGATCGCCGTTGAGATAGCCGGTGTTCAGAATTCCTGCATATAAACAGCCTAGCGCAAAATGTATAATGGCGCCGGTGTCCGGTTGATATATGACCCTCGCATTCTATCTCACTCGTCCCTAAGGAACAGAAGCGCTCGGCCCAACCTACGAAGTATGAGCGTGTCAGGACAGAAGACGGGGTAGATTGGACTGTCGCGAAAACCTCGGTACGAACGAACGCCAAGAGCAGCCAAAAGCGAGTGATGCGTGGTGCTGAAGACGGGTTAGGGTGAACAGAGGCATCAAGGTACGTGTGTGTGCGCGCATGAGCGAGCGAGTGATAGCTTCTCGAAGGCAATGACGGTGGCCTTGTAGTCAAAGCATTCTCGTTCCATGCATCTCAAAGAAGTTGTGCAGCGGCATTCAGGACATATAAATATATCGTTTGCTGCAGGAAGACTAACGAAAAAAAAAAAGGAAGTGAATACAACACAAGAAGTACTTGGCTCCACTGGCTGTAGATCAGTCCGCGTAAATTTCGGTTATCTGGCGTGTTTTTGTTTCGTATTTGTGAATTTCTTATGCTCTGTTTTTGCAACATTCCGCATGCTGAGTGCAGTCTGAAGAATATATGTTTTGTTTAGCTTTTTTTGGAAGCAGTGGATCCCTATAACCACAATTGCCTTTTTTTATGTGTTAATGCAACGATAGCGTCTTAATATGCTCTTTTAAATGTACGCAATAAAGTCGCAGCACAAGAAGCCAGGCCACTGAAATAAAAACAGCGTGACTAAAAAGAAAAAAAAAGGCGCGCTTCATATTTATGAGATAAATAAAGCTTTCATGAAGGAGAAGATTTGAATACAAGTCGAGGCACCCTACTCTTTTTTATGCACGATATATTATTGAGACATCCTCATCTTTTCTCTGACATCGCGTCATGTAAAATATTACTTCCCACAAAATATAAGAATGAGCATTTGGAAAATAACTACGTCTTATTGCGCATTAAAGCAAACAACACTAGTAAAAAAAATACGAGGTCATAAAGTAGTGCCCTATATTACAAAAATAGGATGCGTGAAACGGCATCAAATGCCAGATAAAATATAAGAAAGAGAACATTTCTCTGGAAGAATTATTTGTGTCGTGCTGCAAGCGATAATACATTTTATCAAGAACGATACCAAACTAACTAAATGAAGCATATTCATCGTAAGAAGCTCACTAAGTTGATAAGAGGATGTCTCGGAGTGTTATTTCTCCTGACGGGAGAAACGTGCGAGAGAATTGAGACAACGGCCTGCAGCAAGTCTTCGCTACCATGCTGAAGGCATGTTCCTTTGTGTTTAACCGGAAGGTGACCCGTAAGCTGGCTCACAGCAGTTAAGAATAATTTCTTATACTACCCAGTTCAAAATTCGCTCAGGACATCAACGCAGTGTGAAGCCGCATACTTGCTGCATATCCCTTTTCTTGGACTAAAACCTGAATGAACGCTTCTTGCTTGGCTGCTCTTTGTTGCCTGGGTAATCTCGTTCGTATCACCTTAACAAGCAGAGCCGTACCAGCTCTTGTAAAAAATAATAATAAAATACCCTACACGCGCTTCTGTTCTCAATTACCGTGAATCCGTATGCTTTATGCATTTAGGTATTTTTTCGCTCAAATTAGAAAACAATGTCGAATATGAGGCGAACGCAATATCTTAATAACCTATTATTAGGCTATTAACATATTATCCTATTATTACAGCTTCATATATGTTGGAAGCTGTGATCCACGCTTCTGTGTGCCAGTGGACAATACTAGATTGGAAGAAAGTTGTACAAACTAGGACAGTTAGTTCTAAGCTGGAAAGATCGATAAAGAAGTCACAAGTAACCTAGCGACCCGTGCACACATCTGCCTATACTGTCTTAAAATAAGCCCCAAACAGAAAAGTATAGCATGCGGTGGAATGGGCCTCAACATTTTCTTGTTCAGAATCTTCTTTAAAAATTGTAATGATAGTAATAATTTCAGTTTCAGTGGTGTTTAATGGCACATAGGCTAGTAAGGCCATAGGCACGCATGGTTAAATATTGATGATGATAAAAAGTAATAAGTAGTGATAAAAATAATAGTTCTCTGAAACATACGTTTGAGCAATTTATTGTATTTTTACATTCAGCTAGATGCCTCAGAGAGCGCGAATACGAGTTGAAATGACTGAATGCCATGTCAGCTTTCAGTCCGACATCCACAGCCCGTGAATTAAATGAAGCTAAGCGCTCTTCGCGGTAGTAATTCTGGACAGCGAAGACATGCCATCATGCGTATGTTTCTCAACTGTGCACCACCATTAAGGGTGATTAGGGTTTATGCTTAATAACCAGCTTCTTATCTCAGCTGCTGACGACATCTGGTGACTCCTGCACCAGTGAGTCCTGAGTTTATTTTTTTAAAGAAAACTCTTGACTACGGCCTTTATAGCATTATTATTTTTTTAAAGCGCACAGGAATGTTGAGGGGTCGTTTTGGTATTTAAAAGGGATGGGGTTAAATGTTGGCCTTCAGAAGCTATTGTATGGCACTTACTTTACAGCGAAGACTTCGAGTTTTTTGTTTACCCTCCACCCGAACATCAGGAGCACAGAACATCAATCTTCGAATTTGCTCTGGCCATCTATCCACATCTAGACTGAAGCTTTCTCTTTAAAAAAGAGACGCGGCATCCTCAAATAATTGGACTCTCCGGAGCAATTGGAAGCGTCGATTTCACAATCCTGGGACGCTAAAGCACAAGTGAACTGTCAAGCTTGGGTGTGAAGAAGCAGAAAGGGTGGTTCCAAAAAAAATATATTCGTCAAAAATAAATTTGTGCCAGCGCGAAAACTTTTTACCCTGGCGCCACACTACAAGTTGGCGCTGAACCGCTTTTTGTTTGCTAACGCCATGTTTGTCCAAGCATTTTCATTTCTATGTTTATTTTCTAGCGACTTCTCTTGGCAGACACGAGATGAACCTAATTTCAACCTGAAACCCTAGGTCCATCTTTTCGCTCCGGTGCGGCTTTCGTTTGCTAAGCTAGCCGATTGTTTGTTTGCTTTTCTTTTAACACTGCCTCCTATTTTCCTCTCGAAATAGAGCATCTGCAATGGCTGACTTGTGCTAGAAAGGGAATCAAGGCAGACTCGCAGGAAACTGAGAGGTTCCACTTTCAAACTTGTCTCTTGCTTTTGATGTTCACGCGTTAACTTGTCCTTTCGTTACTGCGCAATCCGTCGATTATATCGACTGCAATGGCTGCTGTTATTGCCTCGTTGGTTGCATGAGAGAGTGGTAATTTTTCTCAGCGTGATTCTCAAGTTGCCATTCTGAACAGAAGTCGAGCTTTGCTATTCGGCCGGAGAACTGGCCGTCACTATAGGGTTGCGAAACATTTTTCTGCTTCTATCTATAGGATAAACTTTCCCGGAGATCAATACACTGAACGTACGCTTGTTAAGCATTCGCTTTTGAAGCTGAGTGTTGCATCATTAAGATGACTTCGTTCACAAAGCAGAAAATGCTACGCCCCAAACGTTTGCTAATATTTTCATTCAGACTGCGCTTCTTTAGTGACCAACTTGTTTCAAGTCGAAGTAAGCAAGAAGGTACTACTAACAGAAGACCATTGCGTCTATTCTGAACTGCCGAGAACCATTCTTCAGTAGTGTCGTAGACTCGTCAGCGAGATGCGCAGAAAACTCAAATTCTGTTTCGTTCCCGATTTACGCAGAAGTCACAAATCGCCATTTCTGCGACTGCTCTGAAACGTCTGTCTAGGGAAAATTTAATCTCCGGGCGGAAGTAGGGCCCCGCAGTAAATCTCCGACTAAAATTTCAGGTGTGACAGCACTTCACAAGAGAAAACATTGAGTGAATCCATAGTCAAGCACCGATGTGCTTCAGAAACTCATTCTCGATGTCATGCTACAACCTAGATCGGTGTTAGGCTTCGTGGAGTATTCGCAACTGTAGGCTGTAAATGCAGGGGAGGTCTCCACGGACTTCACTTATTAGACTCGAGTGATGCCTCGCAATAATTTGTGCTCGTGACAACTATGATTACAGTAAATGAAAAGCGTGTGAGCGACGTAGGAGATGGGCTCCTATCGGAAGTAAATTGGCACAGGGCTTGCCGTTTTAAATGGTAAACTCAAGACTTGTCCGAACACCTGGCCCCTTCAGTGAAGGCGTACCGCAAGTAACCCGCAACTCAATTTGAGTTTGCTTGGCCTAATGTATACGTTTATAATGTGCCACATATGGCTGACGCTCAAACTTAAAACTGTAACAAAATCATGCAAAATAATCAATTTTTCGGTTGAAAAATAAAACAATGAAACATTCGACCAAAGTAGGCCTAAATTGATATTTTCGGGCTTCGCTTAAGCTTAAAAATATTTGCGTCAATGCACTTTTAGGAATTACCTAAAAGTAAGCACCACCAAGACGAAAGGAATAATATTCTGAGCAAAAAACAGAACGCTGCGTGCAAATCTCGACCTTTGGTTAGGAAACAAAACAATTGAGATCGTGCCAGCTGTCAATTGTCTTGGTGTTGTTCTGACCGAGATTGGTTGGTTGGTTTGTAGGGTTTCACGTCCCAAAGCAACTCAGGCTATGAGAGACGCCATAGTGGAGTGCCCCGAAAATTTTGACCACTGGGGTTCTTTAACGTGCATTGACATCACGCAGCACACGGGCGCCTGACCGAGACTCTTATTGCAGATAAACGTATTGAGAATATCTGTACTAAATTAAACAAAATTAATGCCATCTTATGTCTCCAGAGGCACACACTCCCACCTAGAGTGAAAATAATTATTTACAATGCATTGTATTGCCACACTTACTGTTTCATGGCCTGGAGGACAACAACCAAGCAAAACGAAATGAAAATTGTAATGGCTCAAAAACGATCAATTAGATTAATAGCGAATGTACCGTGGTGTACGGGTCCCTGCTTTTCTAGGTTTAAAATCATTAAAATCTCGGAGTTCTGTCTATTCAAATCAATCTCTATGTACGAAAAAGCTGTTTACGATAAGAATGAGCTCCTTTTATCAAGTCTCAACCTGACTCGTTGGATTTCAACCTACGATACACGGAACAAAATCTCGTGGTGCGTACCTTTCTATCGCACTACATACGGTAAGCAGTCACTGATATATAGTTTACCACATTACCTCAATATTTTGCAAAAGAACAGCATCATGCCTGAATAGACTTCAGGGAAAAAATGAGGCCCATTTATTCCCACGTTTAAATGTGCACAGAATTGACATTGTGATTGACGTTGTGATCAGAATATATATGCAGCTCTGTGTACCTTCAATTCACTTGCATCATATTTTGTTGATTGTAAGCAAGATTTCTGTGCATAAATATGTTAAGTAGTTCTTTGTCAAATTATGTCTCGTGGTTGTACATGCCTAACCTCCTGCAAATTATAAATGCAGATATTTTGTGGCTTTATTTAATTTGTGTCTGTGAGTGTGCTTTTCCACTGCGGTTGTGATCAGCTGCTGGGCTATACACCCCGGCGGAGGACCCAGGGTGGATCTCAAGCAGCAGCAAAGCAGCTTTTTGCCTTGCGTCCTCTCTCCTTTGTTACTGATGTAACCTTGAGAGAGTTGATAAACATCATTAATTTATTCATTAAACGGGCCATGCGTAGTCGTCGTAGTCTTCTCTCGGCATTAGCGCATAAAAAAAACAAAGAAACTGAATAGTCGAAGCATATATCGGCATGTAATTTAAAACAAGTGCTTGCGCCATCACAAAAACGCTGGGGCTTAGTGGCATGGTGATATTAGGATAAAATACAAAGTGTGGAGTTTATTTTTAGGAAGAGTGGAAGTTTTTGTTTGCTATACAGGCAAGCTGTTTTAAAAGATGTGATTTTTTTAACTTTCTTCGTCAGATTACAATTGGTGCCTTAAAGCGCTAGTTCAAAAAATATATCTTTGGAATAGCCAGCGCAGTCTGCTAATCCTGACTAGTTCCTGAAATCAGGTAGATAGGAATGCAGGAGAACAATCCTGAGTATATATCATGAGAACGGCCATGGGTATCTAAGCGTTTGAAACAAAAAACTTTTACTCAGTTAAGAAATCAGATCTCATTTTGAACAATATTATGTTTGTTTCTGAGGCGCGAACAAAGAAACCTAACCATTTCGATGCCTCACTTCACTTACATGGTGATGCTCTTGTTTTGATAATGGCAATATAAGGGTATGTGTAGAAAGGACGTTTAGAAACGATTCCGTTCTACCCTGAGACCCACAGATTTATTCTTTTCATAGATGTAAATAGATTAACCTTTTGTTTTATAGTCCATTTTTGTGTGAGGACTTCTTCGAGGCAGCAGGCTTTTGCTTCAGCCGAACTTGTCTATTTGACAAATACTCTACTGCCATAACTGGAGTAGCTTTCAGGTTCTATCGAAACGGACTAATAAGAAAAGAGAAAAACACAACAGCTAGCACGTGCTCTTCAAGGATAACATTGCCCGATTGAGATTCTGCAGTAGATCTAGGTGTCTTCTTGCAAGGTATTACGTAAGGAGACACCTACCATGAGTGTACGAAAGGGCACTGAAGCAGAGTCGAGGGAATTCTGAGTTCGCAATCCGAGCCAAGGTTTCGACAACGGGACTTGCCTTCGCCAGTGCCGTGAGGGCGGCTCTTGTAATGTCTCTTCAAGCTAAATAACATTGCCATCACCCTTAGTTATAAAACCTGGAGATCGGATTCAACACTTCAAGTGACTAAATCCCGAGAACCGCTATTTGCAGGGTGTGTACGGCGTGAGAATTCGGTACATGCGTGTGTCGAGGATACGAGGTAGCTGCATCAATACGACGAAGTTGTTTCGCTGTCTCCCATTCCTCAAAATTATTGTTTGTAGAGTTTCTATGGTGGAATCACCACCATTGAATGTGATGGCAATAGATGTCAATCTCACCAACCTGACCTAGAAACGTGTGCTGTTTTTTCGATGGCCGTCAAGTGTACAGTTATCAAGCGTTTTTTTTTTTTTTTTTTTTGAGGTTGGCCGTAAAAACGCCCTTCGGAAAGTGAAGCCGCATTCTAATAATAGAGCCCCACGTGTTCAACCTCGAAACTGATCGGTAATCACACCCAGGTCACTGACATGCTTAGTGATGGCTTTCAGAAGTGTCTTTGTGGCGACCGAACTGTTGGCTAAAATTGGCGACCAGACTGTGTCATATCGCTGCAATAACCATCTGGTATGTTGTGGAGAAGGCTTTCAATGATGCCAGCCTATGATGTCTATGAATTTCACTAGCTGTTTTCTTTATGATGCTATGTCAAAAGAAATATAACTAGATAACATTCTTGCAGACTGCGGCTCCTGGTCATTTCCTCGCTCTTCATTGCCGGCTGGATTAGGTTATGTCTGTACCTAAGTCTTGGCTATGAGTGAATGCCTGAAACTTTAAGTCCGTCATTTCGTTCTTGCTTTTAATAGCACTGATCACTTGCTGTAAATGAGCAGGTGGGGTGACCGTCTGTTGACATCAGAAATTCTGTCCAATCAGATAACAGGATATTATGAAAGAGATTGCATTGCAACAATTGAAAGGTATTTCCACAGGGTGGATGGATGCAGCTTTGTGAGTGATATCGAAATTAGCCGCAGTGAATGTCCCAATAGAAAATTATTTCTTCCTGCCATACTTAGTGGCACACGAGATTTGTGTGTGGTGTTGTAAAAATTGGCTGTTTCGCCATTAGCTGCAAAATAAGGGTAGACCTGATTCGTATCAAATGAATTAACATGCGAAGGCGGAGAAATATTTAACATGAATATAAAATTTACAACCTACTATCCGCTTGGCGATAAGTCCATCGTCATTTTTAGCCCTGCGCTTTCATCATTGGTAGGCATTCGAATGTGCCGAGAACTGCAATTACTGTAGCACGATTGCAAGACAAAGTAATCTGAGTGTAGCAATGAAATTTCTTCTCGGGTAAATCCCTGACAGTTTTGCTTGAAATGCATCTATACTTTACTGGTGTATATTATTGTGACTAGGTTATGAATAGTCTTATATTTTATGTTCGAAATAAACACTCCACAGACAGCTTTGAGTACATTGATTTCGGTTGTTTGGAAAAGCAGCGTGTCTTTCCCGCACTGTTGTTTGTAATTTTGCTGCTCTGAGTGCTCTTCTTGATGCGTCTCAGCTTGTTTACACTACGAATATTAAGAACAGGAAAGGCCATTCGCGAGTAGCTGGTGCTTTCATCGCAACAAGATCGAGTATCCGTTTCTATCCTGTGTACCTACCATTCCACGGATAGGGGCAACAGGCGCCAGCAGGAGACGAAAAGAGTGAAGAAATAATAAACTTAGGAACCCTTTAACAATAGAAACCATCGAAGAAGCGGGTGAGACATGCGCGAAGCATAGTTGCGAAAGGAAAGTGGAGCAGAGATAAACTTGTTGGAGGTTTCGTAATACGCTCTGCATTGTGTGCTCACCGTCTCGTTTCTGCGCCTGACACGCTGTTTGCAGCAGATGTCCTTGCGAGCCATATACAGCTCAAAAAAAACTTTCTTCATTGTTTCACGAAACTATCTACAGTGCGTCTTCCCGCGCGTGCGTGTGTATGTGAGTTTGTGGTTCTTTGTGTGCGTGCTTGTGCGTGTGTATGTGTATGCGTGTGCGTGCGTGCGTGTAAGAGCAGAGCTTGTAGTACCATTCGTTGTAATTATGTGTGTTTTCATACGCTTGAATTTGCTAGCGATGATGATGGCGATTTGATAGTAATAAAGGAAAGTAAAGAAAAATGTATGGTCTCCTAAAAATTTAACACCATCATGCCTTTTTACGTCAGCTGCAAAAATAACTTCCGTTAAGCAAATCACTGCCGCACTTTTTTTTTTTATAAAGATGCCTGTGTTCCCCTTTTCTGGACTCTTTGCTTCATGGTGCTGCTGTTGTATGCACTCAATGTTTAACCCTTAGCGAGCACTCATTTTAAAATTACTTTTATTACTTATATTTCCTACAAAGACTGGCACTCGCTGTTGCATCGGAAGGGCAAGGATTTGCCTACTTCGATGTATATATCGACCTTTGAACCTATTGCACGAGCGTGTCTGGTAGGCTGAGGGGTAGCCTGACAGACTGTACATCCAAGCTTCCTGGTTTCAATTCCCCTATGGCCCTCCTACTTTAAAGGAGCTTCCCAATTTAGCAGCTCTGCCAAATGGGGTGTGTAATATAGTGTTTGAGTGCGTGATTCTAAGCAGCAACCTAAGTGAAGCTTTCGCCTTCTCTCCGCCGTGGTAGTGCAGTGGCTAAGGCGTGCGACCTCTGCGCCCAAAAGATGCGGAATCGAATCGCGGTCGCAGCTGCCGCTTTTCGATGGAGGTAGAAACCGAAGCGCCAGTGTGCTATACGACGTCAGTGCACGTTAAAGAACCTCAGGTAGTCAACATTTCCGGAGCCCTCCACTACGGCGTATCTCGACGCCTGAGTTGATTTGGGACATGAAACACTACAAACCAAACCAAGACGTTTTTCCCTCACAGTTGCAGCATATCTAAGAATAAGTTTTGTTTGTAGCAGGCTTTGGCAAATGTGCGTAACATGGCCAGCGCGAAAGGGTTACCGAAAGAATTTTTGGATGAATCGCCTACATACCAAACAGAAACACGTTAAACTTTCTTCAAGGTTACGAATGAAATCTCTTCACTAAGTCGCGTTCCTCGACGTTCTAGCGCACTGTGGCCTGTTGCTGCAGGAGATGACAAAATAAATTAACTTTGCGTGCCTGCACAGCGTCGCACTTCAAATCAAACACTAACCTTTTTTAACAAATTGTGAACGACTAATAACCGAATACTTATCTAGATATTCATTTTGTGATGGCAACAGCACTACTTATAAGAATAGATATTTCAAATCATAAAAATTATTTTTGCGATTTAAATAAACGTTCGTTTGAGCTCTGCTTTAAATGTGCCATGTTTTAACTAAAAAAAACCACCCGAACAGAGAACTCTTGGGCCAAATTATGGTGCACACAAGTCGCGAGGTTTCTATCTTCATCTTATAAGTAGGAAACGACGGAAATTATATTACGTACATGCTACAAGGACAAATGTCTTTAAAATTGTCACCTTTATATCATACCGAACATTGGAGAGACACGGTTTTGACGACGTTTATAAGGACGTAATGCGTGAACTTCTGGAGGAGCGCTTGGAATGCGGCGAGTATTGATGGTACTGTTGTCCGGCGTTCAGTGAAACAGGCCGGCGATCAACTTATTTATCACGTCATGGTAATTCGGCAAACATGATATGGAATTCCTGTTTGGTTTAGCTGGAGCTCACGAACAATTCTATTCCTGTTACGTACCCGTTCTATCTTCATAACTAGAACTGCCTGACGGATTGAAGCGTGCGCGCTTGCAGTCGGGAAGATGTTCTCTTATGATTCCTGTTGAAGCCGCGTAATAAGTGATCGTATGGCTAAACGTTAATTAAGAAATTAAAATACGAGCAGAATTAGTGGTGAACTCAACGGTCAATTATACGTGGGGTATATGTTTCGGCTATTGCTGAAAACAATGTAGCCAATATTTTCTTACGTGTACTTAGCACGCAAAAAATAGTTCATATCTACGCTTAAAACACAGGCACAATACGTGAGCATTCATTGATTCAACAATAACGGAATAAATAAAAAATAAATAAAATACATTATAATGCCATCAGACGAATTTTGATGCTCCAACAGTGATCTAAATTTGGGACAAAATATTTTCTTACATTTGCGCAGCAATTCCGGGGTTTCCGTGCGAAACATATGCACAAAACGCAGCTTTAACGAGGTTTTAATTGCCTCAGGGATGCTACTTGTGCCTCCAGAAAATGCTGCTGCCAGTGTTGCGCCAATTACAATTTTTTTTAAGAGCGGTCACTCACAGCTGCAGTGCCTCAGAATCTAAAATAAATCCTTGGTAAAAAATATGATATCTGTTCAAGACATAAATATCAGTCAATTAGCGAGCAACAGATAGGCATGGCCACCACTTTGCGTACTGGCGTTAAGAGGTTGATAGTATGCGGTTGCGTGTATTAAAGCTTTGACAAATCTTTTTCTCAATAAATATGTTCTCACAACAATCAGCTAGAGCCCTCAGACACAAACAGTTGCCCTTTCGGCGTGCAAATTATGTATTTTTCTAAGCGTGTAGATATGTGCGTTTGGCACTGGAGGAATAAAATTCGGCCAAGTCAGTTAAGAGTGCATATATGCGACATTCAACTGCATTACATTTTGCCAGGCGAGTTTATTGCAATACAGTTCTTCCTGCTATAGTGTTATGTGCACCGTTTGTTGCGGACAAAGGCCGGCACATATCACCTCTGTCGTGTTGTCTTATTTTCTCGTCTGCCCGTCGCCGGGCGCGTTATACATCGGCATGCTGGGAGTGCCACCGGTGGAGCGTTGAATGAGGATGTCTTATGAGCAAGAAGCGCTAAAGTCTTCGCATGCCGACCTTAAGCCCTTAGTGCTCCTTTTGCGTGTCTCGCCTGCCTTTTGTACAGGGTCGTCTACACTTATTGCGAACAAGCATGCTCACCTCAAGGCGCCATTGCTCCCGATTCAACCACTCATTGACGCAAAATTGGCTAGTATGCAAAGCCCTGCCTTCGAGTTGCTTTGAGCCCGAGCCTCTTTGCTTCGATGTGCGGCAACCTTGGACAAAATGGCGCTTTGAAGAAAGCATGCTTGTTCGCACTAATGGTGGACGACCCTGTACATGCGAATAATGCAGTCTGCAACCGGCGTAGCCACAGATGCTCACGCTTTGCCTGTTATCTCAGCGAAAAACGCTCAAAAGGTAAATCACTGTAGCGCTCTTAGCCATGAAGCTTCATTTCAACGCCTATTTCTCAGCAAAAAAGGATTCGCAGGATGACGTCACTGCGCGTGGGTGACGTATCCTTCACACCCATTGGCCTCCTATACAAGTCCCAGACGGGAGTACTACCAACCACGCTTCGAGATGGGGTCGGGTCGTCAATCTCCATGCCTGCATCATCAGTCGACATGATCATGTCATCTTGTTTTGCCGTCTCTTGAACTTTGTCACCGATGGAATTTCGCCTAGCGAACCTTGTAAGGCTTTCACCTTTACATGACTGCCGAATGTAGTGTGTTACGTATGACATAAAGACTGTAATGCGCGTGCATATATCTCAGGCAGAATGATCTGCATCTGGTTTAAAAGATGTTTCATTGCTTGAATGTGCAGTGATTAAAGAATTAGGTGTTATAACAGATACTGCCAGCGAATGAAGCAAGGACAAAGTCAACGCTACGAAATTAGAACACTATCGATATCGATCATAGGTTTAGCTATAAGCTCCTAGCTGACGGCTCATAATTACTCGACTATGCTCTGCTTCATGAGATTTCTTACCTATTGAAAGGTTCCCTAATGCATTCGCGGCTTGAACACGAAAAATCGTGTAGCGTATCGACAGATCATATACCTTGTAGATCTAGAAGAGATGTCCATGAGTTGAGACAATGCTCCAAATGATGAAAATTGTACATACTTAACTACCGGGTGATATCTTAGCCGTTAAAAAGCTTAAATGTTTGATTAGAGAAGATACGCCTGCGTCGCATGTGCAAGTGAGATTGACAGCATGGCATACATAATCTATATGTGTGAGAGTCTTTCAGGGGCATTAACTGAACTAATGTAATTATTCGAATTTTGATTTCAACTTTAAGGGCAAAAATTATATTGTGAAATTTAACCTAGAAACGCAAGGATGAAGCTCAAATTTATAACTTTTCCACTGCCAACAATTCGCATTTCAAAGCTCGTTAGGTAAATTTTCTGACATCGCATAAGTGTGCATCATATATCTTGAAAAGTACGGTAAGTTTGACATAGTCAAATCCTTGTACGGTATGTGCATTGTGTTGCATAAGCAATAAGATAGGCGCCATTCCCCAGGAAGCTCTTAAATACGTATCTTTGACGCCCGATATTTTTAACCACACTGCCGGTTAAAAAAATTAAAAAGTGGGCTCATCTTATGTGACTACACCTTTCTTTTTTGCCCGGAAAACAATAATAAGAAGGTTGTATACATTACTATAGTCAATTATTTTTGTAATCAGAACACTCTATCAAGGAATTCATTACCACGTAGTTGCGAAACCAAGCAGCATAAAGTGCGCAGACATGGCTCTAGTTTTTGTTTAAATACATGTTCATAAGGGGTTACAAAATCACCCTATACGTTTACTACACGTTAATGTCTGCATTTCCTGTTTCGATCTCCACTCAAAACAGAATATGGTTTATTATGAAACGAAAAGTGAACAATGCAGGACACTGGGAATTTACGTTTAAAACTTTCACAAGCACAAGAAATGCAAAATAAGTTTAAGAGTGTTTATCCTGCCTTTGTTACGACCATTATAATCCTTTAGCCTCACGCTTCTGGTCTCGTTTTCTTATATGCAGAGAAGTAAATACCTGTTTAATTCTATCCTTCTTGTTAAGGCCCACCGTTTCTATTTTTTTCCAAAGAGAAACTCTTAAGTCGGATGCAGGCCAGAGCAGCAAGATGCTCGAGCCTCCACAGTGGACCGCTCACTCGTCACTGCCATCTAACAGGCACCCCGCTCTCTGAAAAGCTCCACTTATTTGGAGATTAGGGTGCATTAGCTTGTCCCAACAAGCAAATACTCTATGTCAGTGAATATTGTCGTTCCCCGTTCGTCTTCCACACTGTCTCGTTACACTAACGATGACAAGATGGCCGCCATTCAGGGCGGCTTTCTTTGGGCCTTATCTAAGGTCCTGTTCACTTCCTTTGATCTGCACTAGCTGTATTATTTTGCGGGTGTGAACTTTTGCTTTATAGGGTAATGATGCGATGAGCGGAAATGGCAGTAATAATAATTCTTGCCCAAAATACATTGTCAAAATGTTTTACCTTCTTACAAAAAGAACTTGCTAAGCTTAATCATGAGGTAAAGGTGGAAATAACAGTTGCTTGACACGCGAAAGAAGCGCCAAATACTTATCCGCTGCAAAAACAAGCCGTTTATATAAAATAAAATATAAATTTAGAAAGCCGTACTGTAAATCATGGTGCGAATGAGTGAAGTTTAGTATTGGCATTCATATGTTGCCCTGGGAAATTGCACGTCGCAATTCAATATTTATTTGCGGTTTTCACATAAGCCAATTGTTCATTTTCGTCACGAAGTGTAGGATTCAATGATAAAAAAGTTAACAATTTGAAGTTCCTAAAACGTAAAGGCCAGTCAATACTAACGAAATGCTTGATCGTCAGGGCGTTCATGGTAGCGCTTTTTTTGATGGTCGCAGGTTTAAATAGTGGGATTCTACTGGAGTACGGCCAAACCATAGAGGTCTACTCTATGGTTTACGGCTATTATGGCAGAGCAGCTCAAAAGACTTGAAATATAGTGCATTTATCTCTACCCTTTCACACAGTATCAGAAATATTTCCACCAGCTAAAAACAGATGCCGTGAAACTATTCAACATAGGCAAGCATTTCAAGTACTATCTTGGCTTCTTGCAAGCTTATTCACTGCGTACAGTGGCCAAGACTTTGTTTCTCTATTATTAAATAAGAAATATTCTCAATGTGGTCTAGCTGTTCAGCATATTGATTGTTCTCATACCGCAGTATTTCCCGCTATTTAAAAGGAGTGCTATAGCCTAAGAAAACAGCAAGCAACCCTGTTCAATCCAAAAGCCGCTATATAGCCTGCATAAATATATATATATTCGGGTACTACTTCTAGTAGTTAAATACCTACGGTAGAGTATTGTTAGGTTTTAAGGGTGTTGGGCATTACCCTAGTCTTCTGCGGAATAAATTTAGGCCTACCACTTTGTCTTTATGTGTAGGTCATAATTCACTCTTATCTATTCGTCGCCTGAGTTAGTTAGCAAGGCAATTTAATCAGTGAATCGCAAATTATTGAGGTATTTTTCATCAATTGTTACTCTTTTAACTATTCCCATTCCAGGTCTCTGCATACATCATCTAAGCAACTGTTAAATATTACATGGAAGATTGTGTCTCTTTGCCTAACGCATTTCTTTACTGGAATTTTGTTACTTTCTTCCTGCAGGACTATGGCTGCTTTGCAGTCAAAATAGAGAACTTCCAGTACTTTAATACATGACCCATAATTCTGTAATAGTCCCTCTTTGAGGAGGTGTGCTTGGGATTTAGTGTTACATGAAAGCGTTTTTTTTTTTCAAAGATGACTCTACCACCATTCAGAGAAGCCACAGGATACCTTTTCTTCCTGGCGCTTCAGCAGACCGAGTTCTTGAAACGGAATTTGTTTAAAACACTACCTTGCTAAACGTAGGTTTGATCTACCGAAAGATGCATACGCCAGGAGGCTTCGTTTATGAACAACCACAAGGAAATTTAAATTTAGAATTGTTTTACAATTGTTACTTGAATTACAATTACTTGAGTTACAATTGTACTTGAATTGTTTTACAATTTGCATGCGATGCAAAATATTAAAATATCTCACCTTTTGTTCTATCTACCATGAGCGATCGCAATGCTTCCTCGTAAAGGCTGCTTTGCCGTCGACGGGCCTGCAAAAGGAGAAGTAAGCCTTACAAAGAGCCATCGCTAGATCCTATTAAAGACACGTGTCTTTCCCAGTTGAACAATATCAAGTTAGAATTCTGAAGCAATCGGCTTCTAGAAGGCACTCGAACCCATCCCCACTATTTTCACTATTTTGTCATGTTGCAGCTCTGACGAGCATGCCGCACATGTCGTGTTCATTAAGCGTTTGTCCTGCGTATACATTATTGCCTTCTTCTTGGGCTTTTAGGGGCATTTTTCTTCCACTTCTGAAGCAGCCGGCCCTTCATTTCGTAACCTCCCACTAGACAGGGAGCATCGTTTGATCGTGAGACGTGCTCTCGTAACACCAAGCTGTATTCAGCGGTGCGAGACAAGATATCTTGTTTGCACAGGAGTATAGCTAGACTGTAGCGAAGCTAATAGCATGTGCCTCAGAGTGCGAGCTTGTGTAAGTGGCGCTTGCTGCTTCTAGTCGTAAGAAAAATAAATTCTCCAGAGTAAGTGCCGGACACTGATACTAGCGATTAATCTATAGTGTATAACAGGGGGGGGGGGGGGGGGGGGAGGGGAGGGGGATGATTTGGAAGACGAACAAAAGAACTTTTTATTGCTTTGAGTCCAGTTGTCGTTGTGATGGCGATCTAGGGAGGTAGGTGTGCGAAGATCAGCACAGACGTTCTTGCTTTATAGTCAAGCAGTATCTGGTAAGCATGCATTCATGAGAATCCTTCAAAAGAACCTTCACGAACGCACTGAGTGTTTTTTACGTCAGGCATGATGTATGAATGCAGCTTAATGATATATTTCAATACTGAAAAAATTACAAGAGTTCAACGCTGCTGAACCAAATATTGAGCGAAAGCATCAGCTGCGGAGGACCAAACGTTCTTCTCTTTTTCTTCTTCCTCAGCCCACATATAAAGCTCCGCTTTAACCGAGCCGTATGAACGCACTTTAGTGGTCTATAGGGGTAACGTGAATGCCAGGGTCCTAGCAGGCTGATTCTGACTCGTATGGCTGACGGCGTTAGCCAGGGCCTGATTTATCCAGCTGTATGACGTCACTCCGTCTCTAGCGCTCCTCGCGGAAGGAGCGGGGGTTAGGTCGCGTTGGTGTGCACCGCCTCACATGGCTGACGGCGCGCGTTGGGCCCCCGGGTTTTGCGGCAGAGGCATGACGTCACACCAGGGGTGAAGCTAAAGGTCAGTGGTATGCACCGCCTCGCTACGCTGAAGGCTTGAAAGTGCAAGTAGTATTGCTTTCGCAATAATAAAGACTAATGCTAGTTAACCAGGCTTTAACAACTTCACTACTGTTTAATTTGTTTGAAAACTGTATAAAATAAGGTAAAGGTGCGGAAAAGAGGCTTTTATATGCTAACAAATTTTAGGTAATAGTGTCCTCCTCCTAAACGAAGATGAAGTCTGCCAGTGAAAACGTTTTCTAGCCACAGAGGGCTTGCCTCTGTCCTTGTACGTTCAGGTTCGTCTTCTACAAGAATCCCACCTCATTTCGCTTCCTCTATACGGCTATAGAGGACGCCGTTTTTCGACAACACAATACCAACATTAGTTCTCAAACGTGCACTAGCATCAGGAGGCACACAGGTTCCTTTTGTGCCACCTCTATGAAAGAGTAGGCGCGGCCACTTGGAGAGAGAGAGAGAGAAAAAAAAGAGAAAGATAAAACTTAAGCTAAGAAAATAAGAACTATCGAGCAGCAAAGATTAATAATAATAATATTAATAATAATTCGTTCACAGGAAGGGAAAGGTGCACTATCTGTCACACTTGCTCTGTCGACACCTGACCGTGCCGATGCTCCTCCGAATTTAGGTTTTGTTCAGGTCCTTCGCCTGATTTCCATTTTTTGATATAAAGTTTCCTCTTGGGCGAGACACCCTGTTGTGGAACAGCATAATAACATCATTTACAAACCTAATAAAGTAAACCAAAAGCTTGAAGTGATAAACGGCACATTGTCGTGAAATATTTGCGTTGTGTGCTTTACGCAGGTGTTTATAGTTACGGTCGCTTTTGAGCCTAAATATGTCATGATACGAACGACGAAAACGCGCCAATGTTACGCCCTGTTTTTAACGTTTAGGATTATTATGAGTGAAAAATCGAGCTGCCTAACATTTATTTTTTTAGCTAGAGAAGTTCTATGGATTTACTATTCACTCTTATCGCGCCTACGCAAAAAAAAAAAAGCGAACCTATATTAAGTTTATAGTTCGCTGCAGCGGTGTGCTAGTATTTCTCCAGGGACAGCGAAATTTCATCGCAAATAATAAAGAAAGAAAAACGTACTGGTGTATTTTCAACCATAGTTTATTCTTGCCAGGTGAATTTTTATTTCCACTTTGCACGGTTGAGTGCAAACGTTCATTTGAATATTGAGAGGATATTTCCGAAGGCAGCATCGCGATGCTGGTTTATTTGCCAAGAAGTGTAGGAATGAAAACAGGAAACAATATTGGTACGCAGATGGGTGAACATAGATTTTCCAACAAAAGTAAGACCTAATTTTTAAACTTAAAATTAAAAAAAAAAACTAAAACAAAAACAAGAAAAGAAGAAAAGGCCAGTAATTTTTTGTTTGTTTCCATCGATTGTTGAAGTATGTAAAGTATTATTTCGGTCAAGTTGAAAAAAACTGAATCTCCAGTGCAACACAGCGTAGCTTGAGAGACATCGAACAACGATACATGGTTTAGACAACCGGTCAAAAGGTTTTGACAGCATATACGCGTCTCATTATTGACATACCAAGTGCACGTTCGGAGAAAGAGTGTACTGGACTAACAATGCAACAACAATGCAAACATTTGCTTTCACTTCCTTGCACCCAGCTTGTTTAGTATGCCTGGTAGAAAATTTGCTTGGCACTAAAGGATTTCCATTTTTTTTTCGGGTCAGGTTCTGCACCGCCTGGTCCTATATATGGAATTTGAAAGGCGCCTATTTTAACGCCCCCTCCCTCCCACACATAGTTTGTATAGTTGGGCCCATCTTATACCTGCTCATATTTCCGGGGGCCTCCGCTTTTCTCCCAAGTGAGTTTTGATTTCAACATTCTTATATTATTTTCTTGTGAAAGACCTTGGCGCACTGGATCGAAGAAAAAAATATACAGTGCAAGGCGAAGACGCCGGAGTGAAGGTTCTCCAGAAGCTGCTCGGTTAGGACCCGTATAGAAGCGATGTATGGTCATTTGATGAACGTTATGCCATCTTTACAGTACACCGAATGTCAAATAACAACAGCTCTACTCAAAAGTACAAAGCAGCCATAATATGTGTTGTAATATTGAATATGTCTAGTCAAATTGCTACCCGCCACAAGTACCCGAATCAATGCCAGGTAGAAAGTTATTGTTGGCTTGGACGAAACCAGTTCTGTCTTTAGCAGGTAATGCTGGTGGTGGCTAATAATTTAAATTGCTACAGTGTTAAATACCCTGGGCTCAAGAAAAAGCCGCGTCGGCATCGTGAGCTTCAGTGCTGAGAGCAAAAAATCCGGAGAATGTTTATGGCAGGCAATATCTGCCAGATGACATGGTTGGGTACAGATGCTTCGGCGGCTTTTGTGACGTAACGACTGCGCACAACTTGGGTGATTTGCAAGACGTTCCATCTTAGACAGCTCCTTTGAAATTGGTGTGGTACCTTCCACGATCATTGGAATACGACACTCCAGGTAAGCTACTCCTAGGCCACGGAGGAAAACCCGTACAGCTTGTTTAAAACAGGGGTTTATATCTATGTTCGGAAGCCTTTCAACTTTTGTCGTAGGTTACGATATACGCTACTGAAAACGTATGAGGTGATAGAAGCACGAAGCAATTAGTTATCGAACGAGCCTGAGAGTGCATGTACGCGAGCGGAAATTTTCACGTGGAGCAGAGGACTTGAGTTATGGACACTGTGACGTCATTCTGTAAAGGTGGAGTCCAAGTGTCCCAGAAGTGTTTTTTTATTTATTGTATTTACAGCTGAGGCCAGTCCTCCCTGGTCCGGTCTTCGATGCAAGAATACGGGATATTAAAATTTCTATGTGGTTATATGATTTAACACAATTGTGAGATTATTTTAGCAGCCTTCAAAACCTGCCTGTGCTGACTTTGGTTACCTGCATTTGAGAGATTTTAGAAAATTTGGTTAGTTTAGAAACGCAAGGCGAGTTTTTTACCTTAATGTGGCACTCCCAACGCAACCGGGGTCTTGGCGTATACTAAGCGAAGCCATCGTTAATGGCGGTTGGAGCTCCGATTTCATTCCGCAAAGCTTTGCGCCGCAGTGTAAGTGACGTCTGAAAGCACCTAATTAATTTTGACGTTGTGGTCTGAGCTCCCCAGATTGAAAATGTTCTTAATGTTTTAAACGTTTTATTTGTTTTTGTCCCCCCCCCCCCCCCCCCCCTCCCCTTCCGTGAAGGCATAGCGCGAAGCAAAATATTTGACTGCTTTTGTTCCGCAAAAGAAGCCTCTAAATCCGCTTATGTATTGGTACCTAAATTCTGTTCTTTACGGACTGCACCACTTGTGACTGCCAAATTAAATAATCATGAATTGGTAAATAGGCCTTCTACCCTCCTTCTATTCATTTTGTTTTATTTTAAGAGAGTTGACTATCCTTGAACATAGGGCTTGCATAATTAACACTCATGCGTCTAATATGTTTTCACGGTATGCTGGGCAATGATGTCAGCGAATTTGACAAAATTATTGCGACATAATTCTGCGCATAATTCTGCGCAAGACGGTTGAAATGGAAACAGCCATGTATAACGGTTAATGGAAAGTATACCTTCGATTTAATTCATTGCTGATGGCATGGGCCTGTTGAAGTAACTCCGTTGACTAATTGCAAAGTACGATTGAAGATCTCAACTCTCGAAGAAAAAATATGGCACCTAAAACTGTATGAAGGATACCTACGCAATGCCTAACATTCTGCGAAGTGAAGCCTAAAGTTTAAAATGTGCAACAATTTGTTAGTATTGGTAAGGGTTCGTAACCGTCTAGGTCACGTAGTGGCAAAGGAACGTAAAGGAACTCTCAACAGTTTGCAAGGGATCATGCTCGCGAAGCAGTGAGCGATCGGAAGTGCTGAAGAGAGTCTAATGCAAGCTGGAGCAATGAATTGGGACGGTCAAAGTAAAATACCTAGAATTAAAGAGTCAATAGCTTGCTTTTCGCATGCATAATTTGGGCATGAGTAGATTTTCCTGGTATATAATAACGAGAAAGTATATACCGGTCCTATGCTTGCAAAATTCAATGATACTCATGAGCACGAAGACCAATAAAAAGGCTTAAAGACGGCAATGAAGACAAAAGGTATACATTTAACATTAGAGGCAAGAAGCAGGGTAGGGCCGGGAATTCAACCAATGGGAGACAAGGAAATTAGCTGAAATGGAGAAGTGGTGTTCATAGGCTAGGTACGAAATGGCTAAATTCAGGTAACTGTTGGACACTTGGGATAGCGACGTGGATTAGATGAATGGCTAAGCGCGGCATGTTTAGGCTGAGAGTCAAGTGGGCTGAGGTGATGAGAAAGTTTACATAAAGAGATGACCAGATAATAAATTGGGAATCAGAGGGAACGGGATATCACCGGCGACGACGACGATGATGATGATTATGATGGCATTTCATTTTGATAGAAATGTTATTGGAAGCATAGCACCGAAGTTTATCGCAGAATGTCAGTCTTGTCTTAGCGGTTCATTATTGCACTACACAACAAAAATACATTGCTAGTCTTCATTAACGAGGATAATGAGCTAATGGAGCTTCGCAGACACATACAGAACCACCACCTACACTAAGGCAGGAACACTAAAGTAGGCGCAGAGAAGCAATGGAATAACTTATTCTAGGGCTGTCTTTAGACCAGTTGATTTCACTGCACCTTTGTTCAAGAAAAAAGCATATATTGAGCATGGTGCGATCATTGTGATAGCATGAAACAAAACAACAGTACGTATAAACATAAGGTGGAACATGTGGATTGGTTCGGGGAATGACGCACGAATATTCCTTCGAGACACACCACGCCAGCCACGCGGCCAGTTAGCTCTGACGATAATTGACTTAAAATTAGTGTGATTTTCGAGAATCAGACTCCGATGGTCGCCATGTGCTCGTTCACTTCTACACGCGACTTTATTAAGAAAAAAGCTCGTTTCACCGCTCTGATGACAAAAACGTTTTTGTTAGCATTTTAGCTTCGAACAAATGTCCGCTTGCCATGGGCGATTGAAACCAAAATTTGGGCAACTACTGAACAAAGTGGTTGGAAGACATATTGAAGTGCTTTTTTTTTTAATATTTACACGATGGAACGTTCTTAGCCTGCAAAGTCTAAATATTGTCGTAACTTCATTACGTCTCCAAACCTTTTTTTGTTACATCCTCACAAGCCAAACAACGTTCTGTGGAGTTAGTCTGTATATTAGCCGACAGAGACTCCATTAGGCATCGGCGGGGTGGCATCTAGAATGTATCTCAAAAACAGTACCAAGTTATGTGTCATTTCGGTCACCGAATCAAGGTCAGTCAAAGCGAATGGCAGTAATACCAATGGTTATAGAAAAATGCAGACCAGGACCGCAAGTTTGTCTTATTCAGCAAAAATCGGCGGCTTTCTTGAAATGACGCCACCATAATTTCACACTAAGTGCGTCTGCGACGGCGATGATGATGATGGCATTTCATTTTGGTAGAAGTGAAATGCCTGCCCATCCACGTTTTATAATTGTATAACTGCGTACCAATAACATGTTTATTTTATATATAATATTCATACGTGTACCAGTCCCTTATGTAATACCCCCGAACTAGGGGTCTTTAAGGTAATAAAGTGATGTGATGTGAGGCGATGAAAGCATTTTTGCGCGCTTTTGCGCACTCTGTGAAAGCGCGCGCTTGCTGATGTTATTCATTCGTAAGTGTTATGCTATGAAATTTAGAGCAGTTATTTGTCTCAGCATGTAACCATGAAAAGCGCGCTAGAGTAATACTCTGTAATGACTCAGGAGAGTGCACAGCAAAAGGCGGATCTAAGGTGGCTCACTTATGCTGCAGAGAGACGTACAATGCTGCCATCTTTCGCTTTTATTGTCCTAAAACAGCTTCAAAAAATGGTGTTCTCAGAAGAAACTAGAACGCTGTTTTAAAATTGAGGATGAGAGAAAAAAAAAAGAAGAGCAACGATGGCATAAATTATAAAGTGGATTTGGTTTATATTGCACTTCGACCTCAGCTCAATGCGATAATAAACAACCAGAAGGACGACACTGCCCAGAAATGTTCCTTCATAGGAATTACGAAAGAAAAAAAAAACTATTTTGAATAAACTTTGATCTTAAACTAAGGTGAACTTGTAGAGCAGCCCAAATCTTTAAAATATTTAACTGTCGTGCGTGACGGTCGCGTTTTCCGTGATTATGAGTGTTATAGAGCAGCTAACCTGCGAAAATTCTAAGTATAAGCAAGAGTTTACCAAGACTATGCTTAATATTGACCGCACTGCCGGTTAAGTTTATCCACCCCAAGGCGCAGGAGCACAGAAAAAGCGGCCATCGGGCACCCCAGTTAAAGAATTGGGCGGCTGTACAGTTACGCACGAAATAATTGGGACTACGCTTCCACTTGCAAATGCTTCTGTTGGAATAGGAGAATGAAATTTAAAATTTTTTGTTTCCATCTTGTTCAAAGGGCGAAAGAAAATATTATTTGCATGTGCATCAAAGATTTAATACTTTACGTTTACTGAATTTGGGTCCATATGCTTCGGTCCGTGACTGTACGTTTACGCAAATGGCCGCTATATGGAGCATACAAATTCGTAGCTACTGCGGATGTGTACGTATGACTGTGCCCCACCTAAATTAGTTTGATGCACTGAGAAGGCGTGGAAAGTGTTATACACTTTGCCAGAATAGCAAATTTACTAATATCTGTTGAGATATTTTTAAAAAGTTAGCCAAATACACTGCAGGAGCTGCTGTCCCCTCCCCCCCCCCCCCCCCCCCCTCTGTCTTTATAGCAGATTTACTTTAAAAGAAGGCATGGTTTATGACGGATTGTTCAGCCTCTAAAACGAACTCAAAATTTTACGCAATTAAACAAAACCACTTTTACAAACAATGCCTTTTTGCGTAAGCTCGATGTATGAATTATTTTGCTTGTAGGAAGACATTAGCCTCGTCGGTAAATTTGATAACTGTTTGTCAGCACAAACAATCGCTTCAAACACATTGAATTACAGTTTACCCTAAGGGCGATGCGATCTTCAATGCTATCGGGCATCTGGTAGCATGTTTCAGACCGTAGCTTAGGTCATAGGAGCTCATGCGGTGTTAAGTGATTTAGTGTTTGCGTTCGCAAAAATTTCGGAAGCGGAGTCCACGTCAGTTTTCTTTGTGTTCTTGTTCCGTTTGCTGGGTTGATTGTTTCATAGAATTGGGTTCTCAGGTCGTCGAAAGAAGGTTTTCATTTTTTTATCCAAGTGGTACAAGGTATCACATGGAGAGGGAGGACGCAGGGAGAAAAGCTGCTTGAATGCAGCTTAAGTGGAACCCTACGCCCACTTGCTCAGGCAACCCACTGGCTCTGCTGTTCACATGATAGCCATAGTTGAGGCAGTAGCAAAAACGAAATTAGCATTTCGCCGCTCAGTGCTCACAGCAAAACAACGGCAAAAAAAAAAAAACGAAACTAGCATTTCGCCGCCCAGTGCTCACAAAAAAAAAACAACACCAACAAAAAAAAATAAATAAATAAAACAACAGCTTCAGACCATCTAGGTCATCCGTTTTTCACATAAGCGGAAAGTACTCTCCGTGCAGTTTTCGGCACAGTTTGGAGTAGGTTACATTTAAGTGTCTTCAACAGGTACGTGATAGTTTTCAAACCCTTCCCTGTCATACCTCTAAGCGATATACTGTTATTTTCAATGAAGTTTATGTATTTTGGCAGAATAAAAAGCAGTGATTGCATACCGTATTTGGTGCAACATTGTGCTCCTCCTTGGAGTCCTCCATCAATTCAGTTCAGTCGTTCAGTCGTGTCCGACTCTTCGTGACCCTATGGACCATGTCACGCCACGCGGTCTCTCACTATCTTCCTAACCTCACATAACTTCATCTGCAGTGCCTCAAGGATGCCATCTAACCATCGCGTTCGTTGCCTACCCCTTCTCCGGCGACCCTTAACCTTTCCCAACATCAAATCTTTCTCCAGCGACTCCTCTCTTCTCATCAGATGACCAAAGTAGCTGAGCTTTAACTTTAGAATTTGACCCTCCAATGAGCAGTCAGGGTTTATGGTCGACAATATAGACTGATTTGATCTTCTGGCAGTCCAAGGAACTCTCAAGAGTCTTCGCCAGCACCACAATTCAAACGCGTCAATTCTTCAGCGGTCAGCCTTTTTCACAGTGCAACTCTCGCATCCTCCATATTCATCATCTTTTCGCCACCGAGGTGAAAATAATAGGGGCACGGGAAGATGAAAAAAAGGAACACAAAATATACAAAACGACGAGTCGCGTGAAACATATACGCTGGGCAACTAAAGATAAACCAAGCAGAGGGTTCTCGTTGCCCTGGTGGCAACAAGAACTGAAATAATGACACTTCCTCGCCTTTTCTTTCCTTTTCTTTCCCTACGCTTCGCCTTGTGAGCGGGGACAGGTTCTGGCCTTGAGTTCTACCTTCCCGCAAGCGCTGGCTTTTAAGGCAGGTTGAGAAATGGGCGGGAAATTTCTTCTGACGTTGCGAGATTTGAGCTCCGGCGCTAAGGGTTCCTTTTCGGTGGAAATAAAGTTTTCATTCATTCATTTTCGGTGTGCGGCGTAAAGTGACTGTATCTTTATACTATTTATTTGATATTTTTAGGCCATCATATGCGAATTTGTAGATGCTGTGTAAGATTGAATACAGAATTTACAAATACAACTTACATCAAGCTCTCGCCTATTAGCCATACAGTTGGTCTTTCGCGTTGAAGATTGATTTAGAAGTATTTGTCACCTACATGTGGTACGGTGCATTGTATAATACTATATTGCATGAAAAGATTTGGCGTCATATGGTGCAGTATGTGCAGGATATAGGGTATGACATGGTATAGTGTGGCACAGTATGATACCTTATAGTGCTTTATGTGATCGTATAGTGGCTGCAGGATTCTGCGACTGCAAGTGGCCTACAAAGAACCTAGGAATGAAAAACTGTGGAATGATTTCGCTCAGTTGTTGTCGTATATTAATTGATGAATTACTGTTGCGTTAATTTTGGTAGTCTGTCGATGCTCATCGCTCCCGGTGACTTAAGCCTGAAAGAACGACATCACGCACGTGATGTGCCTTCTGCCCTTACTTAACTAGTGGACCGGGACCAGCGCCGTGAAGTGGAACACACCGACGACGTGTTTCATGCAATTAAGGAGCTTCATTTGGCCTAATCCCGTCTCAGCAATGCAGGAAACTATGTGCTGGTATCCCGAGGATCTAGCGATGAATGGCTCCGTGAAGTGGACATGAAATGCTCCAGAACGCTTCTCTTGGGTTCTATAAAGCTTACGTGGTTCCGCCAGCACATTGGTGCTGTTAGCAAGTATAGTCTGAGGCCCCTGGTGGCAAGTTTAATCCCTTGGCCTTACGATTTAGCAGCTGAACAAGAGTAGCGTTTTACTATAGCGGTGAGAAAATGCTAATACGTTTTAGGCTTATTAAGGGAAACAAACTTTAAATCTGCCACAGAAAGCAGTCAGCTTTGGGTCTGCATCTGAGCGCCGGGGACACTTAGCAGAAGTTGTAGATATCCGGGGCTTTGCACTGCGAGTGGCGGACACCTTATGTTAAGAAATCGTGGTATGAAGAATGGGAAAAAAAACAGCATAAAAACAAGGACATCACAACATAACACAGTGCCTATTTTTTTTTTGTCACGTCCTTGTCTTCGTGCAGTGTTTTTATCCCCATTCTTCCCGCACCAACCAGCCCACCAAAATGCGCTCTTAAATCATGACATGACGTCTCTGTAAACGTGAACGAACAGCGTTGTTAGTCTGTGCGACAAATACCCTTCTTTTCTTCTTGGTAGACGATAGACTTAGCTATATATGCGCCATAAAATGGAACACAACACTCCATGAAAATATCACATCTTGGCCACAGTATGAGCCTGCATGGTTTTTTCACCTTGAAGAAGTGACTCTGCTTGTCTGTAATGTTTTTTCGTTTCCATTAAACCAATGTAATAACGACTCACCCCATGTTTTTACCCTGAAGAGCAGTCTCACACTGCAATGCTTAAGAAAGAGTTCAACCGGCGATGAAGTCGGCTTACTTTAGCTCATGCTGCGAACAATATTGAAGAGTGCGTGAGATCGCATGTATCTTACGCCACGATTAAAGTTTCGATTTTATTCCTTACGTGGAAACCATCTGTTTTGAATAATATTTTCACACTAACACGCTTCAGAATCATGCGCAGAGCTTCAGAGAAAAACGTCGTTTGTGTACCCGCAATACGTTACGTGAGATTTAAAGGTGTACTCCCTGATTTGTTGCCTGTAACCGTTCAGTGCTCAGTGCAAAGACGGAAGCGAAATCAGCTTTTCCGCCAATATCTGTCTTCCTAACTTAGGACTACGTACATAAACTAAAAAAAGACAGTTGAATATCGAGTCGAAGAGAGGCTATCGTTATAATGCCCGCCCCAAAGGATTGAACGCGCTAGCGATTTCTCTCACGACAATGACGATAGGATTTCAAAGTGTAACGATCATAAGACCGTGAGGAAACCATAGGAAGTTTTCAAGTTAACGTGAAGGATATAATTTTTGTAAGGACATTCATCATCTCAAATATAAAGGTTACGGTTATGTTTCAGCAAGATCTTGTCCTACTGCCACCATTTCAAGAAAGAATTCTTCACAAAACGCATACTTGCACATTATGCCTAGTTTCAAAAAAATTTTGTATTTGATCTTTCACCACAACGTAGGAATGCTCGACAAAGTCAATAATGCCAGTCAGTGCAAAACCTGACATCATCTTCCCTCCGCGCGAGTTAAGATATTATGAACATTTTTTTTAGAATTCAGATCTTATGTCGATTTGCAGCTGATATTATCAGCGACTGCAACTCAATCGGAAGTTTCTGCGGACATCTCTGCTAGACAGCAATTAAAACTTTTTCCTGTCTAAGAGTCTTATTACCTAGCTAATCTAATTTCATAACACTGCACTGAGGGGGAAAATTACGAAGATTAGGGTGCACCCGCCTTAGCGATAAACCTGCTAAACTAATACCAGCGCGAAGGGCAAGAATACAAGAGTCGCTTCAAGTGCGTACCTGCTTTTTTAACCTTTTTGCTAGAGCTTGAAAGCAATTACCTCTGTTAATTCTTGGGTAAAATCCTATTCGTTAGTTCTAGTATCGTGCGCTGCTGTGCGATAGAAGGCGGTACAAAAAAAAAATAAACATCTTTGCAAAAAATGATAGCATTTTAATCAGTGCCTGCAACTTAATATCACGAATAAAACCAGCACACTGAGACCTGGAATTCGCCTTCAAAGAGGAAGAAGAAAATTCTCGAAGACGCCCCGCTAATTTTCTTTCTTCGCTTTTAATTTGCTGAGCCCGTTATCTACCAAGCATTTGCCATTGACTCGACCAGCCCGTCATTGATAAGACTTAGCACGCACATTTGCAATTATAGCCCACTTAAAAGCCCAATAATTTGTAGCGGTGCACTGAGTAATGAATGCTCAGCGCTGCTAGCAAGTTCTGAGAGCACCTTGTCCCTGCCACAGCCACAGCCCATTAGCATCTATGTCATGGAGACCTGCCTGGGATGTTCACTAAAGGATGTTTCAGCATAAAAACACCACTGTAGAAGCCATGGAAAAATGCGCTGAAAAACACAACACACCAGAGGACTCATATGCGCTAAAATACCACACACCGGGAAGGACACATACAACATTACAAGCGCAAATTCTGCTCTTCGTTTTCTATATGGCCGTCTCTTGTGTGTCGAGTTTTCTAGAGCATTTTGCAATGACTTCTGCAGATGACCATAGAGTAGGCCGACAAAAACGCCAGCTAAAACAGTACTGTGCTTCGCTTAACTAAGTGCCAAAATAGGTCTTTTGAAGCTTCCTAAGTCCGGCTACCAAACTTCGCTAATTGATAAAATAAACTTTTTCGATACATTGTTGAAGAGGACAGGTGCTTACCTAAGTTTTTACTCCACGTTTTTTCCATGTGCGAACGACAAACCAAATTTATTAGCTCTCGTACCAGAAGTATTTCCGTGGATCCTAACAGCGATGATTCTTAAAAAGTCACACATAAGCGTAGTGAATTAAAAAAAAATTTCGGAAGGGGGTGGGGGGGGGGGGGGGGGGGAAGGAGATTTATTAAAGCACTAGAACCTGAGGATGAAATCAAGAGAGAAAGAGACCGAGAAATTCCTCCGGAAAGCAATTGCGAAGCTGACATTCCCTAAGCTCCTTGAGCGCACTATGTCAGGAATTTCCAGGAGGCATAACTATACGTACATTTGGACGTCCTCTGTCGAATATTGCCCCGCTCTTGAATACCGATCCCTTGTAAGTTTTTCTTTCTCATTATGAATGCCAGAAAAACGTGGTAGTACTAATGACATTAGTCGCCAACATAAGGACAGAAGAGGATCGTGACCTAAGAAAGAGTGGACTGCGGGAGATTTAAGGCGAGTAAAAACGAGGTCCGGTATTATTATTCACATTATATTTCTCATCTCCTTCGTAGCACGTTCGTTGACACCGCTTCGCTTTGCCCTAGTTTTACTTTTGCGCTACACATGAGCAAAAAAGTGTATACATAATTCTTCGTCATTTGCATCAGGGAGTGAATACCACACCAGCTGTTGGCGTACTTCTTTGTAACTGAAAACTTCGTACTCAAATAGAAAGTAAAAATAAATACTGTTTAGGGGTACACACAATCGAGAAATGAAATCAAGAAAATGTCTAAATAAAATCTATTAGTGCCGCCTTTCACCGACTCCAAACACTGATGAATTTTGTATATGAAGCAATATATATATAGAGATATTAGTCCATGAACTTGATCACAGGTGAGCTGCACTTGCCGCCTAATTTCTGAATGCCTAGGGGGGGGGGGGGGGTCTATTTAAAGGGACAAAAAAAATCAACGCTCATTTGACATATCGGGTTCTTGATGACACCGAGAATACCAGACCCACAACCACACAAACACAAAGGGCCAGTTCTGGGTAGATCTGTACGATGCATATATGTTACCTGTAGTTAACGTTCACTACTTCAGCACAGTACCGTTGGAGCATTAACACATTAAAAAATTTAGTTTGCTATTTAATGTAAACGTGATCCCGTTCATTGAGGAACAGGTTTTGTTTGCCTTTGAATGTGCAACTTGGTGTTGTTAGCCGGTTGCCTCAAAGCTAAAAAATGAACCAAACATTGAAGTCAAAGAGTTTTATATGACGATTACTGCAAAACTAAATGGAAATATAGCAAGAAAATGTACTAAACAAAATACCCACCTTTAGTCTGTCATTAGTGATTGCGCACGTCTTTCGTCTTTTCTGGCATAAAAACAATGTATTACAGATGGATATACAGTTCGACTAATATTGTACAATTTTTTATCAGTTTTTTGTTATTGTTTTCTCTTGTTCCTATGCATATATGCCCCCCTGCTTGGACCCAACCGTCTGCAGGATGTAATAAATAAATAAAAAAAAAAACGTGTACAATGCAGTATACACTCAAGCAGTGCTTGAAAGCTTTATTGCCCGTTTATAGTGCTTACGGAGACAGGGACACTTTGCTGCCTTTAAAGCGTATAACACGGTACTCCGGCGGAGCAGCGGCCGGTGCGGATCGATGTTTCCCGGGAGCGCCGGTCAGCGTGTCTCCTCAGTAATCATCAAAGTCCTTTCGCCGCCAACGGCTCTCACTCGGCGTTGCTCGCTTTGTCGTCGCAACTTTCTCGCTAACCATCAACGTATGCAGAAAGAAATAAGAAAAATTACGTTGACCCAGTTTGTTACTGCTTCTCCGTTGCCTCTAAGATATAGCAGGCCATAGAGAAGGGAAAAAGGAAATGAATCGAATGGCAGACTGAGAGTGAGAGCGAACGAAAGGATCAGTAAATTGGCTTGCTGGTTTGCAGTCTTTAACGTCCCGAGACAAGTCAGACAGCTATGTGGGGCACGAACTGTTTGCGGAATGTGGTCACAATTGCGCAAAGTAGGAAGGTGTTAAGATTGTAAAGATTGTTAAGGGAGGTCTTTTTAATGCAGTGAGGTCATGTTGATTAAGGGCATCAGTTATGATGAATGCTGCGAATATATTATTGTTATTATTTTTATCACTGTACATTTATGGCTTTTTCGGGATTACTTGCGAAAGCCCTTGCAAGCTTTGACGAAGAAGCTATATTTCGGCAATGAAGTTTTGGTTAAAAATAAGCATTGCTAAAATCATTATAAAAGTACCGCTTTATGCCTCTCCACAGCGCCTTAGAATTTGAGCACGTGCAACAAAAATATATTAGCGGCCATACAGTGAAAATAGTGGCCTTGGTGGAAGGAGGAGGGGATGAGAGAATATGCCTTTTAGTTAAGCGGCTACAGGAAGGTTTTGGAGAGACGGTGCCGTTCAAATTGTCATGGATACCATCTCTGCTTCTCTTCCTTGACCCGACTCTAGCACGTCAGGTTACGTTATTCAATGTTTTCGCATCTGCGCATTAGAGACTTCAGCATTACTGCGACCATGATCGTTCAAACAGTGCAAGCTACTTATTACACCATGAATATTTTACTGCACGAGTACAAGTAGCCGGGCTAATCCCGTCTAACAAGTAGGAAAATTGGCGAATGCTTCATTAAATTTTATTGCATTGATGAAGTGGCCTCGATAATGTAATTTCGAAGTGATTCTTCGTCCGCGGTAAACATTATTTTGGTGTATATTCTATAGCCGTATATAAGTCCTCAATTAAGGGGCGAGTGTCCATCAAACAGGCTCTCCAAAACGTGGTTTCGGCATATTTAAGTCTGTCGTTGTTGGACCATCTCGGATGACGTACGCACCATCCCAATAGGTGAAAGATGAGAGCAAAGGAAATGCGAGGCATGCAAATCCGTCAAAGACTTTGGCTGGAGGGCCTAAACTGAAGGTGGGTTTGTCGCTGTGTTGTTGACTTGTATCCCTGTATATTATGAGAGCACCGCCTAATAGAATTTTGTGGCTAACATAGCAGTTTTACATTACCAACTTCAGTGATGTATAAGAAAACGAAAATAACGGAGGTAGCTTCAAAGCAGCAAATTGTGGTACCGTGGGTCGAAGAGCGAAGGTGAATTCAGTTCAGTTCAGTTCAGTCGTTCAGTCGTGTCCGACTCTTCGTGACCCTATGGACCTAGTCATGCCACGCCTTCCGGTCTCCCACCATCTTCCTAACATCACATAAATTCATCTGCAGTGCCTCGAGGATTCCACCTAACCATCGCGTTCGCTGCCTACCCCTTCTCCGGCTACCCTCAACCTTTCCCAACATCAAATCTTTCTCCAGCGACTCCTCTCTTCTCATGAGATGACCAAAGTAGCTGAGCTTTAACTTTAGAATTTGACCCTCCAATGAGCAGTCCGGGTTTATGGTCGACAATATCGACTGATTTGATCTTCTGGCAGTCCAAGGAACTCTCAAGAGTCTTCGCCAGCACCACAATTCAAACGCGTCAATTCTTCGGCGGTCAGCCTTTTTCACAGTCCAACTCTCGCATCCATACATCACAAATGGAAAGACCATAGCACGAGTTATACGGATCTTGGTTAGCAGACCAATGTCTCTGCTGTTTACTAGGCGGTCAAGGCTAACCATTGCTCTCTTTCCCAGGAGCAGGCGTCTCCTAATTTCATGGCTGCAGTCTCCTTCCGAGGTAATCTTGGAGCCCAAAAAGAGAAAATGTCACAGCTTCCACTTCTTGTCCATTGATGCTCCAGGACTTGATAGGGCAAGACGCCATGATCTTTGTCTTTTTAATGTTCAGTTTAAGCCCAAACTTCTCACTCTCTTCTTGCACGCGCATCAGAAGTCTCTTGAGTTCCACTTCACTTTCTGCCATTAAAGTGGTATCATCCGCATATCTAAGGTTGTTGGTACATTTTCCAGCAATCTTCACTCCAGCTGAAGACTCGTCCAGACCGGCCTTCCTCATGATGCACTCTGCATATAGGTTAAATAGGCAGGGCGACAGTATGCAGCCTTGCCTCACTCCTTTCTACATCGGAAACCAATCAGTAAGACCATGCCCAGTTCTGACTCTGGCCTCTTGTCCTTCAGACAGGTTCCTGAGGAGACAGATGAGGTGAGTTGGAACTCCCATCTCTTGGAGAGCTTGCCACAATCTGCTGTGATCTACGCAGTCAAACGCTTTCGCATAATCAATAAAGCAGAAGTAGATGGGTTTCTGGAACTCTCTTGCTTTTTCCATGATCCAGCGAAGGTTGGCAATTTGGTCTCTAGGTCCTCTGCCCTTGCGAAACCCAGCTTGCACGTCCGGAAGCTCCCGATCCATATACTGCTGCAGCCTACCTTGGAGGATTTTCAACATCACCTTGCTAGCATGCGAAATAAGTGCGATCGTGCGGTAGTTGGAACAATCTTTGGCACTACCTTTCTTTGGAATGGGGATGTAAACTGACCTCCTCCAATCCTGTGGCCACTGCAGGGTTGTCCAAATCTTCTGACATAATGTATGCAGAACGTTAACAGCGTCATGGTTGAGGTTTTGAAGCAACTCAGCTGGAATGCCATCAATTCCGCTAGCTTTGTTCTTAGCAAGGCCGGCTAAGGCCCACTCAACTTCACTCTTCAGGATGCCCGGCTCGAGATAAGTAATCACAACCGTCTTATGTTGGGTTTGCACATTCGGGTCCTTCTTGTACAGTTCTTCTGTGTATTCCTGCCACCTCTTCTTTATCTCTGAGGCTTCAGTGAGGTCCTTGCCTCGTTTGTCCTTTATCACGCCCAGCTTAGCACAGAAGCTTCCTTTGATATCTTTGATTGTCTTATACAGAGCTCTTGTGTTCCTTAATTGGCTCTTGTCCTCAACTGCTTGGCACTGCATGTTCAGGAAGGCATTCTTATCTCTCCTTGCTATTTTCTGAAAATCCGCATTGAGGTGAAATAATGGTCCCCTAAATCTTAGCTTTTGCTTTGTCAGTCATTTTTTTGTGGGAGGGAGTGGGGGAGATCGGTTGAAGAGGCACATGAAACAGAGAAACTCTGAATAGTATTCATGGTTATTTGTTTACTCTTTTTTTTTCGACGCTGCTTCCTCCCATCACGCCTTATGATCCTCTTGCCGAAAATGACAAAAGATGTGGCTTGGTTTGGTTTGGTTTCGTTTGTGGGGTCTAATGTCCCAAACTGACTAAGGCTACGAAAGACGCCGAAGATAATATGCTTTGAACATACTATGAGCCCAGCAGATAGTTGAGCGTACGTTTGCGCAAAGGTGTGAAATGAAGTGGTATGCAAATGCATTCAGACGACGTTCACAGATAGAGGGAGAAATCAGATACGGAAAGTTTTTTGGCGACGGCTGCAGCAACTGAAAGCTAATAAAAGACCTATATCAGTATGCTTTTGCTTGCTGTATATACACTTGAATGAGTTGGAGGATAAGCAGAGACACTTCTTTCGGAAGTATTTTCACAGACCTCAACAGATCACTACTCTTTCGCCCTCATTGTTGGCGTACTGGTAGGCCACACCATTTCCCCTTACTGGTTTTGTGGCTAAACAGAAAATAAATCCAATTCTATTTTGAGAGATGCCTTTAATGTGAGGCAAACGTGGAATATTGTAACATAGATATAATATGACCTTATGCACATGCCCCGCCGGGGTGGTGCAGTGGTAAGACGCCCGACTACTGTGCCGGAGTTCCCGGGTTCGAACCCGACCACGGCGGCTGCGTTTCGATGGAGGCGAAACGAAGAGGCGTCGTGTGCTGTGCGATGTCAGCGCACGTTAAAGATCCCCAGGTGGTCGAAATTACTCCGTAGCCCTCCACTACGGCTCCCCTTTCTCTCTATCCACTTTCATTCCCTCCTTCCTCTTTCCCTTACGGCGCGGTTCGGGTGTCCACAGAGCAAGTGTGACAGTTACTGCGCCTTTCCCTTCCTGTGAACCAATTTAACTTTAACTTGTGCACACATTGATGGGAATAGTCTAAATTTCCGCTGCGCAGCTAAACATTGGTGCGAAAGTTTATTTTTCAAACACGTCATTAAACATACACCAGCATCAAGAAATTAAAACAAACAGAGTCTGAAAAACAGTCATCGCCCCAAGAAATCACAGAGTAGAACTGTGAGCATGCTGATCTGCGTTCTCCTCTCTGATTTCCTTTGGTGATGACTGTTTATCAGACGCTGTTGCTCCTATATTATTAGTGCGAAAGTCAATCTTGTGTTGTTTTAGATTAAGTAGACCTGCCTCAGAAAATCAATGCTATTTGTTTCTACAACCATTTTTACATAACAAAGGCATATAGTGTGATATGTATGATCATATTGATAGAAATGGTCTGAGCTTCCGATGCGCGCAAATACTTTGCATGTGATTTTCCTGCGCTTACAACTAGCAATTATGGGTGTATTAGATAATCAATGAATAGAGCATTTTAAAATAAACACCATTTACTACACACCTTTTATGGGAAAATCAGCGGATATATTCGCTGTTATCAGGTAGTGTTTGAGTATGGAGAAAAAACTGCACGTGGAAAAAATTTCTGCGCGTTAGTACACTTAGCAAAGGTACTTCCGTCAACTGGGAACACTTTATTACGGGAGCTTTGGGCCTTCTCTGCATGCTACAAGCAAGTCTTGTTTCTTCCGAGGCTCACTCAAGTTTAAGAGATGCGTTGGGTTGCCTTGCACGGCGGAAATGGCCAAGGGGGCGCCAGAGGTCAAGCCTGAAGAGAAACTGTATCACTCGATGAAAAAGCCCTGAACTACTTGCTAATAAAAAACATTCCTTGCTATCCCGCCCCGTTTACGTTCAATTCCCAATTCGTCAAGCCCCTCTCGCTACTTGCGACGGGCCTAGCTAAGCTCGAGCCAGGTGAAGGAAGTTTTTCTTGGTTCTCGTATCGTAGAGTCTTCCGAATGATACGCATGCTGGTTACAATAAATTGATGTCGAAATCACTTCTATATATACTAAAGAGAATTAGATGTGCGCATGTTGAACGCATAGAAGTTCCTAATACGAAGGAGCGGCAGCATAGCCGGGCGACGCGTTTATTTTTCAGTGTTGTCATTACCCCAAGGATTGGTTAACAGGACATCATATTTTTTTAACGTGGATAGCAGTTTCACATTATTCGGAATACACTGCCGAAATTGTATGTCAAATATCTGCTCCACGACTCACTAAGCGCGGGTAAAAGCCGTAATCCAGCGTACACGAAGGAGTAATGTTGCTTTTATTCGTATCAACTGCTCTTAGCGGATCTATTACTCAACCCTGCACTCTCGCTGCGAAGGAGCTTCTTTATCGAGCGAGCGCTTTAATGTTGCCTATCACCCCACCGCGGTGGTTCAGTAGTTAGGGCGCTTGACTGCTGAATCCAAGGATGCGGGATCTCTATCTATCCGCGGCGACCCTTTTCGATGGAGGAAAATAATTACGAGGGACTTTAGCGACTAAAGTAGTGAAAGGCGAAAGCCAGAGTGCCGCATTCTTCTACGCAACTGCACTGATTAGTAGTTAATTACTTCATTGATTAGTTAGTCATTAAGTAGCGAATCGTATTTACTTAATTATATCGTCATTATTTATTGAAGTAATGAATTACTAATTATTCATTAGTTAGTAATTGATTACTGATTGGCATAAGGTCAAATAAGACACGCATTCGCGCATACTGTGGGGGGGGCTTTGTGATTGGTCTAGACCTCTATGACGTCATCACACCTCTGCCAATCAGAGCCACCGCAAAAAGCGGGACAGATTTTGTCCACGACAGCATGAGCCATAGAAGGGTTTTGCCTTTAAAGCTTGGCGCCCGCATGCTGTGCGATGCCGAGTGCATGTTGAAAAACCACAGGTGGTTGAAATTTTCCTCCGCTACGTGGCCCGTCAAAGCAGGAGCGACTTCAGTGCGTTGAGCTTGATAACCAAATCTATGACTGTTATCTTCCTATCTCTTTCCAGGCAGTCACAGCTAAATTTACAGTTTCTATTGTTATTTTAATCACTTTGGGAATGAGACTTACGTTTTTGTGTACAAGAGTAGATCGTGATTTCGGGAGGTGAATATTTATTTCTCTCCTGTAATGGACAAATTATATGAAAACACTGTTTTATTTGTCTTTCTTTTGTCCACACATCTTGAAATACCCAACGAATAATGCGCTGATTTTTTAATCAACGAAATACAAATGTATGCTCGCACCAACGCAAAGGTGAGCAAGGAGCTGAGTACACTGTACACCATCAACAGAGCGTATACAAATCAAAGGTTCAATTTCAGTCGGTGTAGGCGTAATCTGCCCAAAGGCCAACCCCTAAATGTTAACCGTTGACGGAGCGCTTTAGAGAGACAACATTCGGCTCACTGACATTCCCTTTCCTCCTGGACTAAGGGGTCCTCCTGGGAGTGTCTACGCCGCTTTAATTAAATGAAGCTGTTTCTTCCTCCTCCTCCCATTCCTAGCGCAGATGCTGCAGCTTTAAGTAAAAAGGACAACCATCATTGCACCCTGAGGAAGACTGGTAATAAGGCAACACGACGCTGATCTACGTTTTTAGGCGCCGAAAAACCAAGTTGTCAACGGATTGCAAAACTACCCTATTAAGACTTCCTAAAATTCGCAACGCGGGAAAGCGTGGGCTTATTGGTTAGCCGGCCGTGAAGAATTGCGCGGCGGCGTTGTCCGGAAAGCTGCTCCGCTTGGCTAATCTGGACTAATTTTACTGAGAAACGAGGCTCGTTTGGAGCTGGCAGACGCAGTGCGCTATTCGAAAACTGACACCATTCGTTAGGCGGCGGGTTGGCTAAGCGCTTTTTCAAAGCCAAGGTCAGCCGCCTCTGCGTCCCTAATGAACGCCCGGAATGGTCGGCGGCGAAGCTGAGTCTAATTGTAGGTCTGGTGGCTAATGTCTTTGGTTTACAGGGTACGTATGTGCTATTTGTTTCTTGATATGTCCAGGAGCTCCGAGAAACGCTCGCCAGCGGTCGTTAGCATGACTATTTTTAGTGGAGGATGAACAGAGTTATGAAAGTATATTTTTAAAACCTCGGAAAAGCACCGGAAAGGATATTTGAGAAGCCGTGTACACATTCGCGTGGGTTATTCCCTTAAACAGCTGTCGCATTTACGTTCAAAGCATTCACAGGTTAGGAGGGTATAAACTTGTCCTTTCGAAACTTCATGGTTTGGGTGACTACGAAATGGCGGCATTTTAATTTTATTTATTCAGAAAAGAAAACATGCTGCAAGTGCGGTGGAAAAACAATAAAGCCCATTCGCGCGGTCAATCTAATGTAGAAGTTATTGTCGGAAAACCGTATCTTGGCCCTTGAAACGCATTTTAAAGCTATTGCATTGCCAGGGCTGAATTGAGTGCTGGATCGTATATGTCGTGCCAAATGCTTCAAATGCTTTTTTCGTCCGTTATGTGTCGAGTGACTATGAAGCGGAGCCGAGTACGCTTGGGTCTGCTTTGATTTGACCGTGGGTTTAGTCAGTTGTATGTAAAGGAACACTAACGTACTTTGCTTCTTTAAGGCAAACATGAGAAGAACCTCTGAGAAACAAATGCTAGCGATATGGTTGCAACATTCGACGGGAGTTAGGTCAGTCAAAAGGTAGCCTTCAAGCACATAGGCCAAAAATACCTGAACATATTTCGCAGTAGTGTACAGACATGCGGCATGGTGCCGGAAGTTGATACCGCGCAAGAAATTCAGGGGAAATCTTTGTTTTTAAAAATATCACATTTGCAAGGAGTTTTGTTTTATGAACAGTTGCTCAAAGTAACCCTAAAAATATCCTTTCTGCATCATGATCATTTTGACGGATCCGGATACCGAGGTGGCAGAGACCCACATTTTTTTTTTTATTACTACTTGTGCGAGCCGCTCCATCTTCAATTGCAACACGCTTAGAGTGCCAAACTTTCTCTTGCTCGGCGGCGGCAATAAAATGAAATCTTTTGATTTGTTAAAAGCAGCAGTCTTTTGTAACAGGTGTTGCAGAATAATAATAATAATAATAATAATAATAATAATAATAATAATAATAATAATAATAATAATAATAATAATAATAATAATAATAATAATAATAATAATAATAATAATAATAATAATTGGTTCATAGGAAGGGAAAGGCGCAGTATCTGTCACACTTTCTCTGTGGACACCTGAACTGCGCCGTAAGAGAAGAGAGGAAGGGGGGAGTGAAAGTGGAAAGAAGAATGTTGAGCCGTAGTGGAGGGCTACGGAGTAACTTCGACCACCTTTAGATCTTTAACATGCGCTGACATCGCACAGCACACGGACGACACTTAGTTTCGCCTCCATCGAAATTGTTATTTGCCTTATTTGACTTAAATTGTAAGAATTACAATTCCTCCTAGCTCTCATATTGCGGCCTCTGTGAAATTTTTTTTTATTGTGGCGTCTGATTCGTTTTATTATGTTTGTCAATTAATTCTTGCAAATCAGCGTCAACAGCGCTCTCTTTATTACATGAGCTGTCGCTGGACGAGCCTTAAAATCGGCCCGCTTTCATCCCTTTATGTCTATTTCACCTGATGAATATGGCATTCTCTATTGGTTGGCATAAAGCAGCCTGGTTCACACAATACCACCAGTCTCGCTTGATTTTATTTGTTTTCATATCCAATGTGTGATAACAGAAGCACTGTATTGTAATTCCTCACATCCGTTCAAATTCAGAACCATTGTAATTCCTGCACATGTTGCCGACCTTTACTCTGTGCTTAATATTAGTAAATTTTGAAAAAAAAATTCGAAGTCCTAGTCGAAATACCGCGAATACTTTGAAGTGATCTTTGCCTCTTGTAACCATTCGATTTGAACATCCAGTCATACCACTGCCTCGTTTTTTATAACTACGAATTGATAGCATTGTTTTATTTTCTGTGCATAATTGTCCTCGAATGCCCCCTACTGGCAGCGTCTTGTTCAAGTAAATGATAACGGCCTCATGAAGGTGTGATGTAGTTAAGAGGAAGAACTCAAAGTTTAGATAGTCGAGAGGATGGAGAAAGCGCTTCTATTATGACCCTGCGTTTTAGTTCAGACTAAAGGAAATGCGAATAGCTCTCGCAACAAACAAGCGGGCTTTTAGATCTGGAAGTCGAGTACCGTTCAAGTCTAAATAAAATGTTTCATCACCATCATTATCATCATCATCATCAGAATTGATTTTTCGGTAGCATATGAAATAACTGTGCAAGCTTCACTCAAGATGGCTCTCGCATCAGTATTGAGAGGCCGTTCCCTGGAGGCCGTGGACAGTCTACATAGGGCTACTGAAGTCATCAAATATTTTTTATGCCATCCGTGAGAATCAAGCACCTATCTCAAAATTTGAGTGAAAATTGCTTTTTCCTAATTGTGTCTACATATAAAAAGAAAGAGACGGTTTTGAGTACAGGAAATCAGGAATGAATGGGGTAACGGGGTCCGACATTTCATACACACCAGCGGCTAAGCTGAGCGCAGTCAACAATGGCTGCAATACTGCATGAAACGTACGCGCTCAACGTTGCAGCGAGAGCATCAATGGTACGGAAGTTCAGGAGTACTGACAAGAAAGGCTGCAGTAGGAGAAGAGGAGAAAGGAAAATAATTTTTTAACGCCTTTCAGGGACAGAATGCTAAACCATGACACCAGTTTCAATATTTGATGGGCATGAGGCTCGCTTCCACTTATTTCAATGCTCCAGTGAGTGACAGCCATCGCGTAGGCCCTAATTTGGTATCCGCGTTTTTGTTTATTCCAGTCGTTAAACAACGTAAAAGCATCAGCCATTATTAGCAAGGTTATAGGAGTCATTAGCTAACGAATCTTGGCATTGCGCTTCTCGAGACGCAGTCCGGCTCTCGTAGCATGCCTTGGGAAGCCACTCAGCCTAATGCATGGTCCTCTGTATTCATTAATTTACACATATTACACATGATGCATCCCACGACATTCAGAGACGAGTGCCCGTGGTGCGGGAAGACCCCTACCCTGTACCACATAACATGGGAATGCAGCTCATATCAACTACAAAAAATTGAAAACCCAAATGAAAGACAGTGGGAGGCTTTGCTGGCCATCTCTGACCCGGAGGCTCTGCTCTACCTGGTCACAAGAGCTCGCAAACTGGCGAAAGCCAGTGGTGCCCTGGACTGGGGGCGCCAACCGCTCGTCAGCCTCGGTTGAAGAGGCGAAGAAAAAGATCCCCGAGCAGTTAATAAAGTTCACTCACTCACTCCTTTGTATTCTGGCGCTTCTGGAAGTTTCCACAAGAAGCACTGGAAGAAGCCCTAGGTCAGCATTACTTAAGCAACAGCCTGCAGGCTCTCAAAAGGCTGGGCTCTTGTATTCGTACGTGTGGTTTTATAAAATCATGACGAAGAAAAAGGTTTTTTTTTCTGTGCGCCCAAGAAGCAAAAAATAAACCCAGCAGATACCTGAGTAGCAACAATTTAATAATACGTCATGTTTAGGGATTCAACCGGCACTCTAAAATAAAAGCTTGAAAATCCTCGCTTCAGTAGTCGCCCTCACTTGGGTTTTCAACAGCAAATGAGCATGATGTACGATGGGTCGTGTACTCGGCTAAATTTGTGTTCTGGCGCGCGTAAGGTTTGCGTCCTTACAGTTAATTAAAAATGCTCTCTACTGTCATTATGCTCACAGTAGGAATCACAGCAATAAATTCATGAAGAAAGCTTTCAGCAAAGCCAATTCCTTTCTGCCTCAGGTTCATGCCGATTTTAAATATGAAAATTAATAATAATAATAATAATAATTGATTCACAGGAAGGGAAAGGCACAGTATCTGTCACACATGCTCTGTGGACACCTGAACCGCGCCGTAAGTGAAGGAAGGAAGGTGGGAGTGAAAGTGGAAAGAAAGAATGTGTTCCGTTTTCCATGCTGTTCATCGTCATTATAAGGACGTAAGGTACCATTTATACTTTTCCTAGAGGTTTGTTTCTTATCTGTATCGCTTTAAGTCGTGAGCTATAGTTCAGTTCTTATAGTATGCCAAACGGAAGAGCTGGTACCCCGTCCAAGCTTCGTATTATGGTCAGGTATTAAAAAAAATAAACCTTTACTACGCTATGTTTCTATATTCTTTCTTTGTCACACCCTGCGCGTTTCGCTTGTCAGTGGCTGAGTAAAGCCGTATGTGGTATACCATTAAAACTGCTTAAAATATACTGAGCACAACTTTAAAACCTGTAGACAATTTAAAGCAAATAGCTGCTGAAAGGCCACCTATTGCCTCATAGTTCGCATTTCACTGCGATAGCCAGGGATTCGAAAGAAAGCGGGTTGAACTTTTTAGATCATTGTGCCCAAAACACTTACACTGCCCGCAGTAACGAAAGGCATTGGAGTGCAGCTTGTGTAATAATTAGCAAAATAAGGGAATAAAATTTTATGAAACAGAAAAAGAGAACGAGAGAAAAGAAAAACTTTGAGTCATGTCAGGAATTTCGCGCTAAGTATACTTCTCAAACAGGGGCTAAGGAAGTAAGCTTGTTTTGGTAGCTGATTTCATTATAAGTGCTAACGTGGTACTTTGCATGAAAAGGTACAACATGTACACAAATGAAATGCAGCAGTTGCCGTAACCGGCCCATTTAAAAAGTAACTCAGTGCATCCGCACAGTTTTCAGACGCGTATCTTAGCTGGTGGGCGACTCCATCATTGAAGCCAAGAAATGTGATAACAAAGTATTATGTTTTGCTTTTCAAGCTAGCAACCTGAAGAAATTGGCGGCAAATTATTTAAGTGTTCGTAAGAATTAAGTAGGTGTGTCGGCAGTTTTGTGTCACCAGAATTGCCATCAAAATTACGTTGGAACAAAACGAGCTATATGGAAAAGAACGGTGGAATTAGATAGAGGACCAAAGAATATAGATGTCAAAATAATTTTGGTTCATGTTGTTTATTAGGTCTTTATTTATAGCCAATTAAGTCAATCAGACGTCAAAATAGAAGAGACGGGTAATGACGATGTCCACATGGGGTCACGTGATACTCGACTTCCTGCGACGTAAGCCTAACTTCCGATGGCGGATAATTTGAAATGCTTGAACGTGAATGAGCCGCAGAGGGTGTGATTTGCGCGCACAAATGGTGGAAATAGTTAGAGAATATGTAAAAAGATGTAATCAACCAACTACTATCTGAAAAAATTCCGGGAGCTCTGTAGAGTTTGAAAGCCTGAGAGTTGCTGCTTCACACGGTACATCGCGCGCCCCTTGTCGAACATAAACAGCATTCCGTTGAACGCATAAAAGTTAACCGGCGTTCTATAATTCGGTTAGGGAATGGGAAGGCGCAGTATCTGTTACTCGCAGTATCCCGCTGACACATATCGCGGACAACACATCGACGCTCAGGCTTGTGCGTTTCTGCGGTGCAGATTCAGCAGTGGTTTCGAATTTTTTTTCTCTTCATTTGATTCCTCTATTGACGGCGCATAAAAACCGAGAGCGCTGCAGAATGTGCAGTGCAGAAATGCGAAAGCCTTAGGCGTTTCTGGTGCACACGGGGCATCACGTGTGCTCTAGTTGTCATTATCAAATAAATGTACCGTCATTATCATCGCTAATGTCGTCATTGTCATTATCACTAATTGCAGCGTCATTGTAATCGTTACTCTGATCCTCACGGTAGACAAGGAGAATTATGACGAGCGTTTCACGATTTGCAATGTATTATACCTGCATTATATTACATTGTAATTTACTGTGTTATATTGTATTGTATATTGCATTGTATAGTATTGTGTTGTAGTGTTTTGTTATATTGTACACTACAGCAATAAAGGCGATAAAGATAAAAAATTCAGGGCCGTGGCGCTGTAGATTATAGCGCTCGGCTGGAGACTTGAGGGACAGAGGTTCGATTCTTGGTGCAGATAGAATTTTAATTACTAGTCAATGGCCGATTAATGTTATGATATCATCACTACTAAATCACTTTCATTGAACAGACTCCTGCTGACTAAACTTTCGAAATTACCGCCTAACGGGATGTGAGGTCACATTAGCTGGTGTGACAGAAAGGTGTGGCTTTGTCGTGACCGACAGTATGAGCCGTTAAAGGCTTTCCTTTTGAAACATAAACACCCCTACTAAGTGGGGATCGCGGAGCTTTTGCTAAGAAGAACTATGCTTGGAAATGCCCCAAGTCTACTTAAATGCTAAATGAGCAAATATCAAGACGTGCCCGCATCGATAAATCACCTAGAGATTGCTTGAATGAACATGGAGGAATCAGACGCTAAAAGAAAACAGAAGAATAAATACTAGTACCACCGTCCCAGCAGTCTTCTTTTCTCGTAAAAAGTGCTGATAACAAGGTTGAATTTGTGACCGAGGATTCGTGAGGTTAAGGCAGAGTGCTCTGCAATTCATCACGGAGTCTCTTTTAATTAGTTGATATCAAAATTTATGCCATCTGGCGTGATGAGATGCGGAATTTTGTAATTTAGTTTACGGAGCTTTGAATAATATGTTTGCAGCCGAAGAAACGCCAAATTCTTTATAAATAGGTGTCAAATTATTCGGTAATGAAAAACAAAATTATAAGTGATGCCGTTCGTGGGATTTTCTGGGAGCCCCTATTACAATCGAGGTTCACTAGACTTACCAACCAGTTGAACACAACTTACCGTTAAAGCGCGTTACGACACCGATGCCAGGGATTCTAGCGAAGATGCCACGTACCCCGGAAGTAACCTTTCAAGCGCGTGGTGTTTTTGCTCAGCCGCCACGCTTTTGCAGAAGAAGCCATGAACGAGCGCTCACATGTACAGGATAGGCGGTGTGCTGTGCAAGCAAAGAAACCGCACAACTAAAAGGAAAGGGCAATATGTATCATAACGCTTTATTCTTGCATCTCATCAGCACTTCTCAAGCGTGGTTGGCGGCAACCTCTGTGCGAATGTTTTCACCGTGACTTGAGTAAAGAAAAAAGAGATTGTAAGGAGGAAGGGAGTGACGAAATAGCATACCGGGGAACCGGAAGTACGTCAGTTGGTGTTAAAGCAAGCAGGAAGAAAGGTTATATGGCTCGGCGCAAGAAACAACACGCTGGGGAGAAGACGCTTGCAGCAACAAAGACATCAGGAAAGCAAACTTTGAACCGGGACCAGTGAAGGGACCATAAGAGTGAGGGGTAAGAAAAGGGAGCGGCGAGAAAGACACAGTCGTGGAACGAGAAACCACAAAGCCTCGTGGTTTCCATGGTGACTCCGGGCCATTTCCGGAGACTCGCAGCAGCCTATCGCTTCCGAGACTAGGCAAGCCAAGCCGATCCGCGCTGTGTGCGTCATGCGAGCTGATCGTGCCGTTGTTTTTCGCCGAGGCGAGGTTATGACGCCGGCCGACGGCGACAGGGCCGCTTATTTCCTTGTGCCTCCCGCTGAGACCACCCTTAGAGCAAAGATAGAAGCAGGGCCAAGCCGACGACGGGGGCGACACGCTGTGTCAGCACCTCTAAGAGCTCGCATCTATTTCGTGGTACTCGGCGTCCGATCACGTTTCGTCATTACGTTCCGCATGAGGCTGTGCTGAAAGGCATCGGCGGTGATTACTTGAAGATATAGCCTCCATGCCCGTTACATCGACCGCTGAGTGCCTTAAATATCATGAACACTTACAAAAGAAAATCTTTTAGCGGTCTCAAAAACATTGCAGATGAAGTCAGCTGTTTGTGTCAGGCAGAAAAATTTGGAAAAGAACTTACAATAAGGCTCTGCAGTGCTACCAAGGCACCATCAAAATGCTGACAATTTCGGTTTGCATATTAACAATGTCTGAATGGGGTTTTGCATATGTTTCACTCTTCTGTAGCTTAGCTTTCTGTACATCGCTGAAATTCGGCACATACACTTCACCAAATAAATCTTATTTTAAGGTGACTGCATCTTCCCCTCTGTCGCGGGATCGTCCCCCTGGCTTCTATGTGGTCATCTACCTCATCATTCTGCTGCAACGGAAGCGCTATTAGCGTTGATGTGCAGCTGTTTCAGGAGCAAGGAAGAGGAGAAATGCATTCAAGAGAAATTTCATGCGCAAGAAGAAATATCAAACGGAGGATAACTCTTTCTACTATTGCCGAAACTTTTCTAAAGTTAATATATTTGTACTGATAGCGACTAGAATTTTGGAAATTTCGCACGAATCATGTTATACATTTCAATTTTGTGTTCATGGCGGGCTCATGATAAAGCCTTAAGTCTTGTGGTCTGCGCATAATTTACGTGCCCAGTATTCGAGTGCATTGGCTGTCTGTTAGGATACGTAATTCTAGTGGCTGCCCCCCTAGAGAGCAGCATTATGATTTTGATGTGAAACCTACACTGCGGTAGGTTATCAAGACCTTGGGTGGCCGCAGCTACGTCGTGAAGGGGATAGCTACGAGAAGAAGACGACGACGAAGAAGATCAAGAAGAAGACGAAGAAGAAGAAGAAAAAGACAACGAAGTAGACTCAGATGTAGGAGGAGAAAAAGAAGACGACGATGAAGAAGAAGCAGACGAGGAAGAAGAAAAAAGAAGAAGAACGCTCGGTCACCCGCAGCTAATGCTTTCGCTCCACATTGGGTTCAGCAGCGTTGAACCCTTCTCGTTTTTTTTTTTTTTTTTTTGCTTGGTGTGGGTGTGGACATCATTCTTGGTCTACAAGGGGCATGCATGTACGTCACTGTGGTAGCAATGTTTTGGTGCACAAAGCACAGCGACAGGCTGTAGGCATATATATGGGCTTTGAATTTTCTGTTGCCGTTTTTACTGCTGAAGCTGTGTTGTGGATAACAAAATCGCGCCACTGACGTCACTTCAATATCTCATTTGGCCTGAGAGATGAACTCTGCAGATAAAGGCACTGTCAAAGTTAGGTCTTGCTGTTCACGCTAGCCTCCTAAAACGGCTGCTGTACTGTGCTCGTCATGAAAGAGCGGAGGACTGGGCAAAGGTGCCCTAACCTTTTACCAGAACAGAAGAACTAACATTCGCCAAATAGGATGATATATATCGTTAAGGTTTATTCACAGGTTGCGACTCAACCTTAACCTGGTGGTTAACGGAAACATGGCAAGCGCTTCCTTTTCCTCACATTTCTTTTTTTTTTTCTCTCTTCAGCGCTACCTTGCAATATCTAGAGGAATAGTTGACTCTGATACACGGAGATTTTGTTAAGAAATACTGCGGCATTATACCAAAACATTCCGTAAATTATAGCATAATATGCAAGTGATTTAAATAACAGAATGTTTTTTAATTATGGAGAGGAGCCCTATAGGAGCTGTCGAAGTACCAGTGCAGGTGGGCAGCTAGAATATTGCGTTTTTAGATTTGTTCTTCAGTGGGAGCGTAATCGGAGGTTACACGGTGAACACTCTGTAGATCGGCGGAGTAGGTTTTAGGAGGCATATAGAAATGAGCTGTGAATTTCTACAAATGAACCTGCTGAAAGAGATACGGTAATTGTGCTTCTAATCTCTACATTGCAACTGTCCTTTTCTGCATTTAAGTATATTTGCGCAGTCTAATCAGACGCTTCTTATCAGATTGATTTAATTAAACAATCACGACAACAGTAGAGTGCAACTATCTGCTTATCTATCCCGTGTATATAAGGGATAATAAGTGCTTGTATAATATGGGGTATGCCGTAGCTGCCCAAATTAATTAACAAAAAAAAAAGAATGCTAATTTAGATTTTCGTTTCAGAGAGAATGGTGGAAAGTTTTTGAGGGTTTAAGCAGTTTAAGCTTTACATATATAATTCTGTGCTCTCGGCCAAGCTGTCAGCATCGGCCCCATAGAGGTTAGGTTTTAGTGCGAGAACATTACTTAACCTTGTCAAACGTAACTGCGAATCTCGTGTGAAGCATGTGCTGAGTTTCAAGGAAAGGGGAAAAAGAGGCGGCACGGAACGTATTCGAATCCACAAATTTGCGCGCTACCTCAACACATCCTTGGAACAGATCGCCTAGTGTATGAAACTGCAACATGCACTCTCGCTGTCCAGTGCCCGCAGTCGGCTCCACCAACTTCCATCTGCGCGCAATCGGTATCACGCGTCCTACAAGGATTAACTGCCTTAAACTGCGTCAAATCCCTACCCTAGTTATTATCTTTACTATCTTAACTCATTATTTCAAGGCTTATTACGGAAGGCTAAAAGCATGCAGCCTTACAGACGCACACATATCTTGCATTGACGCGGCACGCTTCTATTCGGCTAATGATTAAGTCTGAAGGATGCATCGCAATCTCAAACCTTAGACATGCTCAACGCGCTGACGCTGACATTTATGCCGAAAGTCACTGGCGGAAAGCGACATAATTATTCCTCAGTTTGTATTCTTCTGTATTGACATTGAGGAAACTGGAAGCTCACGTTTGTCTCAAGTTTTTTGTGATGTGACAGTATCTATTCAAGAATGTCATAAAAACCTAAAAAAGCGTTTTTCTCAGCACCATTTCAAGTACAAAAAAAAAAATGATTTTAGTAGCAGAATGCGGAGTTGAATTTTATTTATTTTTATTTATTTATTTACAAATACTGCAAACCATTACGGCCCATGCAGGAGTGGTGCAAAAACTAGCTGCCAGCTTGATTCATCATACACATTGCTCAAGATCATAAAACATGCAGAAACACACAAAAATCGGGGAGAAAACAATGGTGAATGATACAATTACAGACTACAAATTTTAAAAAATTACATGAGATAATCTTCGAGTTCCTTTGCGACATTATTTGATTCCGTTATTTTTACCGACAAGGAATTCCAATCTGCAATGGTTCTAGGAAAAAAACTCTGAATGCTTCCGTGCGCGCAAAAATTGAGACTAAGGAATTATTGTGGCTATGTCTGGTTTTTCGTGCTGTTGATCGCTTTATGCAATTACTTGAAACTAAGCTTACCTTACCTGTAAGAATTTTGTAAAAAATATTAACCTGCTAACTTTTCTACGAGTCTGTAATAGAGGGATACCGCGTTGCTTCATCATAAGTGATGAAGCCTTTTATATTTGCTGAATACAAAGCGAATAGCTTTTCTCTGTACCCGCTCCAACTGATTTATATCTTTTTTGTTATGAGGGTCCCAAATTATCGCCGCATATTCGAGCTTTGTCCAAATAAGTGCATTATAGGCAAGCAACCTTGTTTCAATCGGAGCCGTTTTAAGTTTCCTTTTAATAAACCACAATTTTCTTAATGAAGAACGGCAGATATCTGATATTACAAAGCTGTGCTGATCTCGAAAGATCTTAGAGAAAGTACCCACTTCATTCGAGCGCGTCATTATTCCATCCTGAACCATCAAGTCGCAGCGTGTATCAACTGATGAAGATGTTTTTGATTTTCTTTTTTTTTTTTTTTTGCAAAAGTACCCATACGCTCACCAGCACCGACCAAGAGTCTTGTTTAGTCTTGTTTTCTCCCGTCGCCCTGATTTGGTAATCTGCTTCGTGAGGTCACAAGCACGCCACCTCACGCGGGCAATTCAAACAGTCCGGTATAACACACTCAACGCGCGAGTCTCCCCGACGAGTTCTTCAAGTTCAGCAGCCCACAGAAAGAGTGATGGTGCCTATAAGTGTCAAATGACTGACATTCACCTCTTATACGGTTTTCACACTAAAAAAAAGTAACAATCGCAGTGGATTCCACCGACCGGGTATATATTTCAGGTACTCGTTTACTGTAGCCGAACTTCTTACCCATTGAACCACTGCGGCGGGTGCTTTCGGTCGTAATATCGAGGTTACAGTAGGCTAATGATCAGCAATTACCTGTGATCACGGAAGTATACAGAAATTAATTTCCATTAAAGCCATATACGTACTCTTGTTTTATTTTCAGAACCGTGTTAATGCACCTTCTCACAGAAGTATTGTGGCATGAAGTTTGACATTGTTTAAGAGCGCGAATAATAGTAACAAAGCAGAGGTGAGACAAGTCATCTGTGACTAGCAAATGAATTGAATTCAGAAAAGAGTGTTATAAAAAGCATAGATTTTTAAACATTTCGGTCTTCAGAAAAAAGAAACCGTCTCTGTTGAGCATTTTTTCGTTTTCGTTACGTAAAATGAAAAATATATAAAAAAATAAAGAAAGATGCGTGAAAAACTTGCAAGCTTATTTTGCACAAAAAAAGGGTTCCGCGAGCAACGATACCGAAAAACGAGCCACAAAAACAAAATAAATCAAATATGAATGTAATGCAAGACAGTCATCGGCTATTTTTGTTCCAGGAAACAGCAGGAAGTTCTAAACTGTGAGCAAAATTCTGCTTGTACCACAACATCCTACCGTCTGTGCAGTTTTTGAAAAGAAACTTGTTGTGACAACAGAATGTTCCCTAGTAACATCAAAATTTTTTGTAGATACAACAGAAAAGTTCTGTGGAACTATAGACAACAGAAATATACTACAAAAGAACTACAGAACTACAGGAAAGCACTACAGAACTACAGAAAAATCTGACCTTTACGACATAACCACAGAATATTTTGTCGTATTGTTGACACGGCTCTGTAGTTTTTTTCGACTGGGATATCGTAAGAAAAGCTAGTCAAGGTGGCGTGTTCATTTTTATTGTGTGGTCAAGCCTTCTTTGAGCTGATCGAAAAACTGAACAAACAGTGCACATATTCTAAATATATAATAAATAGCCTGAGCGTAGGAAGACATTTTTTGTACTTATGTCACTTTGCTTACTTTCAAATTTCGTCTCATGAAACCGTCTTCTTATTCTTCATCATCATCACCATCATCATCATCTACATCATGCATTAATGCAAGATGACAGGTATTCTTGTTTATAGATATTGTAAATGCGTGTCTTGTTTTGCAAAACTATAGCATGCTGTATAGTTTTCCATGGACCACAACATGTTGCGACTAAATAAACAATTCTTACAGCAACGAATCAGAAGTAAGCTATGATAAGCTGACCCGTAATGATAAGACCGCATGTAATTGCTGTCGTTGTGGGACGCCATAAAAAAAAAGACAGTATATTTTCCGAATCAAAACTAGAAGGTCGCTCTGACGTAATCAGACTTAGTGTCCTTGGTTTATATTTGGTGCGTCCGGGCACTCCGATCATGCCCTGTCGAGCCGGCGACTACGTAAGTGTCGCAATGGCACCGAATTTACGACTTCGCGCAGAGGGATCCAATAGTCCCAGCTTTTTATAGTCATACAAGGAGGGACAAGAAACGAGCTTGCCCAAGCTTGCAGTTATTTCCGCCACCATTGTGTCGCTTATTGCTCCGTCATAAAAATTTCTCCTTTTCCTCAGAAATCTGAAGCCATAAGTCACTCTCGTCCCATGGAAGTCTCAGTTTTTTGAGTCCGAGCAAGAAGTCTCTATGGGCAAAATATTACATCAACCATGTCCTTGAGAAACCAGCCACATATCTTGCATTGTTCGTTCGCAATTGAAGTTGTACAGCTGGATTCGTAGAACATTCTACTCTAGTGCTTTGCTGTCCTTGACATTTTAAGTTCTACGGGTTATTGTGCGGTTATGGAAAGCCATATGTGCGGGGTTTATCAGGCGAGTATCGGCGGCCATCAAATAAAGAAATGACTTGTGAAGTTATTTAAGCACAATTGGTGTCAGTCAGCAGTTCACGATGAGGTGTGTGTGACCGCACAGAGGGCAAGTGAAATAAAGTATTTGAAGTACACGAAGGCCTTGGGGCAAAATTAATTGACAAGAGCAACCAGTCATGAGACTTCAAATCGGCGGAACACCTAACAAGACAGTAAGTCACACTGTCGGCTTTTATAAGAACTGGTAACCAACTGCACACGTTGATATCGGGTAGTCAAAGTTATAATGTTAACTGAGGATAGCTGCAGTTAACCAGTTTCTAAACTCAAGCAAAAAAAGAGAACACAATGTAATTTTTGCATACCATGGGACCACATTTCTCCTTTTCATTAACACGGCCCATAGATTTAGTTTCATCGCTTTCGCTAGCGCTCAGAAAACGTTTACAAGAAGGATCATAAAAGCATCCGGAGGCTGAAAGATACCGTAATCAATCAGGACGCGAAGGGTGAGCAGAGGTGTCCTTTATTTGTAGGGAAGTGCCCAGGTGCGCAGTGAAAAGGGTGCGCAGGCAAGCAAGGTGCCGCAAAATTTTGGTGAAGGAGGTAAAAGATAACAGACGCAGAAGTAAAAATGAAAAATTTAAGAACTGAAATTTGTGCTCCTACACCGCGAGAACCCTGGACACTTCGTCAAAATCAAACCAACATATTTACGTACCACAACGGCAAGACAGGGAAAAGGGGACCGGAAATTCTCGTTTCACATTTCCCCAGTGTTCTCCGTGCCACGCTCGCTAATCGCATTGATGGCAGCTGTTGCAGCTCCGGCGCTAATTATTCCCTGGGGATCGCCGGCCACACCGGGAAACAAGAGAGCCCTGAACCAGGAAGCTCCGACGTAATAACTGCAGCCGGGCGCTCCAATCAGACTTGCCAGATCCCCTTTTCCCGGCCGTTTTGCCTTTCGGCTTTGTCTTCCCGCTTCCGCTGGTCGGAGGAGGATGAGGGTTTGCCTTGTTTATGGTTACGCCAAGTTTCGATGTCAAGGATACAGCTAGAGGTAAATTGGAGTAATAAGTGCACAGCATGCCTTGCAAAGTACGTACTTTTGCTTACTTCACTGTTTTTTTTTAACTTTTCTTTTCTATTCTAGGATAAAGGGATGAAGGCCCAACAGAAAACAGATGCTTGGGCTTTGCCTTTGTTTTCTTAAACTTCTCCATCTCTGTGCTCCAGAACGATGCCTAACGTTATTGATAATTAGCGAGTTGAGTGGATATTTAGTTGCAAGCAAAGGGAGCGGGTATACATTCATGTCCAGACATATTGTTTTGTATTGAGCAGGCAGCAGCTCAATTCATAGAGCGTTTCACACGCAGGAAGTGTTCATCATAAAAGAACAGAAGGCGACACACAGTCCATTGAACAATATCAAGGTGACCCGGACGTGAGATTATAAAATATATGTATGAAAATGCGCAGCATACGCAAATATATATGCGAATTGTACGTATGACTGAAAAGTGTAACAAATTGAAAACTAATAATAATGCAAAAAAAAACCTATGACAGTCCTTTCATAAAGCATGTGGGGATAAACGTGAATCCCCTGTCCCGTTATAGCTGCCCCGCGTAATTAACACGAGAGATTACACAGCTTGTTAGGGAGGATGGTAGGAGACGGCACACTGGCCCCCTCCACCTACTGCCTCCCAGTTTCCTGCAAAGACACCGCGCGGGTTTCCCTCTGGTCTCCTGGCCTACCCGGGACACCTCCTCTCCCCGGTTCGAGTCGAGGAGGGGGTCGGTTGCAACTCTCTCGGGGCTTTTCGGCGGTTGATCACGTACGGTTGGTTCATTGGTTGGTTCACAGGAAGGGAAAGGCGCAGTATCTGTCACACTTACTCTGTGGACACCTGAACCGCGCCGTAAGGGAAGGGAGGAAGGTGGGAGTGAAACTGGAAAGAGAGAAAGGGGAGCCGTAGTGGAGGGCTACGGAGTAATTGCGACCACCTGGGGATCTTTAACGTGCGCTGACATCGCACAGCACACGGACGCCACTTCGTTTCGCCTCCATCGAAACGCAGCCGCCGAGGTCGGGTTCGAACCCGGGAACTCCGGCACAGTAGTCGGGCGTCTTACCACTACGCCACCCCGGCGGGGCAATCACGTACGGGCGTGATCCTTTTTTTTTCCCGCAGGGGAGATCTCCATATTCACCCAGATGGCCGGTCATCGTACGCATCTACCGCAACGGGCCGTGAGCGGGAAGCAATGTCAGGTGAGCAGAACACTCCTCTGACCTCCTTGCGTGTGCTTCTAGTCTTGGTGAATTTTTATTTCACCCCCGTACGCGAGCGGGACTTTTGCTGCCTACGCCAGTTGTATTTGAGTGCTGTTGATTTGCCGTGCATAATTACTCGAGCATAATAAAGCTCGCTTCGAGTACGCAGCTCGGTGTTTGTCTCCTCTGGCCCGAACCCGCCGCAGTTGTGACTTCTCGCACCACGGATTGAGGGTCACCACTCTGTCTGTTAGGGCTGGCATGCCGGGGATCGAAGGTGACTGTAGCGTCTAGCCCCCCTGGTGGCATTATCGTCAAAGAGTAACCCCCATAAGCAACAGTTTTCTTAAAGCAAATTGCGCGAGATAGCTAACTGATCTTTAACTATAATCTGAAGCCTTAGTAGAGTGTTAGTTGTTTAAGCATTTTTATTTATCAGTCACTTGAATCATAGTGGCATATGCCTATAGCGGAATATCAAATACTAGTGCTTTTTACCGCCATGATTGGTGGTCACCTGCCGACGTTCTACAAAATAAAGCTCTAGATTCGGGAGTAATGTGTGCTTCAGGAAGGGGAAAAATGAGAGCACGGCAGACTCTCCGCTAGAATAATACGAAATCATGATTATTGCGATCTTGTTGCGGCACTAGGCGCATCGTCATTGCAATAATGTTTTGTCCATTTCTTTATAGTGACATTTTCATTTTTGTAATTTTTCTAATTTTCTTTTTATTTATACTTATTTTTTACTGCCTTGTTACTCTAAACGTCTTCCAGCGTCCTTACGCAAACAAGGAGAATTAAGGACAACTTCGGAGGAGGTCAGCCTGGAGTAGTGAATGGCTACTCTCTCGGATGCGACTCATATGGATGCTGGTTCGGTTTCTGGCATGGACAGGATTTTTCGGCCTGAGCCTCCGTTCATGAGTTCAAACTTTTGTGACGTGGTCCGGCGGCATGGTCTCATGATGCGAATAACGAGAAAAGAAACGCTTTCGCCTTAAAGGGCTAACGCCCACAAGTGTTATGCCTAAATGATATTTTCTCCTTCCCACAGTATGTTCGCAGCAACAACTGCATCGCTGACAAAGCTGGAACTGCTGAGTAAAAGGAATTACTACTGCGCCTATACTACCGATTATTGAACCGAGAGATGCGAGTTGGATACCAGACCCTGAGGCGCGTTTCCATAGATGCCATACGCTAGGCGCCCATGCACTGTGCGCTGTTAGTGCAGGGTAAATAACATCACTTCGGCTGCCTGCAGGCCAAGAGTGAAGTGCTTGACACGTGTCATTACGCATGACCGGCCCACACGTTTTTGTCGTCATAGAAACACGCCCACAAGTGTTGTGAATAAAACTGAAAGACGTTCGTCAAGCGTCGTAGTCATGAAACTGGTTTAACGATTGGGCGTGGAGGAGATGGGAACGCGGTGAAGTGTTTTATATGTGCACAAAGGACAAGAGAGCATTTTTTGTTTCAACTCAGAAAACTTAACTTCCTTCTGACACACCGGTCAGTGGCACATTGCTTTCTACCTGTTACAAACATAGGCTGCGCTAAACTAACTTAATCATATCTGTCGACACTGAGTACAAAGTTTGCCAAAGTAGATAAGGAAGCCAAGTGTCCTTTCAGCGGGACCGCCTAACTAGGTTTTCGTTCCGTGTGCACTTCAATTAACGCGAGTAGAGTGTGCCCCTTTCAGCGAGCACGTAGGCGAAATTCACCTCGCCGTGCGCCGGTATTGCTACACAGGCGAGTGGCACGTAATCTCTTTTTGTAAAATACAGAGTTCTCTGCTTGAGTCTTCCGCTGCGGAAAACGAGGAATTAGGTCTTTTTTTCTTGGTCTGCGTCCTTAAGAACCTCAGGCAGGAAAACACTTAGGGTCTGGGTCTAAGCTTCAGGGAAATCGAATTGTCTGAGTGTGGGTAGCCGACGAAAGGTACTAGAGAGAGAAAAAGACGGCGGCCAGTGATACCGGCTTTCAGGAGATACAGATATTGGTAGCAACGCAATATCAGATGCCTGCACCTTACGGCGTAGAGACACGCCCACTCATTCGTGTATTTATTGCATGCAAGATAAGGAAACGGACGTACACTGATACCAAGCAAAACGTAGGTACATTTGTCTACTTTTTTTTTTTTTGAAAATTGCCTAGGGCTGTTTTTTGATTGTGGAATATATATGGGTGCCTATATTAAGACACCTTCGTACCTTAACGTTCAACCTCTCCATGGCGGCTTGTTCTCTCATTTACCTTACTATCACACTAGGGCGACTGCACTCCAGTAGCTCTATCGTCAGAGACAGCGTGACGGTTACAGGCGCTGGAAAGACCAGTGTGTCCCTCTTTGGCATTGAAACTAAGCGCATTGGACTTTTCGGTTTGGCCCAGTTCCTCGAAATGTGGATGAAGCCTCGTGGGAATAGATAATGCGAGCTCATTTGTTCCAGCGTATAATCGTATCCTTGAGTTCTCGTGTGGGCGATCTCTAGCTCGTAATCTTGACCTTTAGTGTGCCGTCCGCATTGTTGCACGGCAAAAAAGAAAAAAAAAAAAAGGCAACTTGGCATGACGTACTCGCCCTTCTTTTCCACTAGTACGGTAATTCTCGGTCTTTGGTGCTGTCGTCATCGATACCTTCGTGGCTTCTATGATCATGTGGTACGGTCACCAATTTGAACTTTGATCCACAGATGATCGAGGAAGGCTCATCAATCAATATAGAGTGCTGCCTGCTAAAATACAATAGAAGGGGACATATCCTGCTTTTCAAAAGTAAATACCAGAGGTGAAAACAATTCCTTGCAAATGAGCGCTGTTTTCAGTTGACACTGCGTAGTGAAGCCACGTTTCGGAAGGCCTATAAAAGAGGAACGTAGATCGAACCAATCACTAAAGTGCATATTTCGGTAACCGTTCGCGTCCAAGCTTTTTTAACTCGTAACAAACCGCTAGTGAGGTACCATGGACGGAGCGCACGAACAAAATTAAGATCCTCTGAGATGATACCTGTAGTTTTATGTCAGAAATCTCAAAGCGAATCAGAATAGCAAGCCTGATAAACAGAGTTCTGTACACACCGCTGTGCCTCTTGGTCGGGCTTTCCCTTCACCATTTCTGTTTAGAGTGACTGAGCCGTAACTTGTCGCCTTTTTTTTTTTATCAATGAGGGAGATTCGTTGTGGCTCTGGGGACTTGCGTTCGAACGCTATCGCAGTAAAGTACTGCAATGATACTGGACGTGACGTCGTCCAACCACGGTTACAGAGTGCTCATAAGGAAGAAAAGCACTCTGAAGAAAAATGAAACTACTGCATCATCTGGTTGAGAACCTGGAAGCTATCGCTACACCCCTGATGCGGTTTCGTTCAGTGCGATAGGTTAGAAGACCTTATGCAACCTCTGTCATTGCTTATAGTGAACAGCAAAAATTGCATCACGTTACAGCAACGCGTAGTTAAAAACAGACCCCTAAAAGCATTACTCAATTGACCTACTTGTTACAACTACTAATTAGCGTTACTACACAGCTCCACGAAGCAAAACTACTGCTTTTCACTAATAATTGGGTCATATAATGGGCGCTACTATCTGGGACCACTAACTAGCTACAACGCATACTGTATATACGGCAGTGCTATTGCATAAACACTTAAGAATATTGTAGCACGTCTACTTTTTTTGCAACACCAAAATACCGGGCACAATTCTAATTTGCACTTGCAGCACTGCAGTACACACAGTAGCCTTTTTCTTTTGCACCAGAGAGGACAGAAAAGAGGGGGGGGGGGGGGGGGAGTAAGCTGGCTTTTCTTTTTTTTTTTTCTGGTCAACGGCTGCTTGTCTGCAACACAGCTGCTATGCATCCTTGCTGTTACTAGGCCCCTGTAGGTTAGGCAAGCGTAGGTTTACCTGGAGAACGAGACAAAGAGATCGCTTTGCAGGCTTCGTAACGAAAAGAAAACCTACACTGTCTATAACAAAAGCAAAGTGATACACTTCGTTGCCTAGACGTTTTAGGTAACTGGCCCGCATGCGAAAAAGAAACCTCTCTTCGGTGCCGACTACGACTTGTCGGCGTTGCGAGATCTTTCACAATCAGTGTTGAGCAAGCACATGGCTACAGATCCGTTTCAAAACTAAACAAAATAGTTTAGCCAAGCGCATTTGAAACAGAATTTCAACTAGCATGCGGACAGCGGTAAGAAGCTTAAGAAATACCTTCTCTCGTGCATAAAATTTCTTGAGACGAAGAAAGGAATATGTAAATCGGCGAAGGGACTGAATCGTGGCGCAGGATGTTGAAATTGATGTAGATCGCACTGAAATAGACCACGGGGACAGTTCTTTATTCCAGGTTTAAAAGAATTGCCTTCTCTTCGGTTCAAAGGAAGTCCAGTTGTCAAAGTAGGAATTCAAAATTTCAGTGAATAAATAAAGTTGGCAGACCGACGTCTGCCAACTCTGCATCGTTGCTACGCCATAGATTTGAATAGCAAGATACTAACCTGTTTCAAGATTCCATAGTAGTGTACGTAGATGGAAGCCTGCAAGGCTGTGAAGCCAAAACGGCAATCTACTGTCCACGGAGACCTAGCCTGAATCAGACAACTACGTTTCAGCTTTCGGAACCACTTACATCCTTCTGCGCTGAGCTTGTGGCAGTTCAGGAGGCACTCTGCTCCGTGACTTCTATAACCATGCTCCCTACAGCCCACGTCGTCATCCGCACTGACGCACTTCAAGCAGACGTCTGCTCCGACGTGTCAGCCGCTGCCCTAAAATTTGCCAGGACATCCACCAGCTTGCGGCGCGCATCCCACAATCAATACACATTGAGTGGGTCCCACGGGATCTGCTGCCTTCCCAAAGTCAAGCTGATTTTGGAACCCGCCTCGTGAACCAAGACGCATCAATCCCACGGCTTCTCGAAGTCGACGACGCTACTCTTCTTTTGTCAAGAAAGGAGCACCTCCGGCGCCGCACACGTGCACTTATCCCTCCGTGTGCGATATCCCTTCCCCGCGGTCTCACCCGTGCAGAGGAGGTTGCGCTTAGGAGGATCCGGGTCGGTGTTGCCCTTACACCAGCAGTAACTAGGACGTGGTCATACTTCCAACACTTATATCCTCGCCCAGGATGCCCGATCTGTAACAACGAAGATGTCGAGGCCGACATCCACCACTTGCTATGGGACTGCCCAGCCCTCAAGCCAACACGAATCCGGCACCTGAGCATAGCTGGCCTTTCAGCAACCAATCCTGCCTCATACGTCACTTGGACGCAGGGACCTCATCATCGCTCACTTCTGGACTTCATAAAATCAGCCAACCTTTTTTCATTCATTTAATCATTTATTCATCCTTCATCTCATAACCTACTGATGCCCTGAGGCAATAAATATCGACAAAAAAAAACTTAAGCAACTCCTTAGTGCGACAGGAAACACAACCATAGAATAAACAAGTTCCTTCGATGGCCGTTTCTTCTCCTTGGAGCCCGATTTCCTTTGGGTTTCCTGGCGTGATCTGAATAATAGGGAACATGGGTGCAAGAACAGAGCCAAAGTACATGCCAGCGCTGCCCAAAAATGTGGACTTCAGAAAACAGCATTTCAACCGTTACGTGTGATGTGTTACATTAATTATAGATGTAAACGTTCTGGTAGGCAGACATAAAATGGGAACACTTTTGACTGTTGCTGGCTGCATAGGAGCCAAAGATATAATTTAAAACCGTTATTTAACAAGGACATGAAGAGTGACAAGTCGGCGTTGTTATCGTAGTCAGTGGATTTATCACTGTTGAACGTCTCAAAAGAGACAGTAAAAGGATTTCATTAATTCGTGACGTGAGGATACATAATCATTATGTGAAGGCGGACGTGGATGCGAAAATAGGGCAAAAGAATTCATTGGGGGTATGAAAACTGCAGCATGTGACACACTGGTCACATGATGACTGGATAATATTTAACGTACCCATCAGCATACACGGACGCATCGCCGCCAAGCAGCATGGGACCAACAATGATGGGATGTGTCACCGGGTTATGCGGTGAAATCTGTTCGAGCATAGGCCACACAATCAGACAATTCAGGACAAAGTCAGGCTATAGGGACCTTGCATGAACAAGGAAAGCGTTCTGCAATCTACGTAGTCTACCAAATTTCCATATTAGGCAGAAGCTTACGCAGCCGATGGATGTGCAACAAAGCCTAGTCTACATGACCGCGTAGTACGTGCAAGCGGTGATGGAGGAATATATACCACGTGGTCGTGGGTTCCAACCGCCGAACCCAAAGTGAACCGCAGAAACCTTAGACACGACAAACCAATCGCGGGTTTTTCTGCATTCCGACGATACAAATGCCTTCAGGAGATTGGAAAATCATACGAAGTCTCACGACGGCAATGCGATTGCCGTAACCCAAATGAACGGACGCAAGATCAACGCTAATCCACACAAGTGCCAAATTGGTTCACTCCAATTCGTGTCAGGTGCGTAGACGATCTTTGACATACGGGAAGTTTATTAGCTGAATTATTGACGTCCATTGTAGACATCCGCTTTTTTGTTTCTTGCTAGCCAGCACTGAAAATTTTCGGTGTGTTTTTATTTTCGTACAGCATTGATTACTATAATTTTGATGCATTTTCTACATATTCTTTTGAAGTTTAGAAAAACTCATCCTATTTCTGGTGTATCTTGAGCGTATTCGGTGTATGCTAGAAACTCACACTTTTGGCCTATTATTCGTATACTTACTGCTAGCATCGAAATAGGTAAGAAGTAAATTAATACTTCATTGAATGTGTTCACTCACTATAAGGGTTGCACAATTCAAATTGCTTATTTATAATCCTAGATGACGTAGATGCGTTTTTTTGCGTCAATTATATTGTGAGCAGGCAGAATATGCATGTGTAAGAAACTTGTAAAATGATTCACAATTTTTTTCCAGCATATTACAATGCATTCATGGTGGTGTTTAAGTGTAAGGAAAAATACACAGTTAATACGAAATTGATGCAGTATTCTTTAAATAAATTTTAGCACAGCCTTTGTTTGCTAAGCCCTGTCTTAGATTTCTGCGCTTTACTTTGAGTTCACGTTTACAACCTACGACAACGCGCTATACCATCACAAAAGCAGTTTCCGCGCACTGCTGTACTGTATAAACTCGGCAGCGTTACATTTATTGCAGCTTCATCGATTGCCGCCTAAGACGGCGGAGCAGTACAGAATCCGGCTATGCATAGCGTAGCCGATTTGACGTGAACACAGTGTAATAGCTAAATATGTAAAACTTTGTTGCAAGAGAATGTGTGTCGAGTAATGCTAACAGAATATCCAATTTAAAAATTACGAGGGACTTGAGCGCTAATGTAGTGCAAGGCGAAAGCCGGCGTGCTTCATTCTGCTATGCAACCGACGCTGATTATTTTTAATCAATTGATTTGTTAGGCAATTATTGAATAAATAATTGGTCATAATTTGAGCAATTATAGCATTGTTTAGCTAATAGACATTATTTAAATATTTCCTAATTATACTAGTTAATTATTTATTATTTAGTAATTGATTTTTGATTGCCATATGGCCCTATAAGGTGCGCATTCGCGCCTACTGTGGTAGTGCTCTGATTGGTCGAGACCTCAATGATGTCACCTCGCCTCTGCCAATCAGAGACGCCGCAAAAGCGGACACATTTTGTCCACGACAGCATGAGCCATTAAAGGTTAGCAAAATGCAAAGCGTTACAGGTGGCAGTATGGAAGAAAATGTGCAGCTCATTCGGAGAGTGGAGAAGTAAGTGGACAAAGTAACTTTATAGAAAATCCAGAGATATCAAAGCAGGCGTCCTAACTGTTCGCCTTCTTCAACAATGTAATATAGAAATGTAATTGCAGAAAAAGTTTGCGCAGGGGGCTAGAAGTGAGCACTACCTGATAGAATGCCTATTTCTTTCTTTCCTGATTTCTTCATTTCTTTCTTTCCTTTGTTATTTCCTTCCTTCTTTTTTTCACTTATTTCTACAACTCAGCTCTACAGTAGGCTTGCATTTTTATTTCAATGAAATTGGAGGACAAAATGAAAACTAGGAGAACGAACAGATGCAAAATCAACGAATACTCAAATAGAACTTCTTCGGGCAGTAAATTGCTCTGTCTTAACACCAGACAGCTGCATTGTAGTCTTGAAAAATCAACGGTCCCGTCTCTTCTCTTATACAACTGTTTGAAAATTTTTAAACAAGCTAGTAACACTAGGTCAAGTGACCGAAACGTTTCTTATGCTAGGCCGCAACGGTTTAGCTTTGTTCAAAAAACGATCTCTTTGTTTTAAAATTAATTTGAGAAATAAAGCCAGCCTTTTCTGTAACTCCTGATATGCGCGATGTGTGACTTATTATGACGGCAAGATTAATTAATGCACTCATAGTATAATATAAGCAGATAGAGTATAATAAGTAGCGGCCGTCAAAGAACGGACTGACCGCATCCACAGTAGAGTCTCCTATCTCTACCTAAAAGGCGACAAGGCAGTCAGCCTGTTATAGGGTGATTCCCACCAAACTGTGTTAAGTAGCGGCAGTCAACAAATTGTGTGATGTTCTGTAAATAGTGCTTTACCGTCAGTCAGTACCAGTTGCGTCAAAATATTCAAAATCGGGAATAATGGAGGTTCAGATAGCAATAAAAAAATATTGCGACTGCATGACACCATAGCTCAGGGTCCGTCGTGGTGTTCATATTATACCAGTAAAATGCAAGCCAACCGCGAACTCAGAGCCTTTTGTATCCTTCGCCTGAATGGTTGCTGCTATCTGTTTGTGTGTCCGCAAAGGTGGCAGGAATTTGCTGAAGTACATAAAATAAACGCAGATTGTGAATCATTCCTGTACCTGAATGTATTCAGGTAATTTATATTTTTGGTAGGAGAACATCCTCGCTGTAATTGCTATTTTGCCGGTATGAACAATTGACAGCGATAAAAGGCAATAAGGCAATGACAAAAACAGTAGAAAGTTCAGCGCCTTCTAAACCTCAATGCCTAGTGTGTGCACCACGTAAAGGTATCAAGACAAGAGAAGGGATCCAGACGGAGCTATCTCCGTCCAGGCCGTCTAAATTGCTTAGCCAGCACGAGAGTTTTCTTTCTACATTTGGTTACATTTTCCTTTTTGGCTGCTTGTTCCGGCGTACATTATCCTCTCTCGGGATTGATAAGCGAGAAAAAATAAATGAAGATGGATGTGAAATACACTCTGCCAACCCATATCGCAAGGTGTGCAGAAAGCACTCTTATCGCTTTCTCTTGTTCGCACATCATCGTACCCAAGTGAAAAAGAGCAGTCCTTTCTACGCTGTCTAACGCCGTACCATTCTCGCCTATGCTTTTTCTTTTTCTTTTTTTTCATGCTTCTATTTTTTTGTTTCTGCCTTGTATTTTTAATTTTACCCTTGATATTTTCCACTCTGCCATAGTCCTTGCATGTTTTATTTCTTCGTTTCTCAATTTCTTTCTGCATTTCCTTTTCTGTGTCCTTTCTCTGATTTCTACATTCCAACCGATTCGCTGGTTACTTCTTGCTGATTACTTCCATCCTTGCTTTCATTTCTACATTCTTTTCTTGTTCTCTTTTCACTCGATTTTCCTGCCTCCTTTCTTTTATTTCTTCCTATTTACATCTTTCTTTCTTATTTCGCTTCACACTTTTTTGTTGAGTTCCTTCCTTTTCTTCTTTTCAGCACCCTTTTCGTTCCCCAGTGTTTCTGTGTTGCCTTAATTATATTTATTCATCTCGTTTTTCTTTCTCATATCCTATCATTATTTTTATTTTTTTGTGGCCCTGTAGTTCAGTACTTAGGAACCCGGCTGCTCAGGCCGATAATGCAGTTTTAATCCCTGCAGCGCTTGCTTCGAGGCAACATGCAGGAGGTCCAAGCACATTGTCAGATGTCAGTATAAATTAAAGAAACCCTAAACAAGTTGCAATTTATACAAGCCTGCTATTTTGATACGACTGATAACATTTTTGCTTGCGAACTCTACACCCAGTACACCTGGGCAATGATACTGCTGGAAAAATGAAAGTCAGAAGCTTTCTTGGAGTACTAAAAGCACCAACTTGGCACACCTTAGAGCTAAGAAACATCAATCTAAGAAGAGTATGGGGCAATTAAATTTGTAATCTGGAGCATTTGGGAATATAAAATATCGCTTTAGAAAAATTTTGAAGCTTTTGAGTATGAGGCATTAGAATATCTTAGGTTGAAAAGCACTCGTGCTAAGTTTATCGCTTCAACCAAATTCTTTGACACAATTACGCCTCTCATTATTGGCCGAAAATCCCACCACAGTTCTTCGATTCAGAGTCTTACGCTTTGAGCAGCTTTATCCTCATTAGAAGTAGTAAACCAGCTTGAATACACAGTAGATCTAATTTTTAGCAACTAATAGGATATATTCATCTCCCCCACGGTAAAACCTTTTCATGTTTCACACATATCAGCCACTTTTGTTACATTTTCGCCCACTCGTGCTTCCGTTAAGCAAAAGAAGTTAATCCGACACGATGCCTTCCGTGAACCTTGTGAGTTAGGCCGATCTCTGATCTAGACCCATGTAGAAATCTGCGCTAACTCTAACCAATATTCAAACATTAAACCAACAGCAAAGCGGCCGGTTCACAACGCGTTTGCACAACAGAAATGAAAGCCGAAGTGCAAACACAGGCAAGCTCCTTTCAGTTGCATTCGTTAAGAGAAGGGGGGGGGGGGGGGGGGGGGGGGGCTTCCTAAACGTTATCATAAACCGGTTCTTCATGAGTGACTACCGTGTACCTTGTACCGGGTGAGCGCGTAGCGTGGCAAGCTGTCTACACGTTTACGCAGTAATTACGCTTGCATTGGCGCGGGCTGTCCTGGCTAGCTGGTCGCTTTTCAGTTGCAGTTAGGCTGGCGCAGTTGTTCTAAGTGGGCGCAATTTGGCGCATTTGACTTAAGCACTCAGTCGATTAGACAGGAATTTGAGTGGGGTGTTTATTGAACGGTACAGAAACATGAGAATCGAAAAGATGGATTCAAAAATGTATTACAGAAATTCGCCATCGTAATAGACAGTAATAAAATAGGCATTTCTGAGTACGCCAGCCACCGTTTTTTATCTCTGCATTTTCTGGCCCCTGCTCAAGCTGTTATAGTTGAATGCTAACAGTTTTGAAGGCAACATAATGCCTTCTAGAGCAACAGTGCAGGTGCTTAGTTTTGTTCGCTCAAAAACAAATGATCCTTACAGAGCCATAACTTGCGAAGATTTCATTTCGAATATTGAGTAGGCCCAGTTCCTAACCCCGTATATTTAGGAAAGTGCTATGAGTCAAAACTTGAGCACATAGTATAACCCAGTACAAGATTACACAAAAACACAATATTGGCACGAAAATATCAAAGCGTTCGGGAATTCGCTGATGGCTAGCGAGGAAGATGAATGAACTGACACGATAGAGGAAGGTAGAAGTTAACCAGATACGTGACTGCAGCAACGATTACTGTGTGGGCACTATAAAGAAAACGACCTCTGATAGGAAAATAAAGCAAACACGCATACTGAACCACAATAGAGGGAGAGGAAAAGAGTCTAGAGAGGCAGCTAACTAAAGCACAGGAGAAATAAACATTCGGCAATACAGCAAGCGTTCCCCTTTTTCGCCGAACAAAACTGCACGTAACCATCGGGTTCTATCGCTGTCACTGCGTGAAATTGGGTAAGAAGCTTGGGCAATCAGTGATCCCGCCTAGGCTCCTGAATCGATAGCTAGAGTTAGGGACGCCCACATATTACCTTTCTGTGGATTGCATTTAGAACGTGCCTGGAAATAAGTAAGCGATAGGACATGTGACTCGATTCGTTCAGCATAGCTTCGCGTGAGCCGAAATCACTTCCGTGTTTCTCAACTTGGAAAAAATTTACCTACTTGAAGAACACGGTCGAATGAAACGGCATGAAGAGCTGGAGATAACGAGCTTGTTGCCTCAACTATTTTTCAGATTTTTTACTTCTATCAATTTTCGTAATAGAAAGTTCTGCTTCACTTCTCTGTCGATATCTGTCTTTTCCCTTAGCTAGAAGTGGCGAGTCGTTACAAGGAATATGACTCGTGGTTCGTAATTTTTTTTTTCTCCCGCACTCGCAACGACAGTCAGCGAGTTCTTCCGCTTCGTCGAATAGATTAGACTGTCGCAAAAATCACGCCAGTTGCGACGACTGCCGAGTGCTCGGTTAGGTCTCTCCTCTTTCTGGTTTTAGACACCGGAGGCCTAAAGGTTCGCGTCTACACTTCGTCGAGGTGCAATTTTACGAAAGGAATATATTGCGCCTGTGGATTGTTTTGATTAAAAAGGATAGAGTTGATGTAAGTAGAAAATATTTTCAATTTCTTGTTTCGACTCATTAGGTCGCCGGTTTCTTGCGTTCTTAAAACTAGAAAGAGAAATAATGAAGTATTGAAGTGGCATGGTGGCACCGAAGGCCGCGTGATGTGGGAAGATTTCTTGTATTAGTTTAAAAAATTGGGATTGCCAAATAAAGGAACGAACAGAAAAAACACAGGGCAAAGGAATGATCATATCTCTTTTGGTGCTTCAGTAATTTAATACAAAGAAAGTAAGGGTCCATCTTCAGACTACATATATTTATTCGGTTATTTGTTATCAAACCTATCATTACGCCGGTAACCGATGTATTAAACTTCTCAATAGCGGCTAGGCTTCATAGGAAAGCATTTTATTCGAGATGTTTGTGACATGCTTTGAAATAAAAGGGACGACTGCGGTGATATACTGAGGAGACGACTATCTGGACGAATGCATCAGTTCAGTAAACGTGAATGTTAGCTAAATAAGCAGAGAGAAGGAAAATAAAAACACGAGAAACGTGCGCTCTGTTTTCTTTGAAAATATTTACAGTCCATACAAGTATATGTTAACAAATTCAGTTTAAGCACACATGAAAGAAAAATTTGTCCTCTGAATTTCGACACTAAAGAGAACAATAAAATATACTGATATCTTTAACTTTGCTATATTTCGTTCTGAAAAAAAAAAACATAAAAATCTACGAAATTTTCCTTTTAATATTGACTAAGAAATATTTATACACTATAATGAAAGAGATATTGAGCTGTAATACATGGCTAAACATTCTGGCATGAAAGAAATGGGACGCACATTCCTAGCATAAGGCAATAAATATGGAGCACTTGCTTTTACTGTTATCGCTACGATTCGCTCTACTTAACTACCTTGTAGAAAAAGAGATTACAATTTGTGTGCATATTAACAAATCAATGCGTTATGTTCCGCAATCACCAACGACTACAACAAGCGAAGTTATAAAGATCGCACCACATACAACACAACATCAACAAGCACGAAAAGCAAAGGCGGATTCACCCCCACAGCAATTCAACCACTTCAATTCCAAACTAAAAGTAAAATTTATTTTTATTTTTTCTATGCCATGTATCGAACACTCCCTCACAGCTATCCTGAACGCGCTTTTCTTGAAAAGCTATGTTATGAAGCACTTCTTGTGCTGAGTAAAAAAAAAAACAATATTCGACGCTCTCAAGACGAAAAATTGCGCCGGCCAATTTGGGATGTCTACACTTGCACAATGCAGAAAGATAGGGCTATCATGGGAATAAAATTTCGGGTCTTTACAAATTTTTTTGCTTCAGATATGTTATTACTCAGCAAGCCCTCCTGATTTTAGTAACCAATCGCGAAGCTAAGATGTTTAAAACTGTGGCATCGGCAATGTAATTTTAGCTCAAGCGACATTGGAAGTTCCGATAACTGTGTCTAAAAACCTTTGGTGTAAACATCTTTTTAAATTGACGCCTAGAATCTTCAAATGTATTTTCCAAGGGCTTTTCAAGGATTTAACATGAATAGCAAAAAAAAAAAAAAAAACGAAAGGAACATGCATTTTCAAGGTGGACAGCTTCTTTTACATCAGAGTTGCAACTTCTTTTCAAGCAAGCGGGAACAAAACCACCGTAACTTTGTGTGGAAAGGGCCTCTCAGTCATCCCATAGAAGGGCTCGCTAGCCGTTTCTTTGGCATCGCATACTGTAAGTCTTCGGTCTCCCGCCGCCTCTTTGGAGGGAAGTTAATTAAACACCATCTCGAGCGGAACCTCTCGAGAAAGCGGTTTCGTGTGCGCCTTTAAAAATGTTCCAGTACCGCTGAAGCTGACAGGGGTCACATCTCTCTATCTCGCTGCGTACCTGATTGGGATGTCACAAGATCACCATAGCAAGACACAGTTTCAGTTATGTAACGAGATTTGCTTGTGTGGAAGAACGGTCGCGTACTCTTTTAAACTTCAGTTTCATACCGCCGTGCGCTTTGACGTATATGCTCGAATAACTCAGAAAGACTTCATGGCTGAAAGGATAACAAAAAAAAAACGAACAATTGAAAACACAACTGCCAAAATATCTTTACGTGTGACAAAAACTGCTGTCGTATGTCTCACTGATAGAAGTTCAAATTCTGTAACTTTTCTGCGTCACAAAAGGCAGTGAAAAAATTAAGTTTTTGAAAATAATTTGTTGACAGAAACACTCCTGCAGCTCCGGGACTCCGTACGGTTGCATTACCACAAAGGGGAGCTTGGTAAAATTAGCCTCAGCGGTTAAGACGTAAAATGGCTCTTGATTGCGGCAATAGCGAGCGGTTGGAGTTGCTTTGCCAGTTGCCTAATGCGAGGAAAATTGTTGCTCGTGCATGCTGCTTGTAGCTATATAACTGCAAGCGAAGAGCTCAAAGCGGCCACCTCTCACACAAAATCGTTTATTTTGTAAATTCAAAATGCGCCTTGCGTGCTTATGTAACCAATTCGAAGCAGCAGCACGTGTCTTAATATCATTCTTTTTCTTTTCCAGTGGCAACTCCAACTTTGCACACTTAGTTTCTTTTGAAATCTTTTGATGTACGCTTATATTTTGTCGTTTTTCTTTCACTTTTTCGCGTTCTTAATTTTTTCAGTGCATTTACTTTCCCCTGAACTTATGTGATTGAATTGAAGTTCCTTATTTTATCATAGGAATATCTTCTTTTATCCTTATTTCCTATTTGTTACGGTTACCATGAACATTAAGTGAATAGTAACCTATACCGAAATACATGATCGGCTTTATTCATCAACTCCGATTAACAACTAGGAGACAGGTATCTGCATGATACTTTTATTCAAGCGATGAAGGAAAACATACAATATTTGCCAAGTACGGATGAAAAAAGTGAGCTCAGTGTTCCCATATTGATGGCTAAGTGGATACCATAAGATACCAGACCAGAAAAAAGCCTACTGTTTCAGGCCATACCACACCGTTCCATACCATAGCACGACATAATCGACCATGCTGTGCCACTGCATAGCATACCGTACCGTACCGTACCGCACTATACCGCACCGCACCACAACGTACTGTACCTCACCGCCCGAATCGTACCGTACCATGTCATACCATACCATACCATACCATACCATACCATACCATACCATACCATACCATACCATACCATACCATACCATACCATACCATACCATACAATACCATACCATACCGTACCGTACCGTACCGTACCGTACCGTACCGTACCATAGCATATCATACCGTCCCTTAACTAGAATTCATGGTATGAGCGGCCGGGGGCCCTACAGTAGCAAAACGGACGCGACTTGCGCAGCATACCCAAATGCCTTACAATTACTCTTCGCTCCACAAAGAAAGCAGATCTTGGTACCTTGCAACGCACATGCTTTTCATTTATTGATTTTCTGGTACGTACTCGGTAATTTCCAAGCCACACATAGTGCATTTTTATTTTTCCCTCATTTATTCATAGTACCATTTATTTCTACTCATATAGCTCCGCTCAGAGAAAAGGGATGCAATCTCTCTTCCCTGACAATGTTGCGTCTCCAGTTTCCTCCTATCAAATCTCCCTTCGAGTTTTTTTAGTGCATCTAATTATTTCAGACAATCGGGTTGCGCCGAGAGTGCGTTCATACCGAGACCTGATTGGTAAGGATCATACGTTTGCACAAACGTCATAAACTACGAGGCTCTCTCTTTGTTTCAAGCGCAAAGAAAGCGCTTGTTGATCAACTCGCAAGTATTTCTACTGCAAAAATACGCATTCCTTATAGGGAGACAGTAATTTTATTTGCGAGCATTATTCCGACGTCAATGTGTTAACTCTAATAGGCTCGTTTGGAGGTAAATACCCACGTAAAGTTTTGACAACGCCTTTCTTTATTGAAACTAAAATTCTGAACGCCCAAACGTGGCGCATTGACATGTGAAGCAAAACTCTGGAAGTGCAAGTTCTGCATCGCTGGGTTAGAATTATTGCGTTTGTTGCCAGCTGGAAGTAATGAGTCCTTCAGCGCAATATCTCTGGTCGTTCTGTACGTTTTCTGTCCTTCATTCAAGAGGACGGGAAATGAGTTTCTCCTCTTCTAGAAGACACTTTAATATAACCAAAATCTCGGTGCCTGCGATGATAAATTGGCACTATCTCTTTCTTCGCATTTATGCTGCACGTGTGAAATGTGAGGAAAAATAAATTTTCGCTTGGATCAGTGATTTGAATAAAACAGGACTCCCGAGTATGAGATTTCATTTTCGGTGTTGCCTCGTCTCTTTTCCTCGCTATCGATTGCAGCATAAGTAGTGTTTAAAAAAATAAAAATTGGCAGCGCAAAGAGAAAGCAACTTAGAAAAAGTAGCGTGCAATCACTACTGAGTTTGTTTTGTTTCGTGCTGCATTTTAATGTTCAAAAAAGTGTATAACTACCAATATCATTTGACCAGTTGGTAGCTTTTAGCAATCTTTGGCGTGAGGCAAACAAGTGGTGCATTAATAGAAATATATATATTATAAATAATAAATTATTATAAATTAAATATAAATATATTAATATAAATATTTCCGCTTACCATTAATTGCAAAAGCATTTCATAAAAATTATTTACGACGTCAGCAAAATATAAGCGACGGTACACCCATTGGACTGATGCCAGGACAGAGACGCGAGATTCATAGTTCACGGGATATTTGTGGGATTGGATGAATAGGCAGAGAAAAGAAAATCTAATCTCCTAAAAGTTACAAACAGATTATCGACGGCTGTTGATTTTCTATTTCGTAGAAATTATGGCGATGCACACAGCCATTTTATCTTTGTCTTTAACTTGCTGTTCCTAAATAACGAAGCTGATATTTCTACCTGAGCGGCTCTCAAAACTAGTCTCATAGAGGTTTTCGGCAGCCGCGATGTTTGAAAACTCCGCGCAGAAAGACGGTTGCGTTTCAGTCCCAGCAGAAAAGTGAAAACTTTACAACCTAGACTGAGGATCTTGTCGACCTATCTAAACGACTTAATCCATGACTGATGAAGATAAGATCAAGCATGTCGTCAAGGGAATTGAAGACGAAGCATTTCAGACGCTGGTGATCAAGAACTGCGCCTTCATTAGCCGTGTTACGCCTTGTAAACATTATTAAACTTTTCACCGAAGGCGTTGCTATTGATGCGCTTGTTGAAGCTGGTGTTACGGTGACCATAATTAGTCGTAACCTGTGCCGCAAACGCAAGGAAGCGACGATGCCGCTCCCCGATCGGCAGCTCCGAACTGATGCGACCCTTTTCTGCATGCACCGCGCGGCTCATCATACAAGGAATCTGCTACACTATTCAAATCATCGTTCTTGCCCGCTACTCTCATGAAGTAATTCTTGGATGGGAAGTTTTTGTCTAAGCATGACGTCATCATCGAGTGCGCTGCCCACACTGCCACTTCGTGACACTCTAGGTAGAAGCAAGCTCTGCTCCCGCCGCGCCGATCATCGCCACCGACGACACCGACCGCGGTGGTGCGGCGTTCGTTCGAAAAGCGTGCAGTTAGTTTATTCATCGACGTGAAAGTAGCATTCATGCATAAATGAAATGCTCGTTATATGCGCCAATTAAAAGCGCTTTAACTGAAAGATAATTTTTTTAGTATTAGTTTGTCGTAGCAGCGGTAAACATATCATCCACCATCGGTTGGCAAATATTAAGTATATCATCCACTTCTTTACAGTTTCCGCATTTGTATCTAATCGTTGAAAACATAATAAGCATAATCGTTGAAAGAAACAAGGTTTGCGCAAGCAAAAAAAAAAGAAAAGAAATCCTAACAGGGACATACATAACGAAATTCTCCGGAATAGGAAGTTCCGCTTCGCTAGCCTACCAGTTTACTTTTTTTAATTCTTTTTAAGCTCAGTCTTCAATTGAAATATCTGCGGTTGTTGCGTAATTTTCCTTTTACCTTGTTTTGACTTTCGAAGGAGACATTTGAACCTAGGCAGTGTTTCCGGGGCAGCGACGGCGGAATTCCGCTCTCTCATGAACTTCCCTTATTGTTTTATATTTTGTATCGAATGCTTTAGGATCGAGGCTCACGTTTGCACAATTCTGGGGGGAAAAGTAGCCAAAGAAACATATAAAATCATTTTGCAGTGATTTTGTAAAGAAAGATCGCGTAGATACGAAACCCGAGCTTCTGTTTCCGGTGTCGCTTGGCCACGTAGCCAGTTACTCTCGCGCTTTTGTGAAGGGAGGAATAAAATTGTTTGCGCTATCACAAGCAGCATTAAATCTATGCCACGGATGTTGCTTAAGTTGAAAAAGAAAACGAAACAGCGCGTGAAGTAGAAAGGAACTTCAAACTTTTTAAAGATTTTTATTTCTGGATGCGATGTTTAAAGGCGTAATCGCAAGTTATTTGTTCGTTTAAGCGTTTTGAGCATTCACTGGCATCACGTATATATCCAGACAATAGGCGGCTCAACACCGTCTAGATTATATTACATATATCAGAGTCATTGGCGACATCATTCAAATCGGCTTATGATGGCTTTTGTGTAATGACAGGACATATGTGTCGATTGAGGCAGCAGCTCCATATATCTTATAGGGTATATACATTGTTAGGTACAGGAGGAATGAAAAAGTATTGTTAATAATAACCGACAAAATATGAGACTCTAGCTCTAGAATTACACTCATTACATTCCTGCAGCAATCGCGCTCTCTCTGTGTTGATATTTTTTTTTTTGCATTTTATCGACACAAGACGGTAAAATACTTACAGGCACTTCCTGCTAACTAGGTCGGGATAGAATGATTCGATATTTTAAACTTGCCTACCGAGTTTAAAACACCAACCAGGACTTTTTTTCTGTCATATTTTCTGAGCTGTTAATGAAAAACATATAAAGGCATTCAATACCAATATATGTTGCGTATAAACGAAATATATTTCATAGAGGAAACATGTATTGTACATTTTCAGTCAGTGACAACAAGACTTTACCATTGAATTGTTGCTATTTTTTTACTCTAATTCACTATTTCTTATTACCCAAAGCAATATCAGTTGTAAATGTATCGTAAAAGAAACAGGCCATAATTTATTACATTCCTTCACTGATATTAGAATCGGCGCTGTTATAATGACAACCATTCATTTTCCGCACCACACAGGAACACAAAACAAAAACCATGAAACCCCCCTATCCCCTTCCTTGCCCACGCAGACAAACATTTGCTTTAGTTACTTTCTAGGTCATGCCACAAAGCTTCCCAAAACATTGCTTCAATGTCTGGTTCTATATTTGTTATGATATTAGGCTCTGCTTTCGGTCTTTTTATTCACGGGCTGGAAAACAACGGCCGAAATACACACAACACAATTAACAAATGCAACGGGATTTGACGAGAAGTCCGTATTTCCACGTTGCAGGCATGTGGGGTTTATTTAGAGTAGAGCAGGGGTGAACGCACATGAGACATAAAAATAAATTCACACTTTTGTCTGAAATATTCAAAAAGTTTGCTAACCAGCGACTATTCCTGATTTTTATAGCCTGTCTCTCAAGTGAAAAATTATTATTACGCCAGCTGGCCAAATTAAAACTGCTTCAAGGTATTTCAAACGTTATTGAGATTGAGAGGTTATAACTAGTCTTCTTAAATAGGCTTTGTCTTGTTTTGTTTCATTGCTTAATACTTGTATTATCATGAAGAGGGTATTTTAAATAAATATTTTACGCTAATTGTACTGTTAAAGGAAATAATTAAATACGAATGATTAAACAGGCAGGCTTTTCATTTCGACGCATGTCTCGAAACAAGCTCTTAGACACGAAATTAAAGTTATGGTGTCTGGAGAGAGGACGCCAGTCTTTCCGTAGAATTACGCACAAAGCCGTGTCTGTGGCATTGCAGATCGTCAGTCTTGCGGCTCCCCCTGAGTCTTTGGAGTGAAGTTAATTAAATGCTTCGCTGAGCAAAAGCCCCCCTCGATTCGGCTGCGTGCGCGACTTTATAAATCTCCCAGACTCGCTTCGGCTTAGTGGCATTACCTCTTTGTCTCTACCAGTACCTCATTCGGGTAGAATTACGAAACCACAGACAGATTACCAAACTGCGGTGGAGTTTCATTCAGGTAATGAGATTTGGTTGTGCGGAGAGTGGTAGCGTATCCGGTTCGCTTCTAATTTCATGGGGCTTTGCGCATGCACTCGTAGACGTGAAATGCAGATAAGAATGCTTTGTGAGAAGCGAGGACAAACAACCTCTGCTAATAACAAACAATCAAAATATTTGTTTACTTACGCTTGAAAACAACCATCCTAAAGGGTTTCTCTTATTACATGACATTACAAGCGGCACAACTAATATGAACGCCTCGCAGCGTTCGGTAATAATAAGAAGTTGAGCTATAATTTTAAGCCAAAGCCGAATGCATTAGTGAACGCGAACGGCTATGTTGTGCTTAGCAGCTGTGTACAGATTCGCTACCACAACTGGATCCCAAGGAAATTACACCATTCTGTGCAACACTATTGCGCTCTCTACTGTTCCGGCAGCGAGTAATTAGAACCAGTTTGCTTAATCATCCAGCGTTTCTCTCCGAGGAAACAAAATAATTTCTGTTTCAAAACATTCTCTGAAATAAATGTTTAAGGCGTGCTATGAGTGCTCTAGGAACAAATTCGCAGGACTGGATTCTTAAGCTTGCTCTTTTTCGTCATTCCTAACGATTTCGCTTTACGTTCTTCGTTTTGTAGAATTATTTTTAGGTGTTCGTTTGCACTTGCCGCAGTGGCTCAGTAGGTAGGGCACATGGCTTCTGGCCCCCAAAAAACGTGAGTTTTTTCACGAACACAGCGGCTGCGTTTCAGTGATGGTGTATCTCAATGTCCTCCCTCAAATGTAGGCAAGATTACTGGCTTCCTTATTGGGGTGTCCTCCATATACAATGACAATAGGGCGTTAAACCGCATGCACCGTACCATACATATATAAAGTTATCTTTATTAATTTCTTCTTGTTTCGTTCCTTTTCACACCGTATCATTTCTCATTATATTTTTTCACTTTCTTCGATGTTGCTGTTGTTGTTGTTGTGGCTTTAAGAAGAATGAAAAGAAAATGAATGGGCCTGCTACTGGCTCTGTAGCTGAGCCACCTCCGCTGCCTCATGCGGACAGAAAAGAAAAATGGCTGAGGCTTATCTTGTTTAAGCCTGGTCAGATGCGAAGCATATTGATTGCTAAATTCGGCTTTCCATGGTTACACTTGGCTAAACTTTTCTTTCCTTGGTTACACGTGCTTTTACACGATTTAAACCTGGAATGCACAATGTTTTCCCATCGCATAAAACTAGGTAATAGCATGACTCGTTCATCTCTAATCTAACTGTGTTACCTGCGCTATACCACGTGGTCCGCACAGCGTGCAACCGCAGCCGACGGCGCGAGCCGGTCCCCCGTCTCTTCTCTGTCGTGACGTCACCGTGTCACGTGGTGTGACGTCACCATACCACGTGGTCCGCACGGCGTGCAACCGCAGCCGACGGCGCGAGCCGGTCCCCCGTCTCTCCTCTGTCGTGACGTCAGCGTATCACATGGTGTGACGTCACCATACCACGTGGTCCGCACGGCGTGCAACCGCAGCCGACGGCGTGATCTGGCCCCCTGTCTCTCCTCTGTTGTGACGTCAGCGTATCACGTGGTGTGACGTAGCATTCCACATTCTTTGCACGGCGTGTAACCTTCACGATGGGTTGTGGTTTACCTCTAGCAATATGCTTCGCATAAAATAGAGAAGAAAGAAAAAGAAGAAGGAGAGAAAGACGCGCACCGCAACAGCCGTCGTCCATCACCGAAGCGGTGGCGAGTGTAATGACGGCCTACAAGAGATAAACATTCGGTGGCAGGCTAGCCCCCGCCGCAGGCGGCGGTGACCTACCTATCCCAGCCCAATCAGGGCCAGGACCAGTCACCCTTCCATCCCCGCAGTGCACGTTAGATCCCTAAATGGTCGAAATTACTCCGCAGCCCTCCAATACGGCACCCCTTTCTCTCTTTCCGCTTTCACTACAACCTTCGTCCCTTCCCCTACGGCGTGGTACAGGTGTCCACAGCACACGTGTGCCAGATACTGTGCCTTTCCTTTCCTGTGTACCAGTTATTATTATTATTACTTTTATTACCTACAATAAGGTCATTCATATTTACTACATTATTTTTTGCTTTTCTTTGTTCTTCATTTTCATTGTAGGTACTCTCTTCCTGTTACGTTGTAGAGCATTCTTTCGTAGCCCTACGGGCGCGCTTAGGCTGAGAGTCATAAGAAATTACACTCACTTTCCAGGTGCAGCATTCGTCGTATCGTTTTAGAGAGTAACCAGATGATGTTTCAGGAGATGAATTTTTGTGGAGGGTCATTTCTTAGCAGCTGGGCTAAAACAACCGCATTTGTTTTGAATTTTCTTGGTGGATTGCGTCATGCTCACTATTGAATTTATTTTATAGTTATATTTTATTCTACCCAACCTAAACTTGGGAAATAGAACTTACGTGACTGCCCCAGGGGAGACAATAAATAAAGGAATGTGCTGATTATCATATATATTGAGAGCGTTTTTCTTAACCTTGTTTTTTTTTTTCCTTTTTAGGTAACGAATATGCTCCGAATAGCGGGAAAAGTGTCGAAAATTTTCAGGCATATTCTTTGTTGAGAACGAAGAACCCCCGGTGCGACTACAAAATGGCGCCTGAATGAGTTTATATAATATGCTTGTTGATATATTTTGCTACATGCCTCTAAGATAGAGTACAGCCAAGTTCAGTCATAGAGAGCATCCAAAATAGATAAAAAGAACACTGTGCACACAGCTAACAAACTATACAAACCACAAAAAGAGGCGATGGTATACCCGTCGAAATTGAATATTCCATCGCATATCTCGTCTTGCTTGGTAACAATTTCCCTCATGCAGGCTTCTTTTTAAAAAAACCCACAAAATCTCCAGTAGCACTCCATATTTTCAATTCTCTCCTGAAGCATTCGCAGAAACGCACACTTTCCCGAATATAGAGACCAATCTATAGTTGAAAAAACCGACACAGCCTGGGCGGCCAAAATTTTGCAGCCTAAAGTACAACCCATATAAGCTTTACTCGGTTTCACTTCTTGAACAGCGAAACGTAGAAAGCAAGTTTTCAAGCTGAACATTGAAGCTATTGTATGTTTTCTCTCAAACTGCAACGTGCACCCCCAGATCAACGATTGATTAGCTATAGAAAAAGATCACTGAGGCAATAAATTTGTTCTTTTACCGCCTCATACGATACGCGCACTTCATGTGAGGATGGTCGCTTGGCTACGGTGGAAGCAATCGTTCTCGGTTAGCCCGTAGAAAACCTATTTCGCGCGGCCGAGCATTAACATAACTTCATGCGTGCCATAACTGCAGCTGCGCAGTATGCGGGTTTATGGCGTCGTTTTATCGACCGAATTTTCAAGGGCACGCAATATCCATTCCTTCCGGCGTCCCTTTCCTGAAGGAAAAATTTACTTTTATTCTTTCGAGATTTTTGGAGCGTAAAGCGGATGCTCTCAATCGAGAATGTGAAGAAATGAATTTTGTTTTCAAAATTACTGGACAAAGGTCTGAACGTAAATGATGCCGTTGAACATTTCTTGAGAGGGCTGCTCGTGGGAAGACGTGCTCTAATGTTTACTGTTGAAGTAAAGTATGTGACGAATAAACATAATTCAATAGTATTGCATTAGTGGACAACGTATCGATTGCTCGGCGCCCACGACCCTTTAGTGTGTAACACAGAATAGCATCAGACCGCCAGTGTATAGAGAAGCCGCTTGGATAGCTTACTGGCTCTATACGACTTTTTCCTCACTCAAAACATGTTGGATAGGACTGCAATTAATATATTATCTATTAGCCTTAATTAGCGCGCCAAATGCCTTAGGTGACTTCATAATATAGTTCTGGCAACTTCGACACGTGGTGACTTCACAGCACTGACGCGCGCGCTCGTGTGCGTTGGCTGACGAGTTCTGTGGACCCAAGCGAGATGTCGCCAGTCACGTCCGTTCAATAGAAAGGGGTTTTCTAGGGACCCGGCCAGCCTTCCCTTAATCTAAGCCAATGTCAGTAAATGTTTTCATCATCATCGAGACCTTGAGAGACACTGCATTGATACGAAGGAATTTGAAGCCTACGGGAATAAGACAAAGAAGGACGCACTTGTAAAAGGTGACAAATCGAAAGGTACCCCAAATAAATTAGAGCTGGAAGCCTTATGGTTCTGTGACCAATTGATCAGAGCTACTTCAGAAGACATCGCTAGGTACTCTTCGTAAGATACCATGCTGTTCCACAGATGCAGGAAAGTGAGACGTTGGCGTGAAGCTCTCACTGTATTTCCCGAAGAACATATAGTGGAAAATGGTATTTCTTCAAACCTTCTTTTCAAACGTCGAGATAATCAATATTTAGGATCCGGTCACTTTGACATCCGGCCGCAGAGGCCAGCTGCCGTTAGCCTCTACGCCTTAAGAGATAGTCACAGCCGAACCCATTTAAAAGATTCAACGATAACGTATGCTGGCTCTACCTCAACGGCAAATCAAGGCGCCGACATATACGTAATTCCATGTGCTGGGTTCAACGCCTCTTTCTCTTGAACAATCCACTGAACCATTTGAGCCATTGGCAACAAATGAGGAGACTTGAACAATCCACTTTAATAAATTCTTTATTGGGCAAAAGAACTAAGCAATCGGCTGCGGCGATAGCAACAATCATGCTCGTTGGTAGCCGAACAAATAATGGCCGTCGAACCCGTCAGCGCTCAGTTTAAAGGGGGTGAAGAAATATCTAGCTAAAGCCGCAAGTGGTGACTAGCACAACCTAGAACATTATAGAAATTTACGCGAGTGGCCAGAACCTTCGAAACACATCTCGGCGCAGCTTGCGCGACTAATAATCTGATAAAGCTGCGTCGAATGACAACAAGTATGAACAAACAAAGAATGCAACATTGATCCGCGTGCCAGAATCAGATTGATAAGGCAGCTTGCCGGCGGCTGTTTAAAAAATACGAAATAAAGATTGGAAGGGTTTGCGGAAATAATTACTTTTTTTTTTTCATTTCTTACCTCTAGTTTTCGTCATTCTGAGCCCTCTTGTTAGACATCGTATTTTGTCTTCAAAATTTAGTACCGGTACGATACATCTGCTATAACACTTGGCTGTAAAGAAATGCTGAAAATATTTTAATTAATGATCATCGTGTGCCTGCTAAACAAGGGCCACTGTTTCCTATTCTTTTCTTACTCTTGTGAACAGTAGTAGCGGTCACTGCTTCCACTCTGCAGTTCCATTTCCTTATGGCATCCAGCACCTCCCTAGCTATCGTAAACTACTGCTCTTTTTGGACTCTGTCGAATGTTATTTCACTTGCATGAAAAATAACTTTTGACCCACCGTTCCGATTGTTTTATCTAGGTAATTGAACGTGGTTCACAATTAGTTTCCTGGGTTAATTAGTGAGGCAAAGTCATCACGCGTGATTGACAGTTTGTGTTCAGGATTGAAAGGTAATGTCTTCATCAAATCTCAGATTATTTGTCTAAGTCTGTTCAAACTTACTGCGAAGCGTTCTGATAATTTGTCTAGATACTTCTTGAACATAAGGGGCGAAACTCACAGGGGCAATTTCATATTCCTGTTTTAGCACTCTGTGTCAATGCTGTTTATTTGCTTCGGTTAGGGAGGTCTTTGTTGGCTGTGCAGTCAAGCTAATACCCAATGTAGCCAGCCTTGCAGAGCCTGCGCCTTGTCATCTGAAAGTATCTGTCTAGCCTGTTAGAAACGGATGGTGAGACGCGGTTTCTGGTTCGCTGACACACGCGCTTCTATGTTGTACGGGGGAGCAGACTTGAGATGCCAGTCGTGCTTTATTTGAACCCCCTTCCTTCTATTGTTTTTCCCTCTATGAGGAAGCATGTATTTGTGGTTATTTTGTATAAGTACCTTATGGTGTTTTATATAGTGCTATTGGTCTGTAGGTAATGTGCGTTTTTGTATGTATGTATGTATGTATGTATGTATGTATGTATGTATGTATGTATGTATGTATGTATGTATGTATGTATGTATGTATGTATGTATGTATGTATGTATGTATGTATGTATGTATGTATGTATGTATGTATGTATGTATGTATGTATGCATGTATGTATGTATGTATGTATGTATGTATGTATGTATGTATGTATGTATGTATGTATGTATGTATGTATGTATGTATGTATGTATGTATGTATGTATGTATGTATGTATGTACACCCTAAATTATCTTTGTGTGCAGTCAAACTATTATCCGAATGTGGGTGAGATGATCGTCATTTGTTGAGCTGTCTTTATAAAAGCCTGCTCAACTCATTGGGTATTTCAAGCCTATTCTATTAGGAATTCGCATAGAAAATGCATTGGAAGGAACATACAGTATTCTCGCCAAAAGGTGATTTTGAAGTCCTTGGCTTCATCTTTCTTATGAAGTAAAATAATAATGCGGCTCTTTCACATTCGGTAATTCAGGTACCTTGTTGGTTATGAATAATGCGAATTTATCAGTTCTTTATTTCCATCTCCGTCTCATTACTGCTATGATATATCCCATTACCCTCGAAATATGACCACTTGTCATCGTAAAGAGGTTATGGCCTCCATTATCACGCGACCGCTTTTATTATCCCGTGAGGGACGATTGTAACTTCGATCCTACCAAGCAATATCGGCACAACAAACCTTTAACGCGCAACTTTGTTAAAGGAACTGCAGAGACCTGTTTTCCTTTTTTCCCACGAAAAGAAAGTGCAGAACCCTTTCCTTGCACCACTCTGTTTCCTGGCTCGGTGCCGCCTCGAATCTGTAGCTACAAGAAGGTCCGAGTGGCTCCTCCCCAGTCTTACTCACAGTGTCTCATCGAACGTGCTCTGCTCATTCCACCCGGCCGTGTCTTGCTGCCATTTTCCCGCTTCCGGGTATCCCCTCTCTCACTGCACTTCGATCCCGACTCGTTCGCTTTTTGCCAAGCAGTCGGCCGAGCGAAGACCCTGCACGCCTTGCCCTCGCTATCTCGGAAACTAGCAGCGCAGAAAAAAAAAGGAGCACAAATGTACAAAAACCTCCGCGTTTCCTGCTTTGCTTTGCTTTTTTTAACCCGTCGCACTGATAGCGCGATTCTGGGTCGCGACTTTGGGAGAACCGACCCCTTGATGTATAAAAAATAGCGAAAGTAGTGCAGGAAAACGTGAACTCGACAAACGAAGTAAAGAATGGTATAGAAATGGAGTTTAAAAACTGGGCTCCTGGATGGACAAGAAACGGTCCCGTGGGATTTACACCACTGATTTATTTATGAGCTCTAGGGGTAATTTCGAAGCAGTAGGTTGTAACAACGCCATAGTTGTCCATGTAAAAAGGATAAAAGGGTGCGCGTAGCGTGCTAAAGTTAGAACGTAAAAGGTGGTTCACTTAGCTGCCTCGATGTTAAGACATCTTATAAAATGGATTTGCAAGTACCGTTTCCTTGACCGATTTCAAGGTCATAAACACATCACGAAGGTTTTGAGGCCAGCTGGATGAAAATAAATTAAATGAACAGTTTGCGAGCTTTATTTTGCATCACGTACTGATAAGCTGTAATGGTCATTGCTGTTTTGCTCTCCGCATTCACTACATTTCCTGAAGTGAGCCAAGAAAATAACTTCAGTTGTGCAACGAAGACAGTATTTTTTCGAAAGCGATGTTTCGCATTTTGCACTTTTTCTGTATTAAATCTCATAAGATATATTTTCATATTTATTTACAATACTGCTGGCCTCGCTATGTAACCACCGAAGGTGAGCAATCTGATAGCAGCAAGTTCAGGTTTATAAGCGGCCAGGTAATAACAAATATGCATAAATTTGTAGAGAAATGTTTTTATAATAGTGGGAGTGTTATGACGAAGTGTAAATGGTGACGACGCGAACACAAGAATAGGTCTTTTGCAGTATGAGCGCGTAGTTCCCTACCTTCTAACGAATAACAAACTTATCACTGATAATCATATGAAACGCACCTGCTTCCGGTTACTATTTTCCTTGATACTGATGACAATAACTAAAACCCCTAGGAAATTATTTTCACATACCTATCGTTTAACAGAAAAAAAAAACAATCTGAAATATATTAATGATTGCCCTGCGTAGCTTTCATTTTTCGATGCTCAAAACAGTGTTTTGAACCGTACGCACCTAAACAGTCTCCTATCGTACACAACACTTTAAATTTGCTTCGAGAGCTTTTAGAAAGGACTCACTGACTGGAATTACTCTAAGCGTTCTGGTTGGAAGCTGAATATTTATCACCTTTAAGTTGTTGAGCAAAAAAAGTGTCATACTGTATCATTCAAACTTCGGTAAAGCAGCAAGCAAAACACGTGTCACATTGGTATACATTAGATCACTTAGAGAATGATATAGAAATTAATAGTCAGAACTTCAAGAAGCCGTTTAACAGCAGGCTTCTGACGAACGCTTGGTTTAAAGAAATTTTTTCGTTTCGCTTCTGGTACTTGTCATTTTGTATGACCGTTTAAACAAGATGCTAACAAACATTACCTTTATTTGTGCATTGCAGTTAATTATGTTACGAAGGAACCGTTCGTGTGACCAAGGCCGCTATATATACCACAGATCCACACCGAGTTTCATTGTGTAAACAAACGGGGAAAGTAAAATAAAAGCTTTTATTAAGTGAGCTAATAAGCAAAAACCTTACACCGTTTCTTCATCAAAAGCAGCTCGGTCAAGCTTGAATGAAATTTAAGGAACTGATTAGGGCATGCTGGGACACTTTGTAAAAAATAAAGGTCTAGTGCCTTCTTTAATTCTGAGTGACACAAAAGGTAGTAGCAGCTGCCGGAAAATAAAGGCGGCCTGTCTTACTCGTTTAATTCGAGCTGTTTTCGAGAAATCCGCTTTCTTCCGGCAGTTTGAAATTAATTGCACTAAGAGCCACGCTGTAGCCGCCGACAACCTTTTGTTGAACATAGTTGCGGGAATAAACACTGTTTGCTTTTTAGTTTGGCGAAGTGTTGTCTAGTGAGCTGTGAACGACTTCGCGCGGCTGGAAATTGAGTTTATTAACGTTTTACCCTCAGCAGTACTGGTGTCTTTCGTTTGCTTTGGGGGGAGTTTGGCTATGCGCTGAAAATTTTGTTTCATTTGTTTCATCAGATGGAGAGTCTCTAGGTGTATAAAAAGAAACAAAATATGCTTTTGGTATCTGGCGCAGGAAGTAATTAAAAGTGCCGTCACACGGACGTGTTAAATATTAAAGAAAGCCTTGCGACTAGTTCCTGCCCTTCTGTCTATAGTCATGGCAATTTAACGTTCGTAGCGTAACGGCACGGTGCGTTTTGATATGGTCTAGTAAGTGAATTGCACTTGAGGTTATAGACAGATACTATGTACCCGAGAGTATAAGAACATGACAGAAGGCATTTCAACGCAATAAGGCCTATGACAGGGGGAATGTTATAAAACACAGAAGATAAAAAACTTTAAATGGGTGTGAAAAGATCACGTAATACTACAGCATTTTCATATGTCTCTAACTAAGAGATGAAGAAACTAGACAGAGGAAAAAGAAAACGTATAGTACTCCGTTTGTTTCACATTCCTTGCTTTTCAGCAGTTTTTCTATGCTTGAGTGCACATGATGTATGCGTTGATGCTGAGACTTTTGTCCTTGTGGTATTCAAACATACAACAGCGTAGTTCTACTGAAATCAACATAAACATCCATGAAACCCCATGAAACGGGTGTAATTTGTTGTTTTTTTTTTCTTTCTTTTTTTTCAAATTACAATATTCGCGCGAAAGGAAATAAGCCGAGCCTTCACAAACAGCGGCTTTTCAGTTATTAGATATGCTGGTCAGCACTGATTTTTCGCGTTAAAGTTGTTTGCTCACAATTCATTTTTTTTTCGTCCATCTTCCTTTTCTACTTTACACGCTGCATACGCAAGCCGGTTTCGAGTAGAAAAGCATTATAATAGCTATTGCCAGAAATGTGTCCGCCGCAAGAAACCCGTAGTCACTTGAAGACGGGGTTTAAGTATTGATCCCGGGGTTGGAGAGCGCATTTCAGTCTTAGCGTATGTTCCTGAAATTTGACTGACAAAACTCTCATCTGTCAAATTTTGCTTCCTCCAGAGAAAAAAAAAAAAATATTATTCGCTCTGTACTGAATACCTAAAAAAGCTGACGGTCGCGACTCTTTGCACACAAGCATCCTGGCACTGGTTAAAATATCTAAGTCTTGGAAATTTTAACTTCAGAAAACAAAAAGCTCAAAAAGACATATTCTGCTATGAGGGGCTCACTATAGGCAAGGATAGCTAATAAAAGAAAAGGAACTTTATACAAAATTGCTGATTTCATATAAAAACTGCGATTTACAACGCTTGTTCAAGCGCAACCGCGACGTCCACGAGAATTTCTATCATGCTGTTCCACTGCACCAAGGAGGTCAGATATCGATCCGAGTCGCAGCATTATCGCGTAAAAGCGGATTCATCACTAGGGGCAGCATACCAGTCTCGCCTTTCCAATTAGCCCGGGTGATGCGTCGAAACAAGGAACGTCTGTCATCCCCTCACTTTTTCAGTCCCACCCAATCAATGTTGCTGCTAAGGATAAGGCCCTCTTGCAGAAATATAATACGCACATGGTCGCTGTGCACGCGCTGTGTCCCTTTTTGCTTCTTTAGCGAGCCTTGTTTTGGAGTCTACATTAATCTGCTCTGCTTGACGGCATCGAAATCTGCTCCTAAAAGAAAACAAAGGAAAAAGCTCAAGCACTTCGAAATAGGCAAGCTGCCACGCTGAATAATTTATCAAGCTTCGCTACACTCTTGCTTTCGCTCTTCCCCCTTCCATGGAGTGCCGGGATTTCTTCCTGTATTTTGTTGTAGTCCTACTCGCGCATAATAGGTGTCATTCAAACATTTTCCTTGTCTCCAGAGAAAATCGATCATGTTCCGAATTGGCATAGTGCATGAGGAGGGACTCTGATTTCTTCCTTTTTATTTGGCTCTTGCTGATAATCTGAGAGTATTCTAGTTTTGCGCTTGCGATAACCTTGTCCGTAACTGTACAATAATCAGCAAATCTATAAGATACCGTTTTACTCTGGTGCAGTTGGAACGCCATACTATTTGTCTTGTATTGGTAGTAGTGGCCAAAAAACCATGACGCATGTAATTTGTCCGTTCTCCAGCTTGTCACTCCTCCAAACTGCCCCAGATATTAGTTCTGATATGAGATGCCGAGCTGTTAGCATAAAATTTCCTACCCTCCACCGTCCCTCCCCCCTTATGAGGATCGCCGATATTGGAGTAGTGGATAATTTCAGTTTATCCCCTCGCGTTGCAATGCATCAACGCACGATTGGTGAAGGCTTGCTATTCATATGCGTGACCGTTGGCAACCCTTTTAGGAGGGTCGAAGTTGATAACTAATGCTGTTAGGTTTCATCACAAGGGAAGATAAGCCTTCTCGTGTACGCACTACGACCGCTGTTATGTGCCAGTCACGACAATCATGTCCCTGTGAATATGGCACTCGTTTCTTGATCCATCTTCGACAGAAATGTTACTAAGATGTGTTTGATCATTTGGAAATTTCAGTTTTTTCAAAGAGGAGTTGCGAGAATAATTAGAAAAAAAAGGCGGTATAAATATTTCGAAGGATCCCAAGTTCTTTCTGGGTCAGTGGCATTGAGCGCAGAGCAAACACATATGCCAAAGGAAAGCTGAATTTATTGACCACCACAGACGCTGAGCATAATGACATGAGTAATACCCGTGTATCATATAATGAAGAAAGAACACTACTTGATAACAAAACATTTTTATAAAATATATAAACTTGTAAATACTGTTATGAGTTCAATTTGTATCAGCAGCGCAAAAAATTAGAAAAAGAAAGAGAAAGCGATAGGACAGAGCGTGATATGTGTTTACAAATTGTACTAGTGAAAACTGCAAAAGGCAAACGTTTTACTCCCCGAAATTTACCGACCTGTTTTTCTCAAGATATGAATAGCGCTTAATTAGAATAAAACAAATCAATAATTAATTCGTACTCTGAAGGATTCAGTTATTTATTATGGCTACATTCACAGATAATACTGGCACATTGGGTGCCAAAATGTGAAGGGGAAGACAAATTTCAGCATTTGGAGTCGTTTAAAGAAGCGCGAATACTGGATGGGTGTTGATTTTATTTTACGTTCTGAACTAAAATGCGTCCAAACAGAACCTACAAAGCTACCCTGTTTATTCAGATGCCACTCAGCTGATCCACATCATAATGCAAGTAAAGGCTCAGCGAAGTCTTCACTCGGATTAGAAAAGAGAGCACAAAGCTGAGTGGCGCAAATGCCATGTTTCGTTCCATGCTATCGCGTCATCACGGCGCCGAGGAATGCACCCATTCTTTCACTGCACTGCCAGGTGGTATTCATAATTCACATCGCGCGCGCGAAGGAAACATCGTACCCGAGCCCAAATATAGCGCGCTTGCATTAATATATTCTCACATTTCCGGGCTCGCATCCGTCGCATAAGCCAGGAAAACGCTGAGGGCTTTTTGCCCGCTCTGCTTTCTGCCGCCTGTCAACTGTTGCAGTGTGTGCTGTTTTCTTTGTTCCGTAAACAGCGGGATGGGATGGACGGAAGAACTTGTTTCATTTATGCAGTATGATGACTGCTTTCGCAGCACGAGATGGCACGTTATTGCTCCGCTGCAGAAAAACAGTGCTGATAAGGCTGTGTTCTGAGGCAATTTGATTGCGAGAAAAAGAAGCACCAGGTTTGAGTAGCACTGTCGACATGCTTTATTCTCCCGCTAGTTTTTATTATTCATTACTGCAGCCTTACAAATCAGCCGAAGATGCGTAGTCTACGGGAAGCAAAATAGTACCAAGTGGTTCGAAATAGAACAACAACAAAAGAACATTTCTACATATATGCTGTAGTTTGTGTTGCTCAAGCTGACTCTACATCTGCTCACATACAAAGCGCTGCTCTCAACAATACATACGTCATGAAAACGATGCTATTGTCAGATGAAGCGGAGCTTTTATAACGACAGATGATATAAATATAGAATACGCGAATCACCGTAACGGCAGTCTCTAACTGAACTGCTATGACGTAATATATTATATGTGCGTGCTTTGGGGGATCGGAAGAAAGGAGAAGGCAATGGAACCCCAAAATAAAGGTTATACACCAAGTTTGGAAAAGGACAGACTAGTGTTTTGGGTCTCTTCAGGTTCAGGTTTTTTATTGTCAGAAATGTAGTACACAAATTAGTATGGTTTATTCGGCACAGAAGGGGTCCCAAAGCGAAGCTGTCAGGGGCACCTCCTATAACAAACTGCTTGAAACAAATTCACCAATATGGCCGAAATTGAACTTTACAATATGCTAAAATCCATGAACGACAAGAACGATACATACAAAAATGAAAAACAGAAGTGTGTGGTTATAACTTAGCTAGTAAATATGTTTTGATGACCCCAGGTAACGTTGCGCAAAAAAAGTCATTCTTCCTTCAACCTGATTCTTATATTGGGAAATGTGTCCTTGGTGGCCAAAGAAATGCTGTGCTTCGGTTTTATGTCCCTGATAAGAACTCTGTGGAGTTCATGGTGTAATTTCAGCCATATAGAGATTTTGGATAAAACTGTAATTTGAACTTGCCTACAAAGTAGGCACATGATGAAACATGCAAACAAATTGAATAACCTCTATTAGAAAATACGAATAAAATTCCATAATGCACCGTCTTGGTTGCTCCTAAGCTGGTGCGAAAAAAGAAACCGGAAATATGTCCGCGCAGCTACGTGGCAGTAGGAAAATCAATACATATTTCTGTGATCTCTCTCACTGCAACTGAAGAAACATTTATTGCCTCACTCACTCACTCAATCTCTCTCTCACTCACGCATTGACTGACTGACTCACTCACTCACTGAAGAGTCTGCTCGCATCGGCTACGAGCAAGGCGTATTGAGCGCTGACAGTACACTTGATAGCGCAGGTAAGCGTTATATATGCTGCCTTTGCACTGCGTTACGTTATAGTGCCACAAAGTACGTGCACAGAACCAAAAAGCTTGAAAGTCACGCTTCCGCACCTCTTCTGGAGGTGAAAAGAAATGTGAAACGCATGCTTATTTATCACCAGCGCTGAAAGCACGCGTTACGAAACACGGCGCCACGGGCTAATATAATCAGCGGTTAGGGAAAACTTGCAACATCAAATCCCGGAGGAGCTTTGCGGAGCACCGTTGATGGCTTTCCTTCAGTGGCATGAGTTGGCGATTTTTTTTTTTTTAATAAAAAACCTGCCTAAGTCATTTTTTGTACGCAGGCGGTTTTATCTCACGAATGAAATTTGGGTTGACTTCCAAGGACAGATTTCTTATGTAAATTTTTACCGCCGCGTCATTGCGGTGCTACAGTGATTTCATTCTCATCGCAGTATATATGTTTACGCCCTTTGTGCGGAGTCTGCCTACGCGCCTTACCACCGTTATCACACGGATACGTTATTTGGAGCAGCGGACGGTGAGAAAGGACCATAAGTGAATGGGGATTGTGTATATCGTATTGCGCCCAATTTGTTCACTGGTAACACTGACCGACTTGCCGTGAAAAGTTTTATTTAATTTCTTTTTCGGCTTGGATTTGCAAAGTGAACTGTAGTACCACCCTATTGTCAATTACCAGCATTCGCTTTTCGGTCCAATTATCAATTGATATATTGAATCTTAGCACTTTCCAATACTTAAATGATAATAATTGGTTCATAGGAAAGCAAAGGCGCAGTATCTGTCACATTTGTCCTATGGACACCTGCACCGCGCTGTGAGGGAAGAGAGAAAGCTGGGCGCTAAAGCGGAGAGAAAGGGGTGCCATAGATGAGGGCTCCGAAGTTATTTTGATCACCTGGGGATATTTAACGTGCGCTGACATCGCACAGCACACGGACACCTCTCCGTTCTACCTCAAAGAAACGCAGCCGCCGGCGGTTGGTTGCCCCGCCGGGGTGGTGCAGTGGTAAGACGCCCGACTACTGTGCCGGAGTTCCCGGGATCGAATCCCGGCCTCGGCGGCTGCGTTTCGATGGAGGCGAAACGAAGTGGCGTCCGTGTGCTGTGCGATGTCAGCGCACGTTAAAGATCCCCAGGTGGTCGAAATTACTCCGTAGCCCTCCACTACGACCCCCCTTTCTCTCTATCCACTTTCACTCCCACCTTCATCCCTTCCCTTACGGCGCGGTTCAGGTGTCCACAGAGCAAGTGTGACAGATACTGCGCCTTTCCCTTCCTATGAACCAACCAACCAACCAACCAACCAACCGGCGGTTGGTATCGAACTCGGGTACCCCTGCCCAGTAGTCGAGCACTTTATTGACTGCACCACCACGGCGGAGCTTTCCGTTACTTAAGGATATTCGTTTTGGATGACTTCTAACAGCACAACTTATTAGGAAATGAGGATTGACTAGCCGATAAGAAACTGCGTTTATTGTCAAATTGGGAGGGCAACAGGGTGTTGTCAAACCTTTGGCTTACAAATGCTGCCTATAATACGTCCATGCTACTTTAACGGTATCAAGCGCACCCTATCAGAAAGCGTTGGTTGTTTATATAAGGAGTCTGAGAAGTGTGGCGATAATAATGTTAAAAAAAAAAGGAAACCTGACCTCATTGTGTAGATGTTAAGCTTTTTCACTCTGGAGTTATCAGAGATTCGAAGGAAAAATTAACAGTTAATCAACAGTGTGTAAAGCATTCGTACCTAACGCAACATTATTGAGTACATGCATTTACGACTTCCAACCACACAGCAGAAATTTGAATAAGCGCGAAATGTCTCTTTCTTGCATCTTAGAAACTAACTCATTGCAGTGTTCATGCTTCCCAGAACACAATACAACTCTGGAGCAAACCACGCGTTTATGCCATAAATGTCGTTTTTTTTTTTAAGTTTTTGAATATGCATAATGATTGATTGCGGAAAAGAAATGCTCAATGCATCCACTATTTGGGAATGAAAATTGTGCAATATTTAGAAAAAAAAAAAAACAAAACAGGTTGTTTCATATCATCGCAGAGCATATATCTATTTTCTGGTACAATTGTTTTCTCTACCCTTCTGTAATATTAACTTTTCCATACAATTGTTTTTTCGACCTTTAAAGGTGCGCAATTAAGGTGTACCGTACGTCTACCTCAGTTCGGTTATACTGTCAGTTTTTGACTTTGTGCACAGCCCGAACAAGATTAAAGGAGAATCAACAGCATCAGTTTATAAATACAAAAATTACTGAGTAAACAAAACGGGCTACCAGCGGATCAGGAGTGATATGTTGGAGGAACATTCATGTAAAAACGGCTTCTACCTGGCCGGTTGCTTTATTTCCGAACCAAAAACTCATCATAAAGCGCACGTGGGCACGCAAGACTGTAACTGCATTGCATTTGCAACGTTAAATCAGAGAACAACACACTTAAATAGAATACAATAAATTGTAATAAAACATTATAAAATACAATGAGGTGAAGTGGAATGGAATCTAGTATAATTGCGATAGCGCAAGTGGTGGGATAGCGTTCCAAAATAGCGATGATTTTTATGAGACTAATAAGACAAACCATTTGAGACGTAATGCTCTCACCTATGACAACGAATCTTCTCTTGACGCATGATAACCTAACTTGCTTATGCGCCAAGAGAACAACACAGCACTAGAGATTTTACATCTTGCTTCATTGGCTTCGTATCTCTCTCAATGCATTAAAATATTAAAAAATATTTTATTGGTGTATTTAAAAATATTATAAAATATTAGGGTATTTTAATCCCGTCCAGAAGTGGTAGCTCGTGTTGACTCTATCCGTGCATAGTCTGGCCTTAGATCCCCAAGGCCATACTGAAGAGGGAATTAGTGTTCCTTAAAAAGAACTGAATTTTTTCTCAAATGCATAAGAACTATATGACATGACAACTTATGGTCTACGTAAGATCAATGAATAGCTTTAGTAACTCATTTCAAATGGTGAATTAACACTTTAAAAACAAATACACACGTCAAAGCAGTAAAGGAGAAGCATGTTTTTGCGCGCTAGTTGGATCATACTCGAAGAAAAATAAAATTTCACGAAAAGACAAAGGATAAGAAATGAACACAAAGCCACAGGCGCCATCTGAAAATTTCGGATGGGCCTTGACAATATACAATTTTAACAAACGCTAAATTTGTACGCATTCTTTTTCTCTCGTTGAATATTGTTTTGCACTTAGAAAAGTCGTTTTAAGAACTTTTACACACATATATATATATAGAAGAGGTTCAATAATCTTCCCACGCTTTGCGTTTTATCTCGTTCTAAAAGTCCTGTCTTTAAATTGTCGCACGTAATATTTGTTTACATTGTATTCGCATATTCTAGTTACGTCAAAAATACCGGAAGCTTTGTTGAAAAGTACTAAACAGGGTAGAAATGCTTCTACTTTGCAAAAAAAAAAAAAAAAAATCTGGATTCACAAAACGTTGTCTTTCAAATACTCAGACTTCCTAAAATTATTTCTTAACCCCGCACTCAAACTATCGACTAAACCTGCACATTTACCAAGAGACATCAAACTGGGTCAAAGCGAGAAAAATAGGCAAAGTTCTCACCTTTCCGATAAGCTTCAAATCTTCCTGTCAGACTTGCGCTTCAGTCTCGACTGGAGCACGAGCAATCCTTGCTGAGTGCGAGCTGCCGTCAACCTCGCCGGTCAGACGAAGAGGTGTGCCAAATCAATAACGACCCCGGTCGCACACGTGGTCCGGGAGCCCACGTCAACAACAAATTTGTCCGACTCGCTTTGTGTTCTTCACCGTCCTTTTTTATTTTCAAAGTGGCATTCACGTGCCGTGGGCTGGGAGACCGAGCACTCGTCTTTTCATCACTTGTGCGTGACAGCGTCCACCACTCCGACGGGTAAACACGAGTTTAAAATATTATCGACCCCGCAGAAACCTCGATATCGTGTCGAGGCGGAGAATACAAGCACTTCGGCGTTAGAAGACCCTGTTTCAGCGCTCAAGATGCATCGACGCAGCTGAAAGGGTTTACTCTATTTTCACGAGAGTAGAGCAGGAAAATTGAATTCACACCGGTGGCCTCAGAGGAGATTTCGATCCGCGCGTACGGAAAGTTTCAAGAAGAATATAAACAGTCGTCGCTTCTTGCTGTTTTTTTTTTTTTTTTTTTTGCTCTGCTTTTCGATTACAAGGAAAATGCTAAGAAAGGGGCGTTGACAGCGATCCTTTCGGAAAATAAAGAGTAGACAGACCCTATTTGAGGACACAAAAAAACTACTGAAGTAGTGCAGATACGTGCGTTCTTCGTAACGGTGCTGAATTACGACTCTTCTTACTAATATTTAAACGAAAACAATTTGGAGACAAGTGAGACTCTATGTGCGTCTTGCATGGTGTCAGAAAGCGCAGTAATGTTCTTCAAGAAAATATTTTAGTTGGAAGGCTGCTCGCAAAGGCGAGACGCACGAACATTCTCTTCCGAAACAATAATAGGGTATGCTTCTCGGAGGTAGCCAATAAATAAATACGTTGCTGCCGAAGCTGTCGGCTCCCGCTGACGTTGAAGATATTCTGTTATGCGGGTTTCCGGAGAATCGGGCGGAAAAACTCCAGTTTCACTTTGGCGTCGGTGATGACACTATCTCACTCATAATCGCGCACGTTTGCAAAGAGTGAACATTGCCTCTTCAACAGCAACGCCAGTCACTCGTGAGTTGTGGGCTACTCACTTACTTGCAGAGCACTGTCACAGAAAAGGACACGTTCCTCAGCCGCGTCGATACTGTCGCGTAGTCGTGTTGAACCCAAGAGGTGCCTGGCAGCCTACGAATCAAATGCGCATTTTCTATCTGCAGATTTTTTAAGAGAAGCACTGAAGCCGGGGCGCCGAGGGCGTTCCTGATCACCAAGGTCGGAGTGAGACTAAGGATGGCGTGAGGACAGTAACGTGAAGTTCTGCAAAAGACGACTGGTGAAGTGCAGACGTATTCTGAAGTGTAAACGTGTATTCAACGTCGCAGGTTGTTGTTGACGATCATGTGCACAGGCACACGACACAGTGAAGTCTATCTTGCTTCAAGTCACGCCGCAGTCCCACGGTGATTTTCACGTCTCCACTCCTTGTTACGGCGTAAACAGGTCTGGCCACGACGACCTATGCAGCTTATGCAGCGGCGACGGCGACGGCGGCACGACGGCCTTACGCCGGCCCGAGACGACCTATGCCGCGGTCGCGAGCTGACCGTTCACTGAAGCATCCTCGCCTGCAACGCTACTGCTAGACTCCGTTCGAAGCCATACTGATTCCTCCTCCTCCCTCACACTCCCAATACGGCTCCTCGGCTCCCTTTCCAAGCTTCTCTAGTTGCGGTTTTTAGCGCAACGCGGCGCCACGCACCAGTAACCTTCACGCGCATGCGCGAAGCTCCCTATTCTCCCCTCGCCGATGGATGCTCTGACATCGCGCTGGGCTTCGTGTTGGTAACGCTGTTGGTGTCGCATCCTCCTCCGCGCTCCGTTCCGTTTCGCTTGGCTCTAGCTTTCGTTCCCTTCCTTTATTTGCGCTTGCAATTTTTTGTTGTTTTTTCTTGTGCATTCTTCCGCTACATTAGTCTCTTCCGCCCAGGTGCGGAGAAGGTGGACGAAGCCAGTACGGCTTCTCTCTCACCTGTGGTTCTCAAGAGAGGAGAAAGGTACGAAATTTTGCTTGCGAAGAAAGGGGATGCCACCGACCACGGAAATCATGAGCTAGTCTGGTTGTTACTGTTTTTAATGATTTATTTATTTATTATTGAAGTATTATTTTGAATCAGGATTTACTGCGTATTTCTTGAACCCGTTACAAAAAATAAGCAATCGAATAGAAATAAAATTACTCCATCTGAAATGTATCTGATTACAGCGTTGAATTACAGCCCCAGAAAAGTAACTGAATAATTACAGAGCAGGGCTCGCTTACTATTGCGTTACTGTTCATAGAAATTTATCGCCGTAACATAAAAGCTCTCCACGGGAGTAAGCTCTTGCTGCTACTCGCAATTTTTTGTCTTTGAAATTTGAAAACTTTTGAATAACAACGTTTCCTCTTGAAAGCATCACTCACTACACACTCCCTCAGCGACTCAGTGTAAGCGCTAGATGGTACAGGGCTACGTTATACCATACGATCAATTTTTGTGCCCACTCGTATTCGCAGAATGCTTCGATGCCAGTGTTTACGTCCTCAATGAAGCGTCTGACGTCATTGTTGTCGAATTGAAAACGCCCTGTAGGTACGTCTACTGAAAAGTTAAAAAATATACAAGTAGATGATTTTTTTTTAGAACATCAGACGCGGCTTCTGGGTGTGGAACCTTAGCAGGGTTTTTGAAGTCGTCGGCCAAAAGCTGCCCCAGGGGGCTCTGCGCCGTGTTTCTTGATGACTGCAGGTCTTTTAGAAATTTAGAACTCTCTTGCTTTAAGACCTTTAAGCACTTTTAAGACCATGTTTTCATTCCGCGAATTTGGGTAATGAGCGACCAGCACAGTCTGGCAAAGTGTTCGATAAAGTATAGAATATATTTAGTTCATTAAAAGTTTTTCGATAGAAGGCGCAGTATCTCCTATTCAGTGGTTCACGCCTCCAATTATAATGAACGGCACCCAATCGGAGTTTCATATGTTATCTTTTCTAGCGACAGGCATTGCCTGTCGCTAACTAATTTCGAACTTGAATAGCAGGCGGATGCTGATGTTAAATGTGAAGAGATAGGGCATGATATGAAACCGAACACTGTGCAGTTAATGCTAGCATGTCAGTTTCGATACGAATTGACAGGCATAGTCCATCCGATAAATGTTTCCCAAGACTGGGGTATAGTGGCGACGACAGCAATGACAACGGCGTGTTAAACAAACGAGCTATATACGATTTGGCGTAATATTCTAAAGAGCGTCTGAGCTTGCTTCCGACAACCGAAAATTATAACTGGGCTAGGAGGCCGAAACAGATCTTCTGTTTTTCCGCACCGGAACATATCCCTGGTCGTGTCAAGAGAACGGCGCGACTCAAAGCCAGACAAAGAGAAGACAGTTGAAAATTGAGGCCGAAAACATATCTCTTTTTCGTTGTTGCTGTCACTGAAAGAAGGAGGAAGATAAAATGCACGGGCTTGACAACTAGATTTAGCTGAGTCACCAACGCTGCCTAGCGTGGACAAAAAAAAAAAAAAATATGAGCTGAGGGAAAAAAGAACACTAAAGGAATTAGGCCTCTCAACAGCCGTCGTACGACACCTAAGCATCGGCGGTTAGATTGACTGCAAGCACAACCAACCCCAATTTTTATTTCAAACTTTCATATATATTCGCATGCGGTGATAAGCTTTTCACGTACGCCTCATTTTCATGGTTGCGCGCCATCATGTGCGCACAAGTGAGGATGACAGCGCAGATTCCGCATGCAGTTATTAGCTTTTATACAATACGTAATAATTTTCAATATTCGTAATTTCGCATATACTTCTACGCAGCTAAAAAATAAACTTTTAACTTGAAGAGAAAGCTTTTTATTATCAGACCAAGTTAGCTATTACAAGCAGCATCCCTAAATGGCGGTCGCTACACCAAGAACGCTGACAGGGGAGAGTAGAGCACAACACGCCAGGCTGCCATGCGCGCTATTGTGCAGCTGAAAATTTGAAATAGTCACATCGTCGTGCACTCTTCGGGGCTGTACCAAAAGAGTTACTGGTCGGAAAAAGTAAATACAGATGTGCATTAAGTATAATTCATTGTAAGTAATAAATTACATAGAACTCTCATATTGTAACTCTCATATAACCTTCTCACATCCTCCATCCCCAACCACAGCGGAGTCATACTGCGACTCTCCTGGCCAGCTCTACTGCTGCAGTCCAGCGCTGGGTCATCACCGACGCCCTGAAGCCTATAGCCTACCAAGGACTCTCCAGTTCTGTGTAAGGGCAGTCTTGCAATGACTGTCTCATTCAATGTAAGGGGGGGGGGGGGGGGGGGGTGTTGCCCCATTTTACCTTTTTTGGGTAGTAAACCTTTTCACCACCTCCGCCTGAAAAGCGTGCTTCTCCTACTGTAGCGGAGCTTGCGGTGCTGCAAAGTATTCAGGCACTTCTGTCTTAGAGTGAATATATACCACACAGTCAATCGCTGGGAATATTGTTTCAATAATAAAAAACTTTAATGTGCCGCGATTCTTTCTTGTTCATTTCTAACCGAGTAAGGCAACTTATAATTTTGCTTTCTCCTTTCATAAATAAAGTCAGCGAGGAGAAAGCATTGTGACGCATGTTGACATCCACACTGTATCCTTCGCATTAGTGTCTAACACAAGATATTTCAGCCCTGCCATGGTGGTGCAATGATTAGGGCGTTCGACTACTGTGCCCAAGGATGCAGCATTGAATCCCAGCCACGGCGGCCCCTTTTTGGTGGAGACGAAAAGCAAGGCGCCCGTGTTCTGTGCGATTTCAGTGCACGTTAAAGAAACCCAAGTGGTCGAAACTTGTGGAGCTCTCCACTCCGGAGACTCTGATAGCCTGAGTCGCTTTAGGATCTTAAACTCCGCAAACCCAATTAAACAGGATGTCTGCAAATATTTGGTTACAAATATACAAGTCTTACCCTAACCGAAGCCTCCCACTGGTGCCGTCTCCAGACCCGTACTCTTCCCTACCCTATTCTTCTTCATGCCCGCTACCCTAATCAGCTTCTCTCCTTCTGTAAGCTCTGCGGGAAACAGGGAGACTTTCTTCACGTCCTCCTCACATGCCCTATCTTCTCACATCGTCCATCCCCAACACCCCTGCATATACAAATGTCTATTGCCAGGTAGAAAAATGCACGACCTAACGCATTAGATTAAACCGCAGGTGCTCATGTGCTAAAAACACATGAGCAGGGCGACTTTAGATGCGGTATAAAAAATTTGACCTATAATTTGGCAGCTAGCCTGTGGAGGGAACATAAGTCGAAATAAATTGCGCGTGAAATGCATGAATTGACAAGCTGTTTATTTAAAGGGGCAATTTTTACTGGCACACGTCATCCTGTTTTCTAATCATGCCTGACGCAATTGCTAAGAAATATTCGTGGCATGACGCAGAAAAAAATTAGAAGATACCGTATTTAGTGTCCGGAATTCACAGGCTACCACTTCAATTTTGTGACACTGCGAAAAGAAATCGAAGATCTGATAATAATAAACACTACCTATTAAATAAAAATGCATCTATTTCACTTAGCTCCAATATTTCCGTGCTCTTTATTATCCCGGTAGGGAGAATATCTAATAATATTTAAAATATAAATCACATAAAGGTAGTAAATATAATTTATTGTTTTGCATATAACTTCAATGTTGGTTGCAATATTGAACGCATGTCTTCACCATCTTTGCCAAATGCCCAGAAAAGCTAGCTATTTATTTGAATTTACGGTGGAGCACTATAAATGAAATAGTTGTTGAAGTCTGAGCGGCATATAGATAGGTTTATGTTCAATATAAAACAGTAGTATCGGCACGTGCAGAAAAATAACATGTGGAATGAATCTAGTTATGAGATTATTTCTTTACTAGCGGTGCGTGATACTTCTGAATGAAATTGCTGCGCAATAGTTATGTTTCTGGGGCCAGCCTGGGACTCATTCGCATAGAGTTATTTGGTAGTGCGAACATCGAACCCATTATAGTGTATTCTGCAACGATGACATGACGAGCCGGAACTAGGATTACGATGAGGCCATTTTATGGTAAAAATAAAATGAAGCGTTTGTGCTCGTTGTGTGCATTTCGTAGCGACATTCGGTCATCAAATTTAACATCTGCGAAAAAATTATTCCACGAAAAGAGAAAGAAACTAACAAAAGACCATTTGTTCTCCTTTGCGCTGTGTTATCTTCTGCTACACCGCTTTTCTAAAGCAGAATCAAATAACCCATACAGAGTGTCTAGCTGGTTTCCTACGAAATTTGCAAAAACCGAACAAATCTTCAGATCATTTGCATTACGTAGAATGACGGGGTTATGTTGAAATAGAACTCTTGTTTGGGCTAGTTAGCGCATGATGAAGTACGAAATGAATTCGGCTCGACAGAATAAGACAAAGAAGGCCCACAAATGACGGAACCCGCGGTAGTCCTGTCGTTTATGTGCCTATATTGTTCTCGTCTGCAGGGCTGTATTCTTAGGCCAGAGTTACGGTTTGCGCTGTTCACACAGGAAACTAATAATGTTAATTAACATTTGCGCCAATTCGTTCACCTTCGCAAAAGTAAACTAGACACATATATTTGACCTCTCTAAATAGAGCACCGCAGTCGCATATTCAGATTGGCCTGCAGCTGCGCGAAACATGTGGTCGATATAAATATGGCTTTCGATTGTCTTTGTTGTCTTTATGCTGCCTACTACTGAGCCCTTCGGTGTATGAAAGGATGGCCTGACGTCAATTCACATGATTAGCGTTGGTAGCAGTGGTTTGCATAACGTGAGCCTACCCCAACCTTAACAAGATTATACCGTTCCCAAATTTTTCCGCTACCGCAGTGTACTGTAACACTAATCAGGGAAGCTGCTGGAAGTTTGGGCAGTGTGGTCAGTATCGACGACTACGGAGCCCTAAAATTAACCGGACGCTGAATGCGTTCCAGTGATGGTTAAAAAGGCCTGAGACCCAAGAGCAAGGCGGAATTCCTATTGAAATGAAGAGCGTTTAATAGAGAAAAAAAGTTTATATAATTGACTTATAAATATTTTATATAATTGCCTCACACCGATATCTAAAAAGACTTGAGACCCAACAGCAATGTTGTGTCCCTATTGAAACAAAGAGCGTTTGATATAAAAATATTTTGCACGATTGGCTTCAGCATACTCATAACCCGCTTATTAATGGTCACTTGAGGAGGAAAGGCAGGCGCTCCAATGTCGGCATAATAAAGCTAGTTCAATCTCTCCTGTGTTCATATAGACCTTTCCAATATGCTACACCCACCCAAACTTTTGCCACTCCACTCAACTCCACGTAGTTATGGACATTTCGTCTAAAATTTGACCAGAGCATAACTGACTCTGGGCTCTTTCCTGACCTGCTTCGCTCTCTTTACTCCGACCTTTAGCGTCACACCTATCTTTTTCTTTTCAATTGTTCATTGCGCTGTCTTCAATTTAAAAGGAGCGATTTTCATTTCTATCGTTGTTTTTGCTCTTAGATCAGTGCCAGCAGGAGAGTTATATTTTTTTTATTGATGGATACCAGTATAAAAAACGTGCAAAATATTAAAGTACACCTGAAATTCGCTCGTCGCTATTCTTATTCTTGTAGACAAAGAAAAGCTTCTAACATTTTTTATTGTGACCCAAATATGAAATATTGCAAGATATTGGTATTACATTTTGATGAGAAATTGGCTAACATTTCGATAAAATGCAATATTTTATTTATAATCTTTTCCTGCGCCAAGAGAAAGTAATTGAACCTTCTATTGAAATCCAATGAATGGACGAAATCCAATACAGACGAGGAAATGTTTCTTATGCTTTCAAACTACGGTAATGAACATAATGATAGAATTGGTCTAAATCTGACATTCATTGTGAAACTTAGATATTGAAGTTCGTCCTAGGGTCCCAGCGGGTAATCAAGACCCCCTTAGAAAATCAAAAAGGACGCTTTTTTAAAAACGCGAAGACAGTGAAAACCTGCAAATAGAGGATCTGCGCACGTATTGGTTGATAAGACAAGTTATACTATATGGTTAAAATTACGTTTACAAACTCTTTCCCATCATTATTCAAATTTTTTTTTGTTTGATTTCTCTTTTTGTGTTGGGACTTGTGGTTACTACCGTTCCTAAGTATGCACATTTCTTTACCACTTACCGCGCATTTAGACCAATGGTGAACTGATGCTTCCTTTCAAGGCTGCGTAGCAATATTCTTTGCATTTTGTATAGGTCATTGAGCAGGCTTTGCTGTTCGCAGTGAGTTAAGTGATGAGGCATTGCTATCGATGAAACACATATTACTTGAGTACTCTCTATTTATTTACTCTTATCGCAACTGCTCCCTTTAGAAGTTTCTTATTTTCTGCGGTAAACCAACTGTAAATACCACTGCAGAGCGTTCAATTACCGAGCGTGCACCCTTTGATAGTGGAACTTATTTTTTTTTTTTGACAGCTACTTTGAGTGCTCAGCCCGAGTTCATACCCAGGCTAGAGAGGGAGTTGGTCAAGGTAGGGCTAACACTAGTGACCCAGCTGTCCGCTTCAACCTCGGGCTTTGGAAAGACTTGCAGTGGAAAGAGAACCTGACAACATTGAATGCGAGAAGATAATGCAGTGAATCTAGTTAGCAGAACTGTTGGAAGAGCAAGCGCGTTTAAAATGGGGCATAGCAAGAATTGGAGTGGTAATGGAGAGGAGGAAAATTTTTATACAGTTTAACATGTTCCTGTCTTCCTCCTTGAATGGAGAATTCAGTCCGGCGCGGAATTAGCTACCAACCGGCGTGATTATCCAACGTTTTTTTTTTTTTTGTCAGTTGCTGCTGGCCAGAGCAGCTTTCCACTCTTACAGTACTAAATGTCGTGCAAGTATTACTGTATAGTGTTTGAGCAGGCAGACAAAACCTTGTCTCGTGAATAATTATATGCCTCAGAACCTCGGTTAGACTTATCCATACACCGGATAAGGTTAGGAAGTAAGACGTTATCAGCGAATAATAGACACGAGGAAATTAGTTGAATTCAGGTTATTCCTAAGGTACAGATACAAAACTTAAGCCAAGTATGATGACTACTGACGCGGATACCATTGTAGTTCAGTATGGAAACCTGGGATATCATCAAAAGTTCTGAAATAAAATTAAGGGGTAGGATAGTTGGAGAGCATACCGGTAGCCTCTAAAATACAAGGAAACCTGCTGAAGGCCTCTCTTATTGTTTCTTGATCCCCATTGGCTTTCCTAGTTTTTCTTTTTCGAAATGTGGGCTGTAATTAGATGGCAATAATCATATGTCAAAGCTTATAATCGCGAGAATCATCTTGCGTGCGTACAAAACACAAGAAGGTACTGCAGCTATAGAGCATGATCGTCGTATCGATGGCCATGCGTGGTTACAAACACAAAGCAATCATGTAGAAAAACATGAAACACGGCATTGAGGGCCGAGCGTGACGAAAAGCAGAGTCCATATATAGCCTTCTAGAAATAGCTGCGATCTAGGAAGCCCATTGTGGTAGAGGCAGGCAGCGAATGACAGACCACAGGCGAGTCTGCAGTCAAGACGCCAGAGCGCTCTCACTGTTGCTATGGACAATGGAGCCACTTCCTGCAATTGTAATAACGGATGATCATACTCTATATATTTAGCCACTCCTGTTTTCATTGCAGAAGGTGGGACATATTTTGGCCGCATAATCGTAGGCTTCCTACTCTGGACTTGTTCAGCTTGTACAGTGTCGAAGGTTCACTCAATAGAGAACCTCAGTTGGCTGTATGATGGTTTTCTACGGAATTTCCCTCCAGATATTTCTCGAATATTCGTTTGCCGTTGTTGTTCTTTTAGTTATAGTTTGTGTTGCTAACATTTAATTTTGACACATAGAGGGTGATGTGTGGCAGGACCGCAAATCGGAAGTTATTTGATAAAGTAAATTGGTGTGCATTCGGATTCCAACCCAGGCCCTCTGTGCACCGACCAAAAAAGCAACGCATCGATCACGGAAGCGCTCGTTACAAGCTAGTTACAGGGGCACACAGTTAGGACGCTCCATTAGGTATAACTTACTAGCATGTGTGTGGTATGCCTACAGACGTATGCCTACTACAACTACTACTAATAATAACAAAATTGAATGCAACCTGGGAATGTGGAGGTGGCGCCTACGAAGTGATGGATAAGGACAGGTCTCGAGCACTGGAGCATTCTGCACAATAAGCAGACATGAAACCTCGAATGCATATCGACTACGTCTTACTGGCAGGCTGGCCAAGTTGTGACAAAGTTACAACATCTTAAGTCCAGTCTGTAGCAAACGCCCAAACAAATTATAATAAATGAATTTGCAGTATCCAGAAATAACTGCAGCGAATGTTTGGCCACAAAAAGATTGGTGCCTTCGCATTTATCACACGCAAGCATACTTAAGTGCCTTCAGCGAACTTGTTCGATACATACGTTCGAAGTGGGCAAAGTAAAGTGGCATACAACACCGGGCTACTCAAGTGAGCGCCGTTGGTTTCACAGGGCAGCGTTTAAGGTGGTCGAGGAGGAAAACCTGTCCAAGCAGATGAGCTATAAGATATAATGAAACAGACACCAGAAGCCCTTCTGTCCTCCAGTCAAAGAAAGGCTGATAAGTTAAAATGGTTGCAAAATGTTCTCTTTAATAAATGGGAAAAAGTTGTTGCTAATAAAAGTTATGTTCTATTATACCTGGTTCAGCACGTAAATCAATCAAGATGGAAAATAAGGAAGAAGGAATGAAATGAGAGGGTGTCACAGAGGGGCCGGTGAGAAGGTATTCGGAAAACTTATATGTAATCTGAGTTCTTAGCATTCTGACGTAATTTAAGACCGCTGACGCGCTGAGAAGGGACAAGCATAAATGTGCCATTTTTCGCATTTAATTCCCTACATTTTTCTATTGATTTTATAGTATGTCCTGCTTTGTGCGTATTTCTTTTTTATTTTGAAATATATTTTTTCTTGTTGTTTGTTGCACGTTTTCTTTCATCACTGTCACTGACTATCATTACTACTGGCTACTTCGCGCATTCACCATACCGCCCTTTATTCAGCTCAGATCACCAAGCTTTCGCGACCAGGGAAGAAAGAAAGCACTATTAATGTTGGCTTTATTTAATCGACTAGATTGAACGAATGGGCCCTATGCCATGATAATCTTGAGGCGTCTTCCAGCTGTAAATATTCAGCAGTGACACTTGGACCACTTACTTGTATAATACAGAAAGCTGCCAGTGGTGCGACACCCGATTCGCCGCGTTTTCTCCTTTGGTGCGCGCAACTACATGACTGGTAGCGCTATGCCCTTACTTATACACTTCTATTCCCCTGATAATACTCGCAGCGCGAGCTCACGTGGTAGACACCGGTGACTAGGGCATATTGTCTGAGGTGCATACGTTTGAATCCATGTTACTAACCGTAACAAACTTTACGTAGCACATATGTGACAAATCGACAGCAAAATGGTATGGCTCCACCCGGAACACTGTGGCTGGAGGGGGGGGGGGGGGGGATAGCCGTATTACATGCCGTCATCCCCCTCGTTGCCTCGGCAGCTAGACAAAGGCTGTCGATCGTCACAGTTGCTATGGAAACTGTGACGTTAGGTTGCTGCATACATTTCCTGCTCACATCCGTCCATGATCAGAAGGGCATTCGCGCTAATATTTACTGTGCCCTTTTTTCCAGGAGGCCAGCTCGCAAGGTCGTTTTATACTCTGGTTTTATTGCATTAGCAATACTGCGCTAGGTTTCAGCTCGTCGCGTAGTCCCGGAAGGGTGACGTTTGACCTTGAGCCGCAGCCGAACCAAATACGGCTTTAACCAAGCCGTATGAAAGTGCCTTAGTAGTGGCCTATAGGCGTAATGTGAATGCCAAGGCCCTGGCAGGCTGATTCTGACATAACCGTCCCATGTGAAACGACAGACCTAAGTTGGCAGCTCCTGCCAGCCCACATGTGAAGCCCCGCTTTAATCAAGCCGTATGAACGCGCCTTTGCTGCCTATAGGGGTACGCCATGAGGTAGACTACATGCTTAACCATAAGCGTAGACATAGTTATTGCCAATGCAATTCAACCTTATTTAACCACAGCTAAACCACAGCCAAAGTTTTTCTAAACGTCTACCTTGATGGCGTTTCTATCGTGCCTAGAACTGCAGATGTTCCTTACGTGGCGTAATCTGTTCCATCGGACAGTTGGAGATGTCTGAAGTGTGGATTGTGGCATGCAAGGCAGCGTTATCTAGCTTTAGGGTAGTGAGCGTACGAGAGATATATGAGAAAAAATTAGCCAAAATTTGTCTGAACAAATTATTACCTGCCAAAGCACTTTTTGCCATTGTCGGGCATTGTTTGTTTGCATGTTTATTGAGAGACTGGCTCCGGCGTTTGCAAATTGTTGAAGGTCTTTAGTTGGTTTGGTTGATGAGAAAGGAAGTGCGCAGCACCTTTCTCACTTATCGGTGGACTCTTACACTTACAACTGACGGCGTAGAATTGGTGGATCATATTTCTGTGGTTTGAAACCCTGTCGCAAACTAAGTTCACATGTATTTAGTAGATGGAAGTAAAATGGGAGAAATGGCATAACACCTCCCTGAACTTAGTAAAATGAAAAGTGGCTTCACAGTTTTGGAAAGAATCGCTTCATTTCGTCTCCACATTTGCTGTCCGCACTTCCGGCTCATGCCACGAATGAGGCTATCGATTATTTCGCGTTAATACAATTGCGGTCTTGCCAATGTATCGAAACCGAAGACTGTCAAGCTGTTGATTTTGTGGCTTTCAGAACATATCAGATTTCGAAAATCCGTGACTACCTCCTAGTTCACGGAAAGGTTATCTTCATCAAAGTAATGCAGTGGAGGGATTCAAAAATAAAGAGGATGCGCCCTATGAATCAAAACGTTCCCTTGACGCTTTCTACTGGTGTCACTGCCACTCATATGCGGCATCTTTAGCCAGTCTATGGCGTACGGTAACCGGTTACGGTTCTACAGTTCCAATATAAAGGAAGGCCACGTTAGTGTCTCCGTTGTCGCAAAGTTGCGCATATACGCCTTGGAATAAGTGTCGGCGATCTGGCCATACTTTGGAAGAGTGTGCAGTCTCACAAGACGGTAAGGTACGTGGTGGCAGCCATGTTATGAGCGAAAAATTGAAAGATAGTTTAATGGTGGCAACCAAGGTCTCGGATGCTGCTGGCGGTATGTCGGCCATTGCATGTATGCAAGAAGTGACTACTGGCTCATCGTCATGCGAGGGAATACCAGTGTCTGGTACCGTTCCCACTGTGGAACGTGAGACTAAGCAGCTTTTACAGATGGATATCAGCTATTTGTAGATGTGAAATCCAATGCTTCGTGAAAGCGGCAATGAGGACAGTGATGTGTTGGCTATGTGGCTGCTGCTCGGAGTGCGTGTGGCATATATACATATATTGGCCAACGTCAGAGTCAGTTTCTGATGAGAGTGGTCGTGTAGATGTGGCGCTCCAAGTGCACGCTTGAAGCGGGGTGTGCCGCGAGCTTTTTTACCTCCCAGGAGAATAACATTCCTACCATAAAAGAGTCATGTGGCGTACCTCCGAGCTCTGCCTCATCTCAGGAGGATACTATCACTAATTAGCCGAAGTCCCGAGAACAAAAACTCAGCGAGGAAAAAACATCCGTGCTTTCGATCAAGGAACAATAGTGCCATCTCTAAGGAGGCCTTGCTCAAATTGGGGGGCCGAACATGCGGAAGATTACGTGCACCTTGGTCACTATTGCCAACGTGCAGTAGTTGGCCGTTGCAACACTTAATGTACGCGGTCTCTGATCTGGGCAAAAGCAGATGCAGATGTATCGCGTTTTCATCTAACGATCGCCTAGATATTGTTGCTGCTCATGTTCAGAAGATTACGAGAAAGGGAATTAAGCACGCGAGTAGACATGTCGCCCTTCTAAACAGGGTAAAATGCCTGGATATAAAAGCCGCTCATACTTTCGGCCGGTTAAATTACACTTGTTAAGATGTCTCTACTTTTCTGATTTTATTTGCCAGGTTGACGCAGAAGGCGAATTTATTGTTACGACCATAGGGTTCATGACTAATCACTAGTGCTTATCAAAGCGTATGTATCTAACAGTCAGGTTGCTTGAGTGATGTCCTTTCATGGCGTTCCAGCTGTTACAAATGGCGATTGTTATGCTCTACTTTTCAGTGGCTTTACCTGTGTGTGTCACCCAGATGACCGTGTAAGGCCTAGGCAAAAGTCAAATGATAGTCCTGATATGTATCCCCTATTACAGAACCACTAAGCACATAAATAATTAAAGTCGGATGGTCATTAACGTCCAGGGATAATAAATGAAACATACAGTTATGTCTTTATGAAATTTACGTCTTCAAGTCTCCTTAAGGAACACTTTTCATGCACTTCAATCCTTTCTTCTTCTCAGCATTCTACGGTCACAAGGCGGATTCGACTACGTACACTCCCAAGTTTCAGCTATAGAGGCCACTGCAGAAGCGCAATGCTTCGCCGACAAGCGGGGAGGACTTTAAGCAGCAAGTGAAGACAGGTCTTGCATATGGCTTCACCATAAGGGCCCAGTTATCTGGAGCCTTACAACTAAATTTTTAAATCAATAGATTGGTAGCTCAGCTACTGAAATAGGGTTGATATGTATAAAATTAGAGGTGAGGTAAAGGAGTTTTATTAATGTGTTCACAATTACACAATCTTTATTGAGAGATTACAAGATTGCATTACGAAAAAATCACTACTGTGAAATGCCGTCTTCAAAAGTTTGTTCAAGAACGATACCGAGCGGCCCGTGTCCGATCTAGCAGATATCATGATTGCTCTCTGAGGAGCCAACTAGACCGTGTCTTGCTGGATGAGCATCTCAACGTAGCTGGCAAGCGAGGTTTTTAGCTCAGTGCAACGGCTTTCTGGTTACATGTGCAGATACAGTAGTTATGGAGTCTGGAAAACCAATACACTTAGGTTAGTGGCCCTACTGCCCCCACTGTGAAATTATGTCGGCGAATTTTAGTTGAACCTGAGAGATTAAAAAAAATGTCCTCGCAACAACCAGAGTCAAGGCAATGATATGCCCTTCTCCTTCTTCCCCAATCACCTCAGGCGATGGATTAGTTAGTAAGGCATACCTGACAGACCCGCATGTCACGCCAGATTATTACATAATCGTATTGAAATTGTGATGAACCGTTTGTCGTACACTGTTCTTGCAGATTCCATACCAATTCTGGTTGTGCATTGCATATATCTTCTTATCGAGTTTAAGGCTAGCTTCCTACATGGATTCCACCCGGTGACATTCAAACTGACGGTAATGTCGTGCGCAATTATGTGGAGGACATGTGAACAGCTACAATTAGTGGTTTTCTCTATGCGAAGGCGGGCCTAATGAAAGCACTCCAGCTAGCAGGCAGGCATATCAACAGGGAGGGGGGAGGGGAGGGGGGAAGCAGAGGCACATTCTGTGCAGACTGGAGAGGATGCAACGCATTGCCAGAAAAAGCTTGTAATTTTGTTACTTTGCACGGTTGCTCCACATTCATTCAATAGCGTCCATCTAATAGTTTGCCTTCCCTCTTAATTTGCCCTCTTTGACACTGTATCAAACTCCATCGCAATCATTCCGCTGTGCAGAGTTCCGGGTAGTGTCATACAATTATACGTTGCACATAGCATACGCCTTCTAATGAAGTTACAGGCTGGCTTCCGAGAGGGGTTTCAATTGGCGACATATGTGCCTTTAATGCTTCCAGATTATTGAACAGATATGCAAACAAGTTTAGCATTTATTCAGGAATGTTTACCATGTCAATAGCACATTTAAGATGCCGGTAAAAGCTCACGATAGCTAACATGTCTTCATTTCATAGCATGCTAAGTGATGCCATAAAAATCGGACGTTTTTGTTCCGGATGGAAGGTATGCCCCTCCTAAGCTGGAACGTAAGCTCACTGCAAGAACGAGGCTGCGATTGTCTATGTAAATATGACGAAGTAAATTCGTGTACCTGTGTTCCAAAATCTGGAAAAGCATTCATGCTGTATTACGCATTGCTTCGGTGAAATCAATGCATCAATTTTTTGAACCCATGGGAAATGCCTTCCGGCGTGCAACAATTTATTTTTAATGTAAGGGGCAATTTCAAGTTTTTGAATATATCATTAACGACATTATTATTCCCGGCTGTGACGCAATCAAACATTGTACCTACTTTCCTATCGCTAGCGCGATAGGCATTCAAGCCGACCACATATACGTAACGAGGAGACATTCATACTTTTACGTTCACAGCGCGTTAGATATCTTAGGTGCTCGCAGGTTTTTTTTTTAATTTGAAGCACTTTTCATGTTATTAATATAGCTCGCTTTGCGGCGTTGAATAAGCCATATTACGAGGAGGCTTGCGGGGTATTGTAGCCTCTCAACTTTTAGTGTATTAGAAAAACAATTGATCAAACGCCACTTTTACAATCTCCGGTATCTGATTGTCTCTCAGGGACATTGTAGAAGACATTTAAATAAAATTTTCCTTGGTTCTGCACCAAATGTTCGTGACCCCAGAATTGGTAGACTTGTACCGCAGTAATTGTTGTGTATTCACTGCGTCGAGTTGCGAAAAACAAGTGGCAAATAGAACCTTCGATTTTTAGATAGCTATAGCCCTGTAACGATTTCTAATGTTGTATAAAAGGTTTTCGCTAAACACTTCTGATGCCGGCCGCAGCGTAATATGCTTAGTTTGATTGTACTGCACCAAACATGTACCGCTTATTATTTTGCAGCAGTCCAGTGATGCCCAGGAGCAATTATCAACCCCTCAGGAGCAATTTCACTGTTGATAACATGTAACATGATGAGAAACAAAGCGTAGAAGGGGATAGGCAAATTACTTGAGGTAACTGACGAGAATAATATTTGAAATGGAGCATAGTAAAGTAAGATTTTATCAAACTATGAGCTGTAGATCTATGTGGGTTACCATTCCTAAAATTATTGGAAAGCAAAGGTCTTAACCGCAAATTGCTTACGAATATATTTTTCTTGTATATCTTGTATTAACTACAATATATCAGCTATACCATCCTCGGCCACGTTTAGGTTTCTGAAATTTAGTGTCAAAGGATCTCCTTCGCTGCTTCTTACCAGCAGCGCCCCGCCGGGGTGGTGCAGTGGTAAGACGCCCGACTACTGTGCCGGAGTACCCGGGTTCGAACCCAACCTCGGCGGCTGCGTTTCGATGGAGGCGAAACGAAGTGGCGTCCGTGTGCTGTGCGATGTCAGTGCACGTTAAAGAACCCCAGGTGGTCGAAATTTCCGGAGTCCTCCACTACGGCGTCTCGCATAGCCTGAGTCGCTTTGGGACGTTAAACCCCATAAGCCAAACCAAACCAATCTTACCAGCAGCCTATAGCTAGCCGATACAATAAAAGGCCCTACTCATTTCAGAAATTTTACTACGAATCATTCACTCATACTTTTGAATATATAGTGCTAGAACATTTTGCGCAGTCATTATACAAGTGAAATTGAATCCCATAAAATAAGGAACTCCAGCTTGTAGTGTCCTGCACTTCGCTTAATGACCTTGATGGGTTGTAGGTGACAAGTTGCGGCTAATGGATGCAGTGTTTTCCGCCTGTGCCTAGAGGAAGGATAAAATTCAATACAGCACGAGCCCTGGGCGGTCGTTATGATCTTTCAATGTGCGGCCAAAGATGACTACGCCGTCCAGATAACACATATAGACCTCCCATTTCAGTCCGTTTAGTATAGGATCCATTAATCTTTCAAATGTCGCAGGTGCATTGCACAACCGAAGAACATGACGTTAATTTCGAACAGCACATCGGGCGTGATGAAGGCGATTCTCTCCTTATCTGCTGGGTGCATCGGAATCTACCAGTATCCAGACAGAAGGTCTACGGATGAAACGTATGAGGCAGAGTACAAGCAGTCAATGGCGTCATCATTGCGGGGAAGCGGGCAGACGTCCTTTTTGGTGACTGAATTCAGGCGGTGGTAATCTACACAAACTCGCCATGTACCATCTTTCTTTCGCACACGAATTACTGGAGCTGCTCAAGGACTGCACGACTCTTGAGTGATACCCTGCTTCAACATTTCTCGAACTTGCTCATTGATAACCTTGCGCTCGGAAGGCGCCACATGGCATGGCTTTTGGCGAATTGGGTGTGCATGTCCGGTGTCAATGCGATGATTGATGCGTGACTCTAGAAAGAAGCGTGGGCATGGGATATTCGAGAAGACAAAAACGGATGAATACTTCCATAAAAGATCTTCTAAAGCATCACTCTCTGTGGCATTGAAAGAATTGCTAAACATACCACGCAGTTGAGCATGCACTATGGATGCTGCGACATGCCGCTCGGGTACATCCATAACGAAGGCCACTGACGTAGGCATGTCTTCTCTAGACGAGACAAGCTTCATTCCAGCTGCTAAAGGAACTGGCTGCGTGGAGCAATTAATGGTTCACAATCAAGTACAGCCCTGGTTTACCGACACTAAACAATGAGGGACCAGGAGAGATGTCTTCACGCAGTTTGAATAATTAGGCGTCACGGTCGCATCAAAAGCTTGGGTCGCCCGGCGAGAACACGAAACTGGAACGCACTGCACAGAAATCGTCGCACACGCAAAGCACGTCATCACAAACACGAGGGTCCTCAAAGAAGTCAGGCGAAAGGCAGCCTTCAACACTGATCTCGCCAGTACGACAGTCTACGGTTGCGCCACACATGCACAGAAAGTCAACACAAAGAATTACTTAATGAGTCGAATGTGGCAGTACTACGAATTTCGCCGAAAACATGGTTTCTCCAAGACATACCTTAGCACTACACACTCATATAGGATACAACAGAGCACCGCTAACGACATGAAAATTCGCATTTCTGTTCCATGAAAACATTACTTTGGGTACTAGCAGGCTTTTAAATGATACACTTGTAATAAATATAGTTGCAACCGTATCCGCTGACTTGCCAATTACCAACAAGATATCTTCGGCATAACACGCGTCTTCAGGACCTTATTTTACGTTCCTTTGATGCATTCTCATATTTGCTCCGAATTTACCTTTCGCACTTCGTTATTTTTGCATTGCACATGCTTTGTTTCATCGAAGTTTACCCAGATTTCAAAATTTTTGGATGCCTGTGAAAAGCTTGCAGACATGATAAAAACTAATCAATTACTTCTTTTAAAACTTCTATTGAGAAATTGATATCGTGACAACGGTGACAAATTCATATCATTACAACACTATTTGGGCTAAAACACCAGTTGTTTATTTCATCGGCAAAGAGCAATAAGATTCTTCGAATGATTATAATCCGTTAGCTACGCTTTATGGGAAGGCTGGCTGACTAAATAAATTTTGGGGGGAATTCTTTAAAAACATTTCGTCACTTCAGTCACTACTGAGAAAGAAGCTCACCTCAAGCCGGGATTATAAACAGCCTAAAGGAGCATAAAAAGAAATAACCTTTATGAAGCGACGGTGGCCCTGCATGAGTGTAGAATATTGCAATTTGGAGGTTACAGCGACAAAGAAGATGCGAGCAGACTTGATATATCATTCAAAAGACGTTTAGCTATGCAGACATGGGTCAGAATTTAGCCGAAGAACTCATCTGCAGCGAGAGTAGCAAGCTTTCTCTATGTTCATCGAATTACTAAATCAACGAAACCACCAGAAGACGGTGGTAAAATATTGTGAAAAACTTTAGAGATAAGGCGCGGTACCCAAATATTGAAATCTACACAACAAGGTCGAATCAGTACCTGTGGAAACAGTTTTTCGAGGTAAATGTTGAGCCATCTGGGGTCTCATTGCAAAGCTGCTTGCCAGCGGATTTAAAGATGAGACCATAACAAAAATCTTCGAGAGCATGGCGTGCGAACACAAGAATCTCAGCATAATTCGTCATGCAGTCGTGTTGAAGCAATTTTGGTGCGTAGCGCTGGCATGTAAAGAAGAGGAATTAAAAAAAAAGCCTAATAAATGCAGGCTGCAAAGAGAATGTCTCTGTTATGTTCACTCGTCACCTCGATGTCTTAGCCATACTTTGTAATGTATCAATTTTAAGTCGCCTCTATTCTTCATAGTAAAGTACTTAATATTCTTCCTTTTATTTGCTTTGCAATAATGCGTTGCTACGCAACTGATAATATTAAGTTTCGTGTTCAGTTGCGAGATACCATCTGCCACAAACAATTGTAAAATAATAAAAAGATTTGCAAAACTGCCAAGGGCTCGTAAAGATATAAAGAATGTAGTTAAAGTGCATTTTGAAAAACAAAATGAGCGGGGTGAGTTTCAACTTTATTTCGGCCACCTACACTGAAGACCTAGACAGTGCAAAAGTAAAAACCCTCCAAGCGCTTTATGGGCGGCAGTAAGGCTCCGGCGTCTGAATTACGATTTCGTCAAAGAAGGAAGACAAGGAACGTAGTAACTACATTTAAAAAAAAATACTTAGAAACACTTCAATCGTGTTTCCTTTCTTAGCAGGCACAGATGCCTTCGAAGGATCTGTTTTGCTACGACTTTGGTGACTGGATATACCCTTAGCCATGAAAGAACTTCCTGGCGTTTCAGCGCCACAACTACGCCTCAGGGACGTCAGCCCTACTGTCGGATAGTTGTTTTCGTTTGAGGTGCCGAGCTCTTTGTTTATACGTCCCAGCAACCGCTGATCGATGAACAGACAAGTTAAATTTTTCCAGTTCATCTTAAAGCTTGTCCCAATCTGTTAAGTAGTCATTTCCAACCCAACAATTTAGAGATATGCTTATGAAAAGCTCCAGACGTAGCTGAAGCGCAGAGATGCGAGAAGTCACGTCGTGTGACGATCCTAAACATTTAACTTCATGAACTGAACGGCCGCGGGAAAGGAAGCAGCTGTATTCCGAGCTGCCCAGAAAATCCGCACACAATACAAACAGGGCCGATTGCAACCGGAGCAATTTTCAATTTACAATGCGCTGTGTGAAAATGTTGAGCCCAGCCGTTAAGATTCGCAAAACTGAAAACTGGAATAAAGACCAAGGAAAACATTTTAAGGCGGCTGAATTAATATCAGCCGTCGCCAATGTGATATCATAAGATCAACTCCCTTTGTCCCCACAAATGATAACTGAACTTCTTGATGCAAATCTTCTGGCCTTCCGTGTGTCTTCCTACAGGCTCATCAGGCGACACTTTTTCTACGCCTTTTGTTGCTGCAAAACCGACAACTGTCTCAATGTTAAGGCGATAGCCTTTAATGGCTCATGCTCGCGGATCGTGTCCGTCCGTCCGTCCTTCCATCCGCAACGCAATCGTTACGTGGGAAGCAGTAGCTGGCTGCTGATAAGGCCGAACACTAACTGAACGTAGGATTTCCCGACATTACGCAAGGCAGGAGCTGCCTACTCGGGTATCTCCTTTCATATGGGTGGGTGATATCAGAATCAGCCTGCCAAAATTCTTGCATTCACGTTACCCCTATAGGCCACGCAGGCACGTTGATACGGCTCGGTTAAAGCGGGCTTTTTATGTTAGCTTGTAGCTTACGCAGCCGCGTAATCGCGAAGATGGAAGGGAGAACAGAGAGAAAGAGGTGCCGTTGTGGAGGGCTTCGGACCACTGCGTGATAGAGGTTTTCGCCTCATCGCAGTTTAGTTATCCAATGTGCCCCATAGACTTTTTGCATTTACAGAGACAAGGGCCCGCGTGCTCGTATTTCGAACGAACTGGCGCACAGGTGGAAGATGATGAAGACGAAGGACGTAGAGTCAAAGACAGGGATATTGGAGTTTAATACATGTGTGCCCTATGAATTATTTGTGTTGAGTTAACGTACTACTGAGTGTGTTGAATAGCCCTAAGATGGATCGGCGTGGTCAACAGTCCCGATAATTGAAATATGTGTACAGGTTCGTGCAGGGATATATGCTGGGATGGAAGAGCCTCTTAAGTTTTTACTTTGTCTCAGTGTGGGGCTGCGCCTCAAAGAAATAAGATGTTTGGGACCTTAGAGTACTGCGGGTTTATTGCATATTTGTCTTCTGGAGCGGGATTATGAGAGGAGCGGGTACGTTTGAGATGTAGCTCCTTCTCCAGTCCTCCCAGCATGTACACAAGCGGAGTCATCCGGCCTAGAGGATAGCTACACACCGTTAGTAATTCACATTTCAAAAGCTTGCAGTCACCGTCCAGGGATCATGAGATTTGATAAGACAAGTGCTATATAACCATGGGAAAAGGAGCAGTTGACAGCACGCGGCCGCGCTGATAAACTCCTCTATATGGAAACGATAAAGGTGAACGCTCTAATGTGCACTAGCTCTTAAAGCACGTTTCACATAATCCTATTGCTGAAGTATACCTTCATATTTATTTTCCTCCGAGAAAAAAAGCTGGAGGTTGTAAATATAGCTTCAAGTAGCTTTGATATCACGGACGGACTTTTGTGAGGAATGTTGCTCACGCTGCTAGCATTGTTAAAGCCTACACGTCCACTAAAGCCCCTCCACAAGCTATATTTAAGTGTCGAAGTTGCTTGGAACAATGACAATTCGTAAAGATAGCAGGCTGTCTATCATGACCGCTTTTTCTGACTTGAAATTACCATCACTAAACCACGAGGAAAAAGAAAGATGTCTACTTACTTTTCTGGCTAAACACTAGGTGTTGCCAAATGGTTCGAACCTTCAGCCGGCATAGGCATACGATGAAGGTTTTTTTGTTTTTTTTAATCAATATTTTTTGCTTCAGGGTATTAGTAGGGTAGGAGATGAATGATGAATAATTTATTAAATGGATGGAAAAAGGTTGGCTGATTTTATGAAGTCCAGAAGTGAGCGATGATGAGGTCCCTGCGTCCAAGTAACATACGTGGCAGGATTGGTTGCTGAAAGGCCAGCTATGCTCAGGTGCCGGATTCATGTTTGTTTGAGTGCTGGGCAGTCCCACAGCAAGTGGTGGATGTCGGCCTAAACATCTTCGTTTTTACAGATCGGGCACCCTGGGCGGGGATATAAGTGCTGGAAGTATGACCACGTCCCAGTGACAGCTGGTGTAAGGGCAACACCGACTCGGATCATCCTAAACGCAACCTCCTCTGCACGGGAGAGACCGCGGGGAAGGGATACCGCACACGGAGTGATAAGTGCACGTGAAGGTTTCTCTAAGTAAGGCCGCTCTTTCTCCCATGTAGGTGCTATATCATTTAAACGAAGAATAGGGGACGGAAAAACTACCACTGCTTTTCTTCCGATTGGGGCTGTAAGCCCTCGCTTGTTAATATTTCTTCTTTTACCCTTTACTCGTCTTTTACAAGCCTTAGCTAACGGTTTCCATAAGTTTTACAGGAAAACGTTATGCCCTAACGAAAATCAAAACAGAAACGTTTCTTACATAAAAAAATATTTATATTGTACTATTAAACAGAATGCTGCAGTAGCGGTTCCGAACAATGTCTGGTTACGAAAGGAAATAGCACAGACGTAGACCCTAGAGAAAACACTTTTAGAAAACTACAGTGAAACAAAGTACTCCGGACTGCCACAAAATTTGCAGCGATAAGAGAAACTACAAAACCTTCGTTTAGTTCTTGCGTGGTTGGCTCGTTTTTTTTCGATTAAATGGTTTTAAAGCTCCCATGCGACTGTTTTCTGTAACAATTTTCTTCACAGTTTATTAAAATTCTACTCGCCCCCAAAAATATTCCGTCTTTTGAAGACATGCTTAACTGTCTTCATGACTGTGACGTCTGCGAAGTTAATAATGCCAAGAGAGCTTGTGGCTAAGCAAGAATGTGTTCTTTACTCCAGCGAAGAAAATGCGGATGTCTGCAGCACGCAATAAAAACTTTTCTGATTAAAAATGTGGTTACTTCATTTCATTTATAATGATATAGCGTATTTAGTAGAATATTGGTTCTCTTTGCCGCTGACCAAACTCCCAATGTTCTCAGCGCATTTTCAAATATTTCCGGTTAATAAAGTAGTCATTTATCGAAATATATTGTTCGCGGAATTATGCGAGAGCAGTGGGCTAATACGGGTGCCTTTGGAAAAAGTCAAAAAAATATTTTTTGGTTTTGGCACTCACTGACCCGTAACCACGATGGGTCTATTAAAAAGAGAAAATAATAGGAATGGGATGTGGTCTCGGTAACAGGCTTACCCAAGAATAGCGCAGTCAGATCTTCTATGTAAATTGAAAAACTCGACAGCAGAAATTGTTTCCACTTATTTAAGGGCGGAGTGAGCAACATATATCCACCTACACGTGGCTCAGAGATAATTTTTGCCGTATAACGACCAATATTCGAACCAAAGCGAATAAGTAAAAGTCCTCGTTACAGAAAATTTGATTAAATCAGTAAAGTTGCAACGACTGCTATTACTTTGGTTTTGGTGTTCTTGTTATTTCTAAACTACTATAAGCTACGTAAATCATATCGTAAAAATGTATGATTAAGCAAGCTTTTTATATCGTAACCACTTTACGCAGATAATGACCCCTCCCTAACAGCCTCACATATAGTCCCGCCATTGGAGGATTTTGAATTATCAGCACAGGCACTTCTTGCATTCTCTATTAAACTTGCCGAGCTTGTGAAATTCGCTTTGAGTTTCATGCGTTATGGCTGTAGATGATTATCAAATCATCGTACTTCTGAGTCACGTGATGGCCGCTAACAAAATCTGTAGCATTGCCAAGATCGAAATAATAATAAACCAGAACTGCACTAGTACCCCAGTCTAGCGCATAATAAGTGACCAAAATGGAAGTAGCATGAGAAGCAATTACACATGTCACTCAAGAAATCGCGCCAATTTCTCAATGTGATCGTATTTTATAATCATCCCGGAAGCTTACCTGACTTTCTTGGCGCGCTGGTAAGGTCGCCATGCGTAAAAGTGCTGTTATTATTCGCATATACAAATGATTAAACCAGGAAACATCAGCATAATGTTCTGCAACGGAGCTGACAAAGTCTGGATGTGTTCTTTGTGCCTTTCTATGTGTCGATATGTAGTTCTGTACCGTAACCGATATTGACATTTAAACGAAGAATTCTCTACCTAACCGAAAAGATCCACAAAAATCCATGCTAATGAAAAGCGTATTGTTTACACACAGCAGCACCGTGCGAATACTGCCTCGCCTTAGGGTTACAGTCCAGGTCGACATGCATTGAAGCCATAAAGCAGAATTAGGTCCTTGGGCACGTAGATCCTTATGTCAAAGTTTCCACTCAGGTACGTGCGCTGTTCTCAAACCGCATACATTAAAACAAGCTATGAACGTGATCTGAAAAACTGTATCTATATTTATATTATGCAGAGCTATCGAGTCACGTACAAAGGCGCTCACGAAAAGTCTTGAGGATAGAAATAAAAGAAATGACCAGCAAAAGAATGCTGCTTACGTTCCTGAGGTTAAGAGGTTCAGTAGTTGTGGGGCCGGAATGTTCGACAGGTGGCGTCGTGGGATGGTACTGTCGGCAAAAGCTATAACCAGATGTACAGCACCCACTACCACACAACTAACGCCATTTATGTGGGACTGTTAAATTGGTGCTGGATGTGGCGTTTAAATATATAATTAAGTTTAATATTGCCTGGCGTTGTACGAAAAAATGTTCAACCCAACGTGATATCATGGTTTCCACTATGAACAGAGCCATCCTTGGTAATCACAGTCCTGTACATAATTTGAGCCCATTTTGTTTAAGTTCAGTGGAGTTTTGTGCAAAAAAAGGTTTTATGTAATAACCAGGTTGGAGCCTGCTATGCGTTTAGAACTTGGAGCCCTAGATGAGTTTCGGTCTATTCGTTTTGACAGGTTCATCTTCAATTCTGCTAAAAAAAACTACCCAAGTGTCTGAATGCTCGTATCCAAGTTAAATGCGCGTTAACGCAGCGGTTAGCTGCATCCTTTCTCAATTTACATATGTTTCTAGGATAGCCATTACCAAGGATGGCTCTGTTAATAGTGGAAAACGTGACTGACCGCAAGCTAAATAGCAGTGCTCTGGGACGTATGGGCCGCGATAGGCGGCAGTCTTTGTATATAAACTGCAAGGCTGGTAATGTTATGCCAGTAGAGATTAGCACGTCATTTTGCGACATGAAGTGATTTCTGCCTTTCTCTGGCGTGAAACCGGCTATGATTCTGAAGGGCTTCTAAAGAGTCAAAACAAGTCAAGCACGACCCCCGCAGAGAAAGTGTCAAGGGGGAGCGGGGACATCGAATTGAGAGCTGTGTTGCCTGATAGGGAAGTGCAGAAGGGGGAGGAGGTGGCGATATAATCCTGATTGACAGCTCGATTCTGATCCGAGAGCTTATATATGAGAAGACAGAGGAGGGATGTCGCTTACACGGCCAGCTGGGAGAGGCACCACATAAATAGCACTTATTTGAAGAGCGGTCCTTGGCTGCCTAGGAAAGCCAATACGTTCCCAGCCTCGCTAGCCACTAGATTTGGAGTCTTTCCGGTGATTTTAGCCAAAGCAGAAGCCTTTCCCTTTCTTCCCGTCAAATCGTAGATGGACTTGCAGACATGTGCAGCGACTTTTGTGGAAAGATCACAAGTTTCGGAAATGATTTTCAAAGATTTATTATCGAAAAGTCAATACTGCCTTCTCTTTACGCGGCATATTTAATTTGATTTTCTCTATTTTGTTATTCATCATAGCCATCTCTACAAACAAAAGGGCGGTTGACTCGTTTAAACGTTTTTTTTTTCAACTGAATCGATCTTCCAATACATGGATCAGCAGGTCTACTTACAAAGCAAGAAACGATGATATCATTGTCCACAAGAAGACTGGAGGCAAAAATTCAGAAAAATTCAACGTGGAGCAAAATTCTGAGAGTACTGTGGAATCTACACTGCAGAAATGGAAAAGCCTAACGGTTCCTTGTGCACACGGTACATTACGTTTGCTCTCGTTATCATTATCAACTAAACACACCGTCATTATCGCTTCTAATGCCATCATTCTGATTATCACTATTTGAAGCGTCATTTTTATCGCTACTATCGTAATCACGATAGACAAGCAGAATTATCATGTCCGTTTAACGATCTCGGTCATGGCGCAGCTGGTTAAAGCGCTCGGCTGGGGATCCAAGGGATGGAGTTTTCATTCCCGGTGGAGATAGGACTTAATTATTTAATTTTATCTTCCTCGTGGTAGAATACCCTATGGCGTCACCAGGTGATGGCGTCACAATTTCGCTGTATCGCGCAGAATCTTGCGAAGAGGTCCAACACTTCTGGTGGCCTGACGGACAGGGTCGGGGCCGGGTGTCTGTATTGACAGCCAGCAATAAAAAAAGAAGAGTATGAGCCGTTCAAGGGTTTCGCCTTAATATGAAATATCAGAGTACTCGTATAACAGCGGATCTACTAATTCAGTATCGTTACTATCCCACCGGGCTGCTAGCACTTCATTTATTTTCTGCTAAACCCTTAAAAAGAACATAGAAGACAACGAATTATCATTCGCTGCCACAATAGGATAGAACAAGAACTTGTTTCTGACTTTCCGTGCATCACTTCACTGGGGAGCTTCCCGCCCGCTAACGTGCCACCACACAGCCTGTGCGAGCCAGGCTGTCACGCTCTTTTTTTTTTTTTGTTTGACCGAGTGAAAGTGAGTGCGCTCGGGTACAACACGGCGTAGCATGCTAGGCCGATGTTTCACCAGGTGGTACATGGTGCGTCGCGAAAGCGAAGGTTGATAATTATGAAGCAAGCCCCTAATGAAGGGAGCCCTTCTGGAGCGTTGTTGTGACTCGGTTCGGCTGACGGCGGGCTCCGATGTCACGAGCGCCCGTTGTAGCCCGTCATGACCTTCCCGGAACGCGCTTAGGGGGATTACGTGCATTCTGATTGGGAAGCGAAGTGTATCGGCGGGCAAATTCAAGACAGGCTCCCTCTTGTGGTAACCGGCGCGAATTTGCCGCATTGATGTTTCTTTTGAATAGGGATAACTTTGTCTGGAATCAATGTAGACGAATTTGCAATAATTATTTCCTTAATACTTGTTTCAATGCCAATTCTCGTGGTGTTCCACTGGCCGAGCGATACCGTTTCCGATGAAAGCAACTCTAGAAGGCGTGGCCTGCAGCGAATTGAATACATACTGCCCCAACGATACCTCACATCACGTACCTATACATTCGGCAGATAACATTGATCACTACATACAGTTCCTTTAAATTGACTAGAAGATTTCACACTCAATAGTGAGCCACTTTTCAGTTTCTTCCTCTTCTCTTTTAAAGCCTCGCCACGGTGGCGTAGTGATTAAGGTGTTCTCCTTCTGTGCCCAAAGATGCGAGGTTGAATCCCGGCCATGGTGGCGGCGTTACGGCCTCTCTCATATCCTGGTCGCTTGAAACGTTAAACCCTATAAACCAATCAAACCCAATGTTCTCTCTGCTAAAAAAGAGAGCAGAATCTTCCTCACACTCTGCGACCTACTAATCGTCGCAGAAGGCAGTGCACAACTGGCTGTTCGGCATACCCGTTTTAGCATGAGGCAGGATTCTCCCAAATGAAAACGCTCTTGGGGCTTTCATTTTCGAGCGCAGCTCTTTGGCGCCGATTCCTGGGTTTCGCGTTGCCGTTGGCGTGCTTCCTCGTAACAAGCTACACTTTCACTCCCACCTTCCTCCCTTTCCTTACGGCTCGATCAAGGTGTCTACAGAAACAAGCGTGACAGATACTGCGCACTTCCATCCATGTGAACCAGTTACGACAGGCACGCTTCAGAGCTCCAGTGGATGACGAGACCACACATGGTACGCACTGCAAAGATAATTCATGATTATTGCGAGCGCCCACAACGAACTGCATGGTAACATAAGCAGTAACCGAGAATTAACACACTCACAGAGAAAGGCATGGGCCCACGCGCTGCCTCCCGCAGCCTCCCGATAACTTAATTGCTCTCTTCATTTCTCCGACCCCAAAGCTTCCTTCATGAGATTCAAGAACTATTATTGGAGTGTTTCTTGAAAGAATATGTGTGAAAAATAAAAGTATCTGTAACTGTACATACTTGTCTTGCTCGAAATCTTTGCCTTAATTTATCAAAAAAAAGTGAAACCGCTGATCACCTTCGCTCAAATTTCCCATTAGGAAGTAACGTAATCATCGGCATTTTTTTTATCTGCTATAATTGAAGATGTCCTTGCTAGAAGAGAAAATTGAAACTCTTCCAATATAATTCTAATTACACGTCCTATGCTGGTTGCCGCCCAATTACCCCGCCCTGCAAGCACACGCCAAAATAGATCATTGGAACTATTACTTTTTCTTGTGCCTTGAAGGAAAATGTGAGCGTGAAACATTTCATAGCGCACGTTTAATGCGCCGGAGCTCCTATGCCCACCTTTTTGAGAATAGAGGCTGGCCTGGAAAATCTAAAATGTTTCATATATTTGACAGAGAGAAAGAGCAATAACAGAATAGAAAGACAGGGAGGTTACCCAGGCGATGTAAAGTAGGCTACCCTGCTCGTTGGGACGGGAACAAACGGACAAAAAGGAAAGAAAGAGCGCTAAGAGTAAGGAGTCTGCCACATGTCCAGAGATCTATAGTAAAAGGAAGTAGGTAGCCTAAACTTACAGTCTAGAACTCAACTCCGAGTCTTTTAAGAACCTAGGAAGCGCTTAACTGCTTTCCTTTCTGATGAAGGTGTCGTCCATGGGCCCAGAACCTCACCTTCAGTAAGAGGGCAAAAGTCCAAGCGGCGAAATGTTGCAGCTAGGAAGGCACGCTCCCGATCAAATTGAGGGCAGTCGCAGAGTATATACGTGATCGTTTCATCACACTCACCCTGCTCACACATTGGAGAGTCTGCCATACCAATGAGAGGGGAAGAGGCGTTTACAACCGGTACTCCTATCCACAGGCGACACAACGTTATAGCATCACAGGGGGGGGGGGGGGGGGGGGGGGGCGAATGGTATCTGAAGTTGATGTAATTGGTCAAAGTGGTGCGAGGGGAATGTCCAGCCTTTAGGCCTAGACCGTGAGTGTCTCGTCACGTTTCGGGAGCGCAATCGAAGGTGCCTTGGTGTTTTGGCTCCTGTCAGCGGTATCTGGACAATGTTGATTGTATCGTGAGGCGATCGAGCACAATCGTGAGCTAAGTCGTTGCCAACAATTCCGCTATGCATGGCCTGAAAGCCAGTGGGAGATTATTCCGCGAACCTCTTATAATGCCCGTTGATGCAGATATTTTACCTCCGCTTCGAGTTGCTCGTGGTCACCATGGTTTAGGAAAGCTTGAAGACATTTTAGGCACGTTTATAATCACAGAACAGAGCCCATTGTTGATGATTTCGCTCAGAGGTATACTTTACAGCAGCACGAAATGAGGCCAGTTCTGCTTCAGTAGAGGTGGTAGAGGGAAATAGTTAGGCGTTGGCGGTTGATAAGGAACCGCACCTAATTACAGGTTGTGTTTTGATGGCAAGAATTATTAGGTCGGACATCCCTGCGACTCTGTCGCCAGTTACCATTTCTATCCTTTTCATCCTTGAATACACGTTGTAGCACAGAAAACCGACGAGGGACACTTTCTCGCTTTCCAAGAAGCGGAAAAAATCCTTCTTTGAGGCAAAATGCTTTGCAAAATGGTCTGTAGAATTTTAGATGGAGCATATTTATAAAAAAATGGTGGGTGTTTCTAGCAGTAACACTGTGTGCCTATTTTGTGTAATACATGAGGTAAAAGATAAGGAGGACTGCTAGTGGCCACCATCAAATTGCATGGTCGCATTATGTTTTGGGCAAATTGTTTGGCCAAGGCATAAAATGGAACATCATTCTTACCGAGAATTACCCTGCCCTCAAAATAGTTTCATGTATGCAGAACGACACTTCCTTTCAACATATCGTCACATTTTTCCTCCCATTTGTTGCGAGTATCCCTTTCTTATCGCTACATATATCTGCATAGCTGCGAGGCAGTAGAAAAATGAGTACACATAACAAAAAAGTACAAGACCGAGGCTGCATACAGAATACAAGGCAGAGAGCAAAAGTGCCCCTGAGAATTGTTGACATTTTCGTAATTCGTGTTATCCTCCGCGCGGCCCTTTGGAAGCTACAACACTGTGTCTCATTCTGTTTGAGCGACTGTAACGCTAAATGCATTTCATATAGGGTGGATTAAGGCGAGTATATGTAGATTAAGATTAATTTTGGGGCATCTTGGCAGATTAGTGGCGGATTGTGGTTATTGAGTTTGGTCAGGAGAAATAACAGTGGAACAGTCTGCATTATGTTGCATTATGATGGGTTGAAGTGAAATAAAGGTTTAGGAGGGTCTATTAGGTTGGAGTAGAGTGGAAAAAGACGGATCTATATTTGAGTCAGTTTTATTGGTGCATGTCTGCAAGTATGGCAAGCTTTCTTATTGACAGCGCGACAGTGCTAAGGTAGCGAGGTATTACTGCCTACGCCAGAGGAAAGTTTTTTGAAAGCCGCCGAATTGTGTGGGCAAAATGCCTTTTTATTCGGCGTTAAGAAAAAACCTCAGTGTCTAAGCGACATTTTCCGGCTTCCCAATCCAAGGTCACGGAGAGCCAGCGCTGTAAGGTTTTGAGACTGAACGGCATTTACCACAATATTCCCATTTGAGTTATGACGAGGGAGTTAGGGTACTCCGGTCAGGGGTGCTGCTTTTGTGAGCTGATAATCTGCCGTTATTGCTCACACAAGCCTTGAAAACTTCAGCGCATGTGAAACTCAGGCCGCGCTGGATTTTTCTTTGCTCCGCGTTCTGGGCCCCAAGGCCCTATTTGGGTTAAATAAAAACCTCTCCACGTTTCCTCCGGAGTAATAAGTGATAGGTTGCATTCTTGTTTTTACTTTAACGATGGTTGCAAATTTAAATTATTTTTTAAAATTATTGGACCTGTTCTGTACCATGTAATATGGCTCGCTACAACAAGCGGATGCAATACAGCTAGGGCGCACGCAAGGATAAAGTGTTTGTAACGTGCAGATATATCACGCTATCCTCCCTCTTCGGTAGTTAGTAACTGCTGCCCAAAAACGTGTGTCGCCCAGCACTCAACTAAATGGCCCCCATAAGGCGCTAATGGCTCTTCAAGGGCATCGCGCTGCCGAAGATAAACAGCGCAATGTTAAGGCGTCCCAAACAAGGAAGCCAGTGTTCCAGGCTCGATTTAAGCACAATAATATTTCTCTTGAAACAGTGTTATTACTTGACCGGCTGCGATCATGACTCGTCTCTTTCAGTAACACCCTCCCTGAATTGTAACCCAGTGTTGGCGCAGTATTTGGGTGCTTGAGACAGCAGTAAGTTTCCCATATTTAGTTTGAATATATGCGATAAACGAAAGACTGTATCATCGCCATATACCAGTTCGTCCAGGCGTTCAATACGAACTTAATAAGTCCAAAGGTCCCCAGTATGTATTTTGAACTTTTCGCTGGCCACATCTCTTCCAGCTAGAAGTTTAATGAGCACTTACGTAGTCTGGCACAGGACAAGTACTCAGACAGCAACACAATGTCCTCAAAGTTTGAAGCAAAATTCCCGCATGCCATCCCCTTGATGCCTGCAGTCCTATTATGTCAAGAAACTAAATTGTTTCTTCAAAAAATTCGTTTTTCTTTTCTTATGCCCAAAGTTCATTTTGTTTCTGGAAATAGTACAGTATGCCTAGCTACAGATAGTTGTGATTGCCTTTATAGTGCAATATTGAGGTAGTATTTGCTTTCTGAAATAGACTAAGCTGAAAAAAATGTTGAAACTTTGCAGCGGTTTGGAAAACTTGGAATTCGGAGAATAAATTTACTTAACTCGCTGCAGCCGAATGGGTTATATCCTAAGGAGAATAAATTGTGCCAGCTCTTCAAGTGTCTCCAGCCCTTTGCATGTGTTTTGTGCAGAAAAAAAAAAGTTGATTTCGTAAAGAGAGGACAAAAAGAATAAAAGCGTGGTAGTGCGCATTTGCTTCCAAGCCCTCCTAAATTATTCTTTTTCTGAACTATCGGCGGACAGAGCCGCAATATGATAATAGAAATAATATTAGATTTTAGACAACAAAGTTACTACACGATCGCTTCCGAGCTGCAGGGCCCGAGAAACTTTCGGCGGGAGATGATACATGTAAAATAATGTGGAAGTTAGGTGGTCCATGCCAACCTTTTATCACTCAGTGCCGACGAAGAATCAGCTGCTTAACAATAAAGAGCGAAAATAAACAAAACGAACGTGACATTTTTGGAGGCAAAGTAATTAGATTGGCTCGCACATACTAAGGGAATTCATGAATAAGTAATTTTATACCGGAAATCTTCTTTCTACAAATGTATTCAGCAAAGTGAGTTACACGAGCAGTTCTTGAAGTCTTCCAAAATATGCTGTTTGTCCCGGGAATACTCTTCAATAATGGATGTAGCGTCGTTCTCTATGGCCTCACTGCAAGTGCTTTTAAGGAAGCAAAACTAAAACGCTACTACGGCCACTAGCTGTAATAAAAAACTTTTGCCATTAACTATATTTATACTTTGTCTTAAGCGCCCATCGTAAATATGTTAAAATTCTTCACAATCATAATTTCCAATGGAAAACTATGAAACTAAGTATAACACGCAGGCGTAAGACTAAAGTAGGCCCAACAAGCTATAGCATGCCTGTCAGCGAAGTATGTGACCCTAAGCGCAGCAGAGGGGAGCCAATTTTCATGACTTCGTAGCATAACTGTAACGCAATTGCTTGCTGTGCAGCATTCTGAGTGGCGTGAGTAATGCAATCGAAAGAGTTATATGCTTCGTTGATTTGGTCCAAATGCCTGTTTTGAGCTATCCTGCAACTCGGCTAGCACAACACACACGCACAGAATAATGACATTTTACAATACAGCACTGCTTTCACAATAAAGCTTCGAGAATATTCAACTCAGGAAAAATTTCAATATACCTACAAAAAAAGCCTCAACAAAAACACCTGTCACACACTTCCGTTGCATTATAGCCTAATGTGACGTCACATCCTGTTAGGCCTTACCTTAACTAATTTAATAATGAAAACATCATCGACGTAACTCAGTAATTTCGTAATTATTATATCGTAACATACATTTTTCATTAATTAGTATTAAAATAATATATTTAATTAAACATCCCATCTGCAGCGGAAATCGAACATCCATCCCTCATATCCCCAGCACAGCACTCTAACCAACTGCCCCACACTCGCGATCGTGAAATGCCCATCATAATTCTCCTTGTCTACCGTGAGAAGATAGTAGCGATGACAAAAATGCTGCAATTAGTGATAATTACAATAATAACATTAGAAATGATAACGATGGTGCATTTAGTTGATAATTATATTGAGCGCAAACGTCGTGCATCGTGTGCACCAGCAACGCTTAGGCTTTCGAATTTCTGCGGTCTAGATTCCATAGTGCTCTAGGAATTTTTGCGGACATGCTTTCGCAAACAGCGAAGTAAGGCTTTTACCTTGAAATAAGGTTTTGGTGAATATGGATGCCAACTGCCACAGGCAGTATGACAGTCTATGTGAAATACACACGCACCGGGAGCCTGATTATTGCAGTTATCTTGGCAATCTGACGTGCGTAATGCAGCGGACACCATCTACTTTGGAGTTCGGAGTGAGGTATGCGGAGGCATTTTGAGCGCGGCGCCTGCCATTGGTCGCACAGCGTGGTGGCAAATAGTTATAGAAATGTGAACACTGGGTCACTGCTTTCTCGATGTTGGAAGCGAAAGCTTTAATTTCCTCCACTTGTGGTTTTCGTACTACCACAGCGATGTTTCAGCGCGGGACAGACAGAACAATTGGTTGTGCTTCCAAGGAAGAAATAACCTGCCTTTCTTCATGTTCCCCTGATGTCCCTTTTGGCCCAGCCTCCCCTAAAATCTTATTTGGTGCATATTTGTAAGATGCACGATCTGGATCCTGCTCCAGAACGGTGGGGAGCGATAAGTTTCAAAAGGGCAATAAGAAAAACCCGCTTCTTAAATGCGTTTGTTCATCTCATGTGGTCGTGTTCCGTCGGTCCGTCGGTCCGTACCACAGTGCGCACTCTTCACTGCCTGTCTGCCTGCTCCTGCCAGCTTATCTGCCCACGTGCGTGCCTTCCTGCCACTAAATACACCATGGGCCAGGAAGGTGAAAACTGACAGGTGAAATGGCTTGGCGATGATTGGTTGGAATTTGTGTGATGTATAACGAAACCACATATAGCCAATTTCTCAGGAGCGGCACATATGGTCACCAAATTTCAGATAGGAACCAATTTTATCGAGAACGTTTCAAGACACGGTCTCCTACGTCATGCAAGTTGGTACGGCGTGGTTAACGTGGGCAGCGTGTATCACTGTCTTCTTCATAAGGATGCCTCTAGAAAGTGGTAAATGGCAGGTAACATGCCAGACACTGGTTGACAACGAGTTGCATGACGTCACGACACCGCGTATGAGCGCCATGTTTGAGCACGTTCGAGCCGTAAGACGTTCACTGCCAACATCTGTGCGATGGACACTGAACAATCTACGTCACATAGCAAAAATCCCACATGGGTAGGTTCGCAAACGCATCAAATCAAACACTATCGCTTTGCAGCGAGAAGGCCTGAAAATCATCGGCCTGGTGCGGAATATAAATGCAGACGCAAATGTTCACCGTTAATGAGTGCTGAAAGATTGGAGACCGAATTGCGGTAAACAGTATTAATATTACGTCATTTTTAACATGTAAGCATTTTTAAATGTCTTCGAGCAACAATTAATAGTGCTATTGATCTATTGCTGTAAGAGCAGGCGCATGCTTGCAGTATAATTATATACAATAAATAATGAATCACTCGAGGTTTAGTTATAAACATCTTGTTGTGGCACCACAGGGACGAGGACAGATACGGAGAAAGACAGACCAAGTGCTCTTATCAACTGTCAAAATTTATTGGGACATGTAATATATAAAAAAAAACAAAAAAATACACAAAGAAACAGAAGGCAACACATCCGCACTCCGGTCCATGTTTACAAGGCTCATATCAAAACCTACCTAGTGTCAAACCGTATCCCCGTATCAAATGTTTGAGGTAGTGAAATTCAGCGTCAAGCAGCAATAACGACGGCGCGCTTACGCGTTTGTCGGATAACTTTTTTTATTTTAAATGCCTCCACAACTTCTCGGATTGTCTTGTCTTGATGTTTCCAGATGACGCGTGATTTATGGAACAGCGGTGTGCAATCGTGACCCTTGACATGCTTGGAGAAGTGTGTCCCCGACCCATCTTCGAGTGACCTGGCATGCTCACGTAGGCGCACATTATTACATCGCCCCGTCTGACCCGTATAGTGCAGGCCGCAGGAAAATGGAATGGTGTAAACCACACCGCAGGCACACTCCACCCAAGGATCAGAGTGCTTAACACCACACCCATTCACCTTCACCCGCGTTGCCTTTTGTTTCTTTGTGTATTCTTTTGGTTTTTTCATATATATTACATGTTCTAATAAATTTTGACAGATGATAGTGAGCCCTTGGTCTGTCTTTCTCCGTATCTGTCATCGTCCCTGTGGTGCCACAAGATGAATACTTACCAACTTGCCCTGTTTTGTACTCTCGTTTAGTTTTAAACGTTCAATATAACCAACAAATTTCTATTGTGTATGTTTGCGAGTGCATAGAAGGAACAAAAAAATGCAATGCTGTGCAGTGCAGAACATTGTTACCACAAAATGCCTAGTCATACTTTTTACGGTCGGAAAAGAGGCGCTTAAAATGCACGGGCGAGGACGGAGTGCAGAAATGCTTTGGCTTCGGCTTCATCCGCCTAATAAACGACGAATATTGGTCAAGCTTTTTCTTGTTTCGCTTTTCCCTTCTTTCCGCAACAACGTTGGCTTAATTTATTTGTGATTGTTCTCTTCGAAGAGGAAGCCGCTCTGCTTAATTTGATGAATGGTTTCCGAGCTTCTGGGGCTTCAAAACGGACTTCAAACACCTTAGTTCAAATTTGAGCTTAACTCTAAGGAGGATGCTTTTTAAGCCAAGAGGCTAATATATATTCGTTGCTCGTCGCAGTTTAATTCAGCTCTTGCAGAACGCTTTAAATAGGTGTTTAGACCAGATTTTTTTATCCTCGTATCGTAGGCTGCTGATGTGTGTCTGTATACAAGTATTATTCGCTCTTGTAATCAACGCGCTCTACCACATATGCATGTAGGTGTGAGATGCGCATCGCTAATCACATTTTTCCTTATTCCAGAAAGCAGCGAATTTGGATAGCACTGGGCTTCTGGATTTACCCCGTCTAGCAGCCCGCGGGTCATTCGAGAGCGGAGCCAGCCATTTACTTTTTCTCGCGTCGCTTCAGCGACTTCCGGTTGCTAACAAGGTGACTTCATGTTGCTGCTGAGCTGCGCTCGAGCACCCAGCAGCCGATGGAGAAGTGATATGAAAGTGGAGAGCGTGCGCCGCCAATTTTCCATGGGTAGAAAAATCGCAGTGCATTATACTACGTTTTGTTCGATCTCAAGAGAAGCGCGAATGCTAATTTTGGCTGGATCACAGTGCACACAATCTGTAATGTATTTTTCGATTGCCGCAGTTTACTTATGTTTTTTGCAGGTGGAAACGTATGTTTTTTCGCAATTTAAAAGCGCAACAGTATGCTTCATACTACGCTCATTTATTTCGAATTTGAAAACGTTTTCATACATCAAGTCTATATATAGTATGTGCATATTTTACGATGCTGTTCGAGGACCTCTTCGAGAGCACCTGCGTATTCCTACGTGCACGCTCATTAATGTATGCACATCGTCAGCATGTGAACAGAGCCCGTGCGCGCGTGTGGTATTATATTTCTTGATTTATTGGTCTCCCGAAGCTTAGGCAGCTTTCAAGGCTGCAAAATGAGCCCTCTACTATTCGATCCTTCTCATCCACTCTAAAACATCCGCGCCCACTCGTATCGTGGTGGATGCTTCCAGCGTGGCCATTGGTGGAGAAGATCGACTCCGAGTGGCACCAACTGGGTTTCCTCTCTTCGGAAGCTTCAACTTGCAGAGACTCGCTACACCATATTTGGCTATGGGCTGCTCGCCATCTACTCTATACAGCATTACCGCCACTTCTAGAAGGGCCAGCCATTTTACTTTCTTTCGGATAATAAGCCTCTGGTGCATGTCTTCCGTACGAGCTCTTTCAAGTACGTCGTTAGCGAAAGTCGTAGCTGGCCTTCATGTCGAAATTCACAATAGATATTCGGCACATAAAAGCATAAAAAATTAGGCAACTACTGCACTTTCACGCATTATCTCCATCGTTGTGTCTACACCTGTGGACTGGGAATGTGTGGCTAGGCCGGAGCGAGACGACCCTAAGCTTCAAGCCGTGCGTGAGCAATAACGTGCCCTCGATCTGCAGCTCGTCCCTCATTCGCTTGTGACCAGATTGCTCTGGTGTGACGTCATCGGCTCTACTGCATCCATTCATCCTGGAGGCTTTTCATTGTGAGATTCTCCCTTCACTTCACATCTGCGATCCCAGCATAACAACGATTCACCGCATCGTTGCACAGCGGTACGCCTGGCCGAACATTAACACCGATGTTCGCCAGTGGGTCCGCTCGTGCCTTGCTTGCCAGTCCGCCAAACTGATCCGCCGTACAGACTCCATCCCAGTCTTTCCACCTGGTTGTCGCTTTGATCACACCCCCATTGACTTGGTTAGGCCACTACTTCCCTTTAATGACTGCCTGTACATTCCGCTAATGATTGGTCGGTTCACTCGTTGGCCCGAAGCAGTTCCCATTCCGGACATTACTACGGAAAGAGTTCCCAAAGCCTTAGTTTCAGCTTGTTTCCCGCATCAGTGGCCCCGGTATTTTTACCACTGATGGTTGCCGCCCATTTGAATGCACCCAATTCACTTCCCTCACCCGTCTGCTAGGAACCAAATGCTGCTGAACCCCAGCATACTGTTCCTGTGCCAATGACACGGTCCAGCGGCTCCATCCTCAGCTCAAGACTGCCCCCACTGCTCTCCTTAATCGTGAATATTGTGGTGACAACCTTCCTATGGTGCTTCTTGGCTTACGCGCTTTTCTTCGTCGTGACCTTGGCTTTTCGGCAGCCGACCTCGTCTTCGCTGCACCCCTGCGGCATATTGGAGACTTGTTCGTTCCTTCGGCTCCTTCATCCCCAGTCCTTGCAGTATCTTCAGCGCCTTCAGGACTGCATTCAACACCATCTGACCGTCATGTCTTCATGTACCTACACCTTGCGTCCCCGATGCAGTTTTTTAAGGGGAGACGCTATAAAAGCGTATCTCAGCCACCGAACTCGTCTTCGCCTAACTCGTCTTCGCTGCCCCCCTCCGGCTTATTGGAGACTTGTTTGTTCCTTCGGCTCCCTCACCCTACAGCTCTTTCAGTGTCTTCAACATCTTCAGGACTGCATTCAACACCATCTGTAAGGCCGCAGTGAAAAGCGACTCGCACGTGGAGTCGAGCTGGCGGTCGAACCCCCCACGCGCCGAGGCCAAGGAGCGAGCGCTGTTGTTTTTTTTTTTTTTTTGTTCTCCTTTTCTCTCCTCTTCTTGGATGCCCTTCTTGGATGCTGAATGCGCCTCGCGGGGCGCGCGGGAGGCTTGGTTTGTTTCGTTCCCTTCGCCCCGAGGCGTCGCCAAGAAGCGAACGACAGACTCATGCAATATTCAGCCGGGAACAACAGTGGCACGCTTCTGCGAACCACTTTACGGCCAGCTCGTCCAGCAATCTCAGCGATCTCCCGCCGTGGCGCCAAGCATGGGCACAGGGAGACGCCGTTAATGAAGCTTTTTGCACTGCCACAAGCGCTCGCTAAATGTCCTGCAGAAGGCGACAATAGGCACGACCCTCAGCCCTCCAAAGTAGGCAATCAGCCCAGCAATCTCCCGCTGTGTCGCGAAACATCGGGGCAGAGAGACCCCGATAATGAAGCCGCTTTGCCCTGCCCCAAGCGCTCGCTAAACGCCCTGTAGAAGGTGACTGTACACTGCTCTGAGACAGTGCCCCCCCCCCTTTCTTCCTCGAACGGGACGGCGGTGTGGCCTAGTCTCCAGAATCCCCCGCGGCGTTTCTTTCACAAAGGCGGCAGCTGCAAGGTCGCGTCGCAAACACGCTGAGGAGGGGAGGCAAAGACAGGCACCGTGTGAGAGGGTTTGGGGACCAGCGAGTGGAGAGAGTGTTTGCTTTGAATGTTGTATTTTTATTTGACGTAATTAAGGACCTGGGTCCGAGATTATTCTCAACCCACGGGGGTTGTGGCATGTTTTTCTGCTGCTTCATTTTCGGGGCGGATCACCTAAGGTGACCGCCCTTGGGGCTTTGTTGATGTCTGGTATCAAAAAGCGGTCCTCGGACCAGGTTCGTCAGTCAAGATTGAGGCTCCGTGCTTAGCACGTATTTACAGTCCCTAGGCTTTAACCGAAATGCTCGGTAGAAAAGTAAGGGCTTGTAGAGTGACTTCTCTGTTTGAGAGTCTATTTTGTTTTAAATTGCAGTTGTCTGTGTGACTCTTGTTACTGTAACTTAAAGTTTGCCAATGTATACTATTTTGCTTCTGTAAATATATATCTCCTCCTGACCATCATCAGATCATCGTCGTCTGCTTCTCTACCTGCCGAACACTAACTTAACATTACTCCATCTGACTGTCAGGTCTTCATGCACCCCGACCTTGCGTCCTCGATGCATATTTTCAAGGGGAGACAGTAAAAGCGCATCTTGCCCACCATACGATCACCCGTATCGCGTCTTCAACAAAACGACAATGTCGGCGACTATCACGCTATTTCATCCGGAAGAGTGTGTCTAGTTAGATCGTCAAAAACACGCATACATGGAGACACCTCTTCATGACGTCCCCTCTGATGTTGCTGGCTTATCTGCCGACCTCTGCGCTAAGGCACTCCCATCCCTGCACCGGGGTCCCTGTAGTGCACAGCGACGCTGTAAAGCGAATGCGCTAATATCGGCGTTACCAACCGGCGAAAGAAGAAAATAAATTTGAACCGTGCGCTTGCACGGCATGGGCTATTCGGTTCAAGACGCCTGCCCAACTGGTTCTTTTGTTCTGGTGCTCCGCTGAGACCCCGTAAATTCCCTACAAGCTCCTGCTATCTTCTCACGTGATTGTGGGTAACAGAAATCGCTGCGCGCAATACAAGCATCGGGTTAAGATGATCTAGATACAGAACAGTATGATGCCCGCTCATGCTTGCTTCGCGGCTGCACAAGTCAGTCGTTTGAAGCCGTTTTTCGGTTTCCGCAGAATTTTAGTGCAATATATTGTACGTTACACGTGCTTGGGGAACGGGAAAATAGCTGGAAAGCGTTCCGTGAGAGAAGCCAAAAACAGATCTCGTTCGTGAAGGATCGGAACTATGAAAACGACTCGTGACCATATCGCTAATTGATGCTCGCGGACTGAAGCAGAGCAGCGGTAATCACTGCCGTAGGGTCATGTCACACCGAATCGTGAGAGCACTTCGAGACGTGGCCCGTTGTGTGAATCTACCTTAACCGGATCGACGAGCTTCGCGCTTCAGGAAGCTTAGACAAAAATGCCTAATAAGGCGAAAGCCTTTATGGCTCGTACTGTCGTCGATTCGCAGAAGGCGTCACAATTTCGCATGCATTTGAAATATGCCCCCCCCCCCCCCCCAATACGTAGCCTTAATAGTACCTAACAGGAAATGAAAGAGGTAGTATCTTGCACAGTTCTTTCATGGACACTTGACCGCGTTGTAGAGGGAGGAGGAAGGCGCGAGTGAAAGGGGAAAGAGAATGAATGAATGAAAATCTTTATTTACACAAAGGGAATTCTCCCGGCGTTGGTGGGGCCCTCAGTCCAGGGCCCCAGTGGCCTTTGCCGTCTTGCGCGCTCTGTCAATCAGCTTGAGCTGGTCGTCAGGCGTCGAGCAGGACAGCGCAGCCTCCCACTGCTCCGGTGTTGGTGTGGTGTTTATTGGTGCTACCTGTGTTTTTTGACAGGCCCATGTAACATGGTAGAGTGTAGGGGGTTCTCCGCATAGTGGGCATTTATTTTCATAAGTAGTGGGGTGGATTTTACTGAGTAGACTCAGATTGGGGTATGTGTTAGTCTGTAGCTGTCTCCAGGCAACCGACTGCTCTCTATTGAGGTCTTCGTGTGGAGGTGGATAGATCCTCCTTAAGGCTCTTTGATGTTCAAGGATGGCTCCATAGCGTCTAGTGACTGCGTCCGGTTCCCCGTCGTTGTGCGCCCCCCGGTTGGCGTATGCTCGGGCATTGGCGTCGGCACGTTGGTTACCTTTGACAGTCTCATGGCCTGGTGTCCACGTTATGAAGCATCTCGAAAAGGTTATTTTTCTTGCCTTGAGTATGCGGATGGCCACAGTAGATATGCGTCCGCTGCTATACCTTCTGCATGCTTCTTGCGAGTCCGTAATTATTTTTGTGGTAGCCTCCTCACCCTGGTGGGTGATAGCGAGAGCGATTGCCGCTTCCTCAGCCTCGAGAATGTTGTTGCTCTTGATCGAGGCGCAGTTGACTTCTTTAAGCTGGTGATCAACCACACTGGCTACCGCTCCGCGTTGTTCTTTGTATGTGGTCGCGTCGACGTACAATATGTTTTTTTTTCCTGCGAGGCTTCTTTCGTGTGCCTCGGATCTTGCCTCTCTTCTGGCCTTGTGTATTTTCGGATGCATGTTTTTCGGAATCGGGTTGACCTTAATGATCTCTCTTATTTCTTTCGGTATGCTCCCTGTGCTGTTTATTTCTCTGCAAGCATCTCTCATGCCCAGTATATTTAGCGTGTTCCTTCCCGTTTGCGTCTGCATGAGTCTTATTTTCTGCGCGAGAAGGTGGGCCTCGATGTGCTCTTGCACTGTGTTGTTTATGCCCAGTTTATTGAATTTTTCGGTCGAGGTGTTGACCGGTAGTCCAAGAGCGCATTTGTAGGCTTTCCTCAGGATTGCCTCCAGTTGTTCTTTTTCCTGTTCGAGCGGAATTTGGTAGGGGACGCCATATATAATTCGGCTTACAACGAGGGCCTGTACTAGCCTACATGTGTCCTCCTCGGACATGCCTCGTCTTCTGTTGGAGATTCTTGCTATCATTCGCGTGATCTGCGCGGTGGTACTTGCTAGCTGCCTGATTGTTTGATCTAAACGGCAATTGCTTTTTATCCGCATGCCTAGGATTTTTATTTGCGATACTTCCGGGATCTTTTTTTCCCCTATGTAGATGTCGATGGAGTTGTGCAGATCGTACCCTCTTCTGTGGACTCTGAGCACCTCAGACTTCTCCGGAGAACATTCAAGGCCGCAATGTCGAGCGTATGCGTTGACAGCGTCTGCTGCTCTCTGCAGACAGTCTTGCTTTTCTCCTAAGGATCCCCTGGTCACCCAGATCGTGATGTCATCAGCATAGATAGCATGTCTGGCTCCTTCAATTTCCTCGAGTTTTTTTGCTAAGCCGATCATAACAATGTTAAAGAGCATAGGGGATATCACTGAGCCTTGCGGTGTTCCCTTTTTGGGGGTCGGGAAGGTGTCTGTCCTGATGCCGCCTATTCCAATGGTGGCGGTTCTGTCACTCAAGAAGGCTTTCACGTAGCTGTGTTTTCTCTGCCCGCAATCTAAGTTGCAGAGCCCGTTTAGCATTGCCCTGTGACTGACATTGTCGAATGCTGTTTTGAGGTCGAGCGCGAGCAAGATGTTTTCTCCTTATTTCGGGACCGTGTTAAACACCTCCTCCTTGATCTGCAGGAGGATGTCCTGTGTTGATAGATGTTTTCGGAATCCGAACATAGTGTGGGGCATGAGGTCATTGTCCTCCAGGTGGGTCTGCAACCTCTGAAGCACAATTCTTTCCTATACCTTTCCCAAACATGACGTCAATGAAATAGGTCGTAGATTTTCCAGGCTGGGAGTTTTTCCGGATTTAGGAATCATTACTATTTCCGCATGAGACCAGTCTTTCGGGATGGTCCCCTGCTCCCAGTGTGTGTTGATGAATTCAGTAAATCTGTGGATTGAATTCTCGTCCAAGTTCCTAATCATGGCGTTGGTAATGCCATCCTTGCCTGGGGTGGTGTTTTTTGTGGCAGACATAACTGCGTGTCTGACTTCTTCTATAGTAATGGCTTCGTCAAGAGTGGGATTTGCTTCTCCCGTGTATGGCGAGCTGTAGTCGGCGCCCGTTTCGTCACCGATGTATCGCTGCTTGATGTTCTCTAGCAGTTCCCGGTCTGTACCTTGGAACTGGTGCGCGATCCTTTGGATTGTCTTATGGTTTTCACATTTGGTCTTAGTTGGGTCTATGAGAGCCCTTAGCAATGCCCAAGTCTTGGCCAAACCTAGGGTCCCCTGTAGATCGTTGCATTTCTGGTCCCAGTCGCGTTTCGAGAGCTCCATCGCATATTCTTCGGCTTGTTTTGTGACCTCGGCGATATTTAGCTTGAGCTTTCTGTTGTGCCTCTGCCTTTTCCATCTCTTTCGCAACCCCCGTCTAGCATCCCAGAGGTGTAAGAGATGTTTATCGACGTTGGGCGTTTTGTTGGTGAGAGTGACCTTCTTAGTGACTTTTTCCCAGTCGGATTTGATACCCTCTACCCAATCCTTAATGTCCTTGATCTCTGTATCCTCGGACTCCGCCCTGGTCTTTCTATAGGCTTCCCACTGTGTGAGTCTAGCTTGGCCATAATTTTTCCTGATCGGAAGAGTTTCTATCTGGATGCGCCGGACAATTCATGCAAAGGAGTGATCCACGGACTTGATGTCGGTACAACACCTACCGAATGGCTGTCCCATCTTAGGGTACGCACCCAAGGAGTGAAAATCCTTTATGCACGAATGCTTGGAAAATCTCAAAGCGCCGTCCTAATATTCGAAGGCAAGATCGTTCCCCGCTACGTTTATTACTACGGCGGTGAGACGCGTTGCTACCTCTACCGTTCATCGCGCCAAGTTTGCTATATATGCTTCAAGCGTGGGCATAGGGCGGACGTATGCCCGACACCTGACGCCGTTGTGTGCTCGAACTGCGGTGAACCAGTCATCGAGGACGGTCATTCGTGTGAGCCCAGGTGTGCGCTGTGCAAGGAAGCGCATCCCACAGGGGCAAAGGAGTGCAAGCAACGCCTAAGAAAACCGAGGAGTCCACGGACCAGAACGAGAGAGAAAACCGACAGCGCAGCAAAGGGCGATGGCGGCAAGGGCGGACGCGGCCGGGCTCGGAAACGCTGGTTCAGCTCAGATGCTACTTCGCCATCCAGGTCCAGGTCGGCGTCGCGCTCCAGGTCCAGGTCGGCGTCGCGCTCGAGATCAAGGACCAGGGAGCCACCACAAACAAAAAAGGGGCAGCAGCAGAAGAAGATAAAAAAGGAGGAAGAGAGTAAGTTGAGCTGGGCAGCGCAGCTTTTCTCTACTTCTCCCACTGTTAAGAACACGAACGCGCAGGCACAATTCAGTAAAAACACTAGTGGACAACTTATCGAAGTGCAAGAACTAAAACAAACCATTCAGACACTCAGGTCGGAAAATGCTGAACTGAGACAGAAACTTAACGACCTTATAGAAGAGCTCAAAGCCCAGAGAACAGGGCAGACTGACACGAGCGCGCGAACAGATGAAACTCAGCCAGCCACCATAGGGCGGCAAGAATTCGCAACTGCCATGGCAGCCATGAACAACTCACTAGCTAATCTTAGTAATCTCATTTCTAACATCCAGGCAGAGGCGCAAAGAGATAGAGAATGCCTAGTACAATTCACGAGCATGAAATCCAGAGGCAAACCCTATGATAGGCCATTGACCGAGCATGGCGAGGCACCGTAAGACTCGGTCAAGTTGGAAACCCTTGAAATATGGCAATGGAACTGCCGCGGGATCAGCAAAAAGCGTGGTCTTCTTAAACAACATATCACAAATTGTACAGTACCGCCAGACATAATCGCCCTACAGGAACCCGGCTGCTCACCTACTCTCCCGGGTTACTTAGCATATGAGGGGCAGGGGGAAAGCAAGGTCGCCACGCTGGTTGCCAAAACTATCACCGCAATCAGATACGACATCGACGGAACGGACATTGACCACGTTCTTATCGAAGTCATTACCCAAAAGAGAAGCCAAGAAAGCATCTTCCTGCTTAACGTATACACCCCGCCCAGCCAAAAGAACGCTAGCTTCAGCTACCTGCTGGGCAAGGCAGAACAAGCAGCAAGCAAGAGGGGCCTTCTCATCCTTGGGGACTTTAATGCCTGGCATAAAAGCTGGGGCTATGTCAGAGAAACTCCGAAAGGCAAGGATCTAGCCAGAGAAGCTGATCGCAGAAGCCTCAGCCTAATCACAGATCACACCCAACCAACGCATCAACCGCGATTCGTGCCCAGACTTAGCGAAAAAGAAGAGCCATATGAACAAATTTGACAGATACTGTGCCTTTCCTTTCCTATAAACCAACAACGATGTCAGCGTGAGACTGTTGCTATGCGGTTACGGTGTTCACAGAAAACAGTCGTTACTAAGGAATGGCGCAATGAGTGGTGCGACCACGGCGCGGCCACTGCCACAACGAAAAGACGATTTTCGGCCAATCTAGCTCTCGGTACAAAATAATTGGTTCACAGAAAAGGAAAGACGCAGCATCTTGATCGGTGGACACCTGAATCATGTCGCTGAGGGAGAGAGGAAAGTGGCAATGAAAGTGGAAAGATCAGTGCGCGAGATATGTCATATTCCGTGAGATTCTGCAAGACATGTTCTTGTCTAGAATTCCTGTCATTTGCAATCCCACACTTAACGCGCACCAAGGAACGCCACGCAACAGGCGAGATAGTTTACCGTTCAAACACATTTGCCGTAGAAAGCGTGGCCGATACTGGGCTTTCACGTTCTGTAAACCAATTAGAAATATATGTAGCACTACAGCGAATACCAATAACTGGCAAACGATGAGAAGCAAGTCATAAGATAGGAAGGGTAGGCTTTCGCCGTTCTCCTCTTTTAGGCATGGTGGTCAGCACTGCTGACCCCTTGCGTCCGAGCTGATCAGAGCTGCCTCCCATCCCTCTTGCGTTGGCTGGTTATTTATAGTGACAGTTTGATTTCGCTGGCGTGCTACACCATATGGTACAGGTCTGCCTTCTTCCCGCAGAATTTGCATTTGCATTGTGAGTCAATGACTCTGGATCTATTGCATGTAGTCTTCGTGGGTTGTTACCACAATTTATTTTTTTTTTTTTTTTTTTGCACAGTCAACTCGTGTTAAAGGAGAAATTAAATCCTGACGTTTTTTCTTTAGCGTTCTCTGAGCGCCCACCAGATGGCGAGAGGTGTCTGTAAGGATTAGGGTGCCTGGATGCTCTCTCTCGCCCCCGCTCCGTTCAGGGTGGGGACATTCTTAGAAGGAGCTGTCGCCGCCTCGACCGGTTTTCGTAGCCGCTGTCCGCCATTGCATAGCCCAGTCCCCACGGAAGCAGCACGTGTGAACTTTGCGCGGCCGCCTGGCTGTGGTTTTCGGCGCAGAATGCCTGGTTGCTGCGTGCCGTTGTGCACGAACCACTCCAGAAATGGTTGGAGAATGTTTCATTTTCCAACAGAACCGAAAAGAAGGCTCCTGTGGATTGTGAAAGTCAAGTGCGACAAGTGGCAGCCGACAAAGGGATCGTGCGTATGCCAAGTGAGTATTGTGCCTTCGTTTTTCGTGTCTACAACTTATTGCCGTGCACGTGTAGTAACCGCTATTGGAGTCTGTCCGTTTGTGCTGTGCAATGTGTGACACCTGGCAGCCTGTGCACTAAAACGCAATAAAAAGGCTGTCATGTAACGAATGAGTTTTCTATGCCTGCATCATGAAACTGTACAACGCCAGAATCTTCCGAGGGTGCTAAATATGTTGCATGCGAACCAAGTACTGAAAGAAATAAGCGTTGATGATCCATATCGATATTATATTAAAAGCTTCCCTCATTATGTCCCGGTTCTGACATCGCCTGCAGGCCCACTTTGAAGAGAACAACTTCGAACAAAATCGGGCCGATGGCTGGAAGAAGTTGAAACCAAATGCTGTGCCAACCGTATTTCCCTTTAACGGTAAGTACATACAATACTTTGACATCAGCGTTGCATTCATAAGGCCGCTTGCCGTTGTCGTATTTTGACGAATGTCAACGGCACTAATGTGCTAGCGCTTGCAATTGCAGGCGTAAATCTAATTCCGGCAACGGGCATTCTTATTTGCACCTTCAACTTGTTCATTATTATTATTATTTATTTATTTTTACTTTACTAATATTATTATTATTACTTTTTTTTTTTTTTTTTTGCTGTTGTAGCCTTGCCGCGGCAGTGGAAGCCACCGAAAGAAAGGATGCGACCTCCTGTGTCATCCGTGGCATGTGAAGATGAATCTTCACTAACAGCTGCCGCCTCATCACCTGAAAGCAAGGAAACAGCTTCAGCGTCCCTCAAAAGCAGCAATGAACTACCTCCAGGACATGACTGCAACCCAAAAGCAGCCAGCCTGAGCCTTTCGCCAAGTGACAGAAACAACGCTCAAAGCTCGGCTTCTGCTGCGCTGTCTACTGGAGTTCATGACCAACAATCTGCTAATAGCTCCTGCGCAGAGTTAAATAAGCAACTGGCAGATATGACGAGAAAATATAACCAGCTCCATGAAGCGCACAGCAAGGCAAATACAACCATTCAAGGCCTTAAAAAAAAGTGAATAAGCTGGAAAATAACTTAGAAAATGTTGGAAAGCGCATGAAGTTCTTGAACAAAGATCAAGTGGAAGCACTTTCACGAAACAGTAACCAGGGGAGCACATGGTCACCACAAACAATCCGGCAAGCACTTCAGATTAAATTTGCATGTGGAGCCTCGGGTTATGAAACAGGAGACTTGGGTACCCACTTCCGTCCAGTAGAACTCTTGCGCGTCGCCTACAGGGTCTGAAGTTTACGCCGGGGATCCTAGCTGAGGTGGTCGACTTGCTAAAGATGAAGGCATGGAAGACGTTGAGAAAGACTGTGCCCTTTTTCTTGATGAAATGGAGATCGCCGAGGGATACGAACTTGATCGTGCTGGAGATGTTGTGTATGGGGGAAAAACTTTGCCACTGAAGCCAGATGAGCCTGTACACCATGCCCTCGTATTCATGGTGGGTGGCCTCACTCAGAGATGGAAGCAAGTAATTGCATATCATTTCACTGGAAGCCACGTCGATGGCTTGACCCTCAAGGAGTGCGTTCTGCAGATTGTTGAACTTTGTGCCGACATTTCGCTGAGAATCCGCGTCGTGACTTCGGACATGGGAGCTTCAAACCGGGCGATGTGGCGGGAGCTTGGATTTGCGAGTCACAGAAATTCTCATACTGTTTGCACAATATCACATCCTTGCCTGGAAGGTAAGGAGCTTTTTTTTACTGCAGATGCAGCACATGTTCTAAAAAATATCAGGGGACAACTTCTGAATTCATCTGTGTTTACTTTAAGTGATGCAACTGTATGTGAACATGGCTTGCTATCTAACGAAGTAAGAATAGATCATGTACGCGCTGTAGTACAGTATGACAGTGACAAAGAACTTAAAGTAGCTCCAAAGCTCTCAGAGGCGCATGTTACTGCCGGCCACTTCACTAAAATGAAAGTAGGAGTAGCTGTACAGTTTTTCAGAGAGGCTCCATCCGCAATCCGGTATCTGGTGAGGCATCAAATTCTGGGCCCGGAAGCTGAGACAACCGCGTGGTTTCTGGAACTCATTTCTAAATGGTACACGATTATGTCTTCACGACACCCATCAACGGCCCTAAGCCTTCAAAACATGGAGAAATACCATTCAGCTATCAGCACACTTATGCTGGCACTTGATACCATTCAAGGTATGAAATCAGGCAACACGCCTCAGTGGAAGCCATCTCAAGCAGGTCTTATGATTTCTACAACCGTCGTTCTTCGACTCCAGGACACGCTCTTGAAGGGAGAAGGCTACAAGTTTTTTTTGACTAGTAGAATACTCCAGGACTGCCTGGAAAACCTATTTTCCGTCGTACGTCTCAGGAAACCGGTTCCGAATGCCTACGACATGAAGTGTGCATTGAAGCTTGTTTGCGTGAGCCAGTTTTTGCACACACCAACGACAACAAACTATGAAATCGACGATGGCCAATACCTTGTTGACATGCTGTCGAAAGGCCTGAAAGAGCAGGCTGAAGCAGAAGTAGAAGGCATTGACGACGCGGAGATATTTTTCATTGAGGAGTTACAATCAGCTGATTGCGCTATTCTTTTCCACATTGGTGGGTTTCTTGTCAAAAGCATTGTCAAAGCGTTTGACTCCTGCGAACAGTGCAAGACTGCAGTCTTGGGATCCAACAGCAGTGAGCATGCATATTTAACAGCGCTGAAAGAATATGTTAGCGATGGGAACAACCTTCACTATCCAAGCGGTCCAGTCATGAGCACCCTAAAGTCTTGCGAAGAGCATTTCCGCGGCATCACCACTTGGACTGATAGCGCACTCACCATTAAATCGCCAGTGCAGGCAATAACAGCATATCTGAGCAAGATGTTGCGATTCAATCTGGAAACATGCGAACAGCACAAGGAAGCAGTTCAGAAGATGCTCGTTTCAAGCTACGCGAGACTGCGGTTACGCATACACCTTCGTCAAATTGGGGCAAGAACAATTAATGGAAATGCAAGTAAGACATGTGCAGGAGTCAACCTGCCATAAGCTCAGAAAGTGTCATGTTTTTCTCTGTACATAGCCACATTATATGTTCCTCCATTTTGGTTTAGGAATAGTGTTTCAATGTTGTCTGCTTTTGTCAATTTGGGATTCTCGTCATGCTACACATTTTCTATTGTTTTCTGTAATTATTTGCATTTTGTACTCAGCTCATTTCCCCTTCTGGCTATCTGTTAAACGAATAAAAGCTTTCAAAACATTGCTCTGTACGCCTGTTCTTTTAAACTACGGGTGTATCCGGAACTAGCATGATAATAGCTGCTGAAGTATATTCCCCAACACTGATGTCAATACCAGTATTTACATCTATTAGGATTTTTTTTTTATTCATACAATTTAAATTAGCATTTTGATGCTTCGTAATGGCACTTCAGTAAAAATTTAAAGAATTCAGCCAGATTGCTTTGGGAACGTGTAACATCTAGAGTTCGCCTATGCTAAAGGGAACAAGTCCACACCATGTCAATAAGGATCATCTGCCATGCGCGGCGCGAGAACACAGCGATTCACGTCTCGTACTTTCTACGCGAGCATTTCCTACATGGAAGCAAAAAAAAAAAAAACACGCCTCGTTTATAGGACAACGCTTTGCAACATAGGTTGAGCAAAACTATACCATCAAAAAATGAGCCTCCCTGATCTATTATTATGGCCTGCCACCTCTTCAAGGGTCTTTGTCAGCGCGAAACGCGCGTGCGGATGAAAATTTAGTGGTACATTCGTGTGCTTGGAGCGCGCTACCCGAGTGACGGGCTACGCAATGGCGGACGCCGTAGCAGACGACGCGGTTGTCCTCACCCTGAACGGAGCGGGGGCGAGAGAGAGCATCAAGGCACCCTAGTAAGGATGGTAGTGGTAGTGTTGTGCAAAACGCGCCTTTGTACCCGCCATATCAACTCCCGCATGGTAGTCAGTGTAGCTGACCACCATGTATGAATGATGTTATATAGGTAGGGTTCTATATTTTATCATCTAAATTCAACATAAATGTAAATTTCGTGTTCAAACCAGCCTTTAAGATGTTGAATATGAGGATGTGCAATTTCCAGGATATTCCGTAGGATATTCAGAAATAGAGTGATGAAGGCGTGCCATAAAGAGACCTTTCTTAGCATGGTGGTCAACACCACTGACCACCTCATATATTCTAAAGCGCAATAAGTAATTTTTATTGGGAAGCAATACTACTTTAGCTACCACCTCAGCCCATGCCATGCCGCAGCCGCATAACCACGCTTGACCTTTCGCGTGACCTCGCTGCGTGAGTCATACCATCTGTGTAAAAACGGGGCCCCATCTCACGCCGTCGCGGCCACGGCCGCGGCCTGAATCCCGCTCCTCTCACCAGGGGCGCTGCGCGCTATGTGACGTCATACCATCTGTGTAAAAACGAGGCCCCATCACACGCCGTCCCATGGAGGAAGGAAAGCTTAGGAGAGGCCCTGACGTCTTTTTTTGGAAGCCGGCGCGGCCGCGCCGCGACCGGACGCTGCAACGTCTCTCCTCCTCCTTTACCCTTTCTTCGCGATGCTCACGTACCTAGGGCCCTTAGCAACGCTGTTGCTAGTGGCCCGAGTTTTCATAGCAACGCGTCGCCGTTGCTAATGGCCCGACTTGGCTAACCCTAAATTTTGACGTCACTTCCGCCACACTTTCTCCAATGCATTGGGAATGGCAAGAGCCTCTCCTAAGTTGTTTCCTTCCTCCATGCGCCGTCCCCTTGAGCGGCACATAGCCATGGCCGCGGCCGCGGCCTGACTCCCGCTCCTCTCACCAGGGGCGCTGCGCGTTATGTGACGTCATACCATCTGCATAAAAACGGGGCCACTATTTTCTCTTCTGTCCGCACGAGGCTGCGGAGGTGGCTCAGCTACAGAACCAGTAGGAGGCCCGTGCAAAGGGTCTTAACGCGGCGTTAGCGGACGGCGGGAACCGCCAATGTGGTCCCTGACTAGGCTCTCCACCCAGTATTGTAAGGCCGAAGACTTTAAGGCTCCGCGTCAAACCTCCCAATATGCAATACACGTTTTCACCACCACCACTACCAGTGTGCATTTTGTTTTCCTTCTTCCTATAGTCAGAACAACAACAACAACACGCCGTCCTCTTGCGCGGCACATAGCCACGGCCGCGGCATGATTCCCGCTCTTCACGTCAAGCCTATGAGATGCCGCCTCCAGCCTATACGCTTCGGAAGGTTGCAAAGAGAAAGCATCAGGGAGCTACGGAGACAGAAGAAGAACGAGAAGAACGGTTTTCCAAGCGACGAGCTCAAGATGCAGCCAGGCGAAAAAAACGCTCAGCGTCTTCGGCAGCGGAATCAACGGCAGAAGCAAGTGAGAAAGTAAGTTTGGCCGACAGTGGTGGAATGTGCATCTTGTTCCAGCACTACTAGTTCGGGACGCCGGAACGCAGCCAAACGGGAGCGACGTGCCCAAGAAACTCGGGAACAGTGTCAACAACACAGTGGGGAAGCAGTTTAGACATCATGTACCGACCTTCTGACGAGTATGTGGTAAGTTATGTGCAGACCAAGACTCATTTCTTCACAGATCACCGAAGCGTATTTATAGGTTTGAATAAAAGATGAAAACGAGTAACATGTGTGTCGTTATTCTTGTCTGTGCGTGTTTATCCATGCCAAACATAACAGAAACATAGCACAGCCGAGAGTATCACCTTAGCCATACTAGCATAAACATAACCAGAGCATCACCACGATGCCTTCTGTTAATAAATATATGCAACTCTTCCAGTAACATAAAACTAAATAAAAGAAGTGCTTCATTTTTTTGTAATTGCGGAAATATTTCCCTTTCAATAGTGATGTGCCTTTTCAGATTAGTGAGTCTGCTGTCTATTTGTGCGACCTTTTATCCTGCGTGAAGAGATCCATTGGGAGTGATGAACCTTTGTGTCCAGTGTTATACGAGGCAGGATACTTGAGATGCTTGTCGTCCTTCATTAGAACCCTCCTCGTTTATGCTGTTTTCCCCTCTCTGGGATAGGATAGGATAGTAAATACGTTAGTTTCTTTAGGAAGGTCTTGTGCTACTAGCAGAAAAGGTCCATCTTCCGTCTTCTCACAGGGTCGGTGACCCTATTCCAGTGCTCCGCTGAGCTTCGATGCTCGCTGGGCGTGCTGGATCAGACCTAGTTGGCAATCCAAATCGCCGCTCGAGAGCCGGCTCTCCCACTGTTCCGCACTCGGGTCTTTACGAAAGCTATCGTTATTTCTACATTGCCACGTGATGTGGTATAACAAAGGTTTGCTACCACACCATGGGATGAGTCCCGATATTGTGACGGGTAAATTGTGCTTGGGATATGCAGGTTAGGGAATGTTCCTGTCTGCAGTCTTCGCCAGTACACTGCCTCTTGTTGTTTTAGATCCCGATGAGGCGGCGGATAGCGGATCCGCACCCCCTTATAGTAGTTCAGAATGTCTGAGTACGTAGGTCCGACTCGCTCGAGTAGATCGTCCGATTGGGAGGAAGCTCGGCTCGTGTACCCTGGAGCTACCTCATGGCGCGTTCGTTCCCCGCTATGTCGGTGTGTCCTGGCACCCAGTAGATGTTGTGTTTGACTTTTGATGGGGCCCAATAAAAAATTAGCTCTGGTTAAGCCTGAGTGATTGCGAAAGCAATACCTCCCTGGCTGCGCTTGGCTCTGCTGGTGGTTTGGCATGGCTTCGCCTTTTGTGCAAATAAAGGATTTACTCTGGACACAACATAGCTTCTACTGTTTGTTTATTCCAATGAACACGCTCTTCTACAGGGCGCTTTCTTCTGTGGTAATTATATCGCTCTGCACTACTCATAGACGATTCTTCGGCATTCAGAGAATTCTCACCCCTCAACGCCTATCCTACTACCGACCAGATTCCCCTGAGCGCACTCTCTGTGGAGAGTTGCACGCCACCTTGGACCACATTCTTTTCGGCTGTCCTGCCGATCCTCCCCCGCCATCGGATCATGGGAGGAATGGGAGGCCCTCCTTACGTCGCAAGACCTGCACATCCAACATCGCTGTGTGGACCGGGGTGCCAGTGCCATGGCCCTACGTTACCTGGACACATGCGCGTAATGTGAGGGTCGTGCGGTGGCCCTGGGCCCTTGAAGGGTCCGAACTCGCTCGTGAAATAAAGTTTTTTTCCTCCTCCTCCTCCTCAGAGAGTTAAATTGGTTCACAGGAAGGGAAAGGCGCAGTAACTGTCACACTTGCTCTGTGGACACCCGAACCGCGCCGTAAGGGAAGGGAGGAAGGTGGGAATGAAAGTGTAAAGAGAGAAAGAGGAGCCGTAGTGGAGGGCTACGGAGCAATTTCGACCACCTGGGGATCTTTAACGTGCGCTGACATCGCACAGCACACGACGCCACTTCGTTTCGCCTCCATCGAAACGCAGCCGCCGCGGTCGGGTTCGAACCCGGGAACTCCGGCACAGTAGTCGGGCGTCTTACCACTGCACCACCCCAATGAAACTACTCTCGCTCACTGAACTTGTAGAACGCCGCCAAACTCGCCATTCTGCGGCATAACTGATTTATTTATAGAAAGGGAAAGGCGCGGTGACTTTCTCACTTGTTTTCTGTGGACACCTCAACCAACACCACCTACCTCAACCGCACCGTAAGGGAAGGGAGGTAGGTGGGAGTGAAAGTGGAAAGAGGGAAAGAGGAGCCGTAGTGGAGGGCTACGGAGTAATTTCGACCACCTGGGGATAGGCGCGTTGCTTAGCCAATCGCTCTTACCTTTCTTCATCTGTCTCCTCAGCCCGGCGCCGGCGTTTGCGCGCAGCCCGTCGCTCCAGCGCCGTTTTGTACAACTCCACCTGGGGATCTTTAACGTGCGATGTCAGCGCACCTTACAGATCCCCATGTGGTCGAAATTACTCTGTAGCCCTCCACTACGGCTCCCCTTTCTCTCTTTCAACTTTCACTCCCACCTTCCTTCCTTTCCCAACAGCGCGGTTCAGGTGTCCACAGAAAAAAGTGTGACAGATACTGCGCCTTTCCCTTCCTGTGAACCAACCAACCAACCTCAGACATGACTAAGCGGAGCGCTCCTGCAGCGCCTCGTTTATCCTATCCTAGCGAGCGCCCTCACGTGGCGGGCCGAGGGGGCCGTCACGTGGTAGCCGCCGCGCCGAGCGAAGGAACGACTACGGCTGAAGAGACGATCGAGTTGGGGCCCCTGTTGTTGTTGAAGACCTTTATTTCCACCTAGAAGAAGCTCCGTTTCGGACTCCCCGGCACGCAGGCCTGATGGAGCCTTGCTCAGGAGCCTCGCGAACTAAGGTCTGGTGAATATGCATTGTTGCTTCACTGCCTCAGCCGCCAGGCGGATGGATTGCTGCTGCTGAGCGGGGTCCTCGCTTCGCAGCAGGGCCTCCCAGGCGTCTCTATCTATCTTTTCTTTAGCACCTGGGCTGTTGTTACATTCCCAAATAATATGGTCTAGAGTGCCCCATCTCCCACATGTTATGCAATGTAGATCCCTTTCATCTTTTGAAATTGTTGCATATACCCAAAAGGGACTAATATGATTGCCCCCTTGTAGTCTCCTCCATGCAATTGCCTCCCCGTTTCCGAGGGAACGGTCTGGCGGCGGATAGACCCTTCTGCTTAGTTTATAGTGCTCTGTAACCTCTTTATACGAGATTAGGCTATCTTTTGTATGCATGCAAGAAGGCTGCTCGGCAGCCGCCCGGTGATAGAGAGCTCGGGCAAACTCGGGAGCAGCCTCATTCCTTGCGATGGATTCATGTGCTGGTATCCATATAATTTCCACGTTGCGCTCAAGCGGCCTCGATTCGAGGACTCGTTTAGCTTCTTCTGATATTCTTCCCTTCCCAAAATTTCTGACCGTATTTTTGCTATCGCATAGTATGAATTTAGCCTTGGTACCGACACAAGCGAGCGCTACTGCCAATTCCTCCGCCGCGTTGGCGTCTCTCGTGCGGTTTCAAGCCGGTACTACAGGTGCTCCTGTTTTGTCGACTACTGCGGATACGGGTGCTCCTTGCCGTCCACATGCAGCATCTACGTAGGCCACTTGTTCTGCTGGTTGTTTTCCCATTCTTTTCTCGTAGGCTCTGGCTCTTTTCCCGCGCCTCTCTTTTTTCTCTCCGGTGGTCGTGATGTCCCACTGTCACGCGGTCGAGCGCCACGTGACAGCGTGACGTCACGAAGCGAAGGAACGACCTCCACCGACGGCAGAAAAGTGCTAGCAGTATTGCTTTCGCAATAAAATTCTCTTTATGTACGGGGAAGCAGACTTGAGATGCCTGTCGTCCTTTATTAGAATGAAAAACGTAAGTGTCTAGTTTTATACGAGGGAGGATACTTGAGATGCCTGTCGTCGTTCATTAGTACCGTCCTCGTTTATGCTGTTTTCCCCTCTCTGGGGAATCGTGTTATTATTGCGAAGCAATACTACTATTTAGCTACCACCTCAGCCCGTGCCATGCCGCGGCCGCATAATATTCTCTAGGGCCCGAATGCTAGGTAATCGTGGCTACAATGCAGAACCGGCCGCGGAGGTAACGCAGCCCTGCAGTATCAAAGGAAAGGATGTGGTGGTGAAAATATTTATTGTTATATTTACAGAGAGGTATAGTCCTTAGATGGAATGCCTAGACCGGCACTCCATTGGCATTTCCCGCAGCCCGGGCGCGCTGCGCAAAGGCCTTTTGGGCCTCTAGGGTGCAGCAGCCGGACAGGGTCGCCTCCCAGTTCTCCCGGGTGGGGTTGGGGATAGGGGACAAGGATTTTTTTCTGGCAGGCCCACACCTTGTGGTAGGTGTCCGACACCTCCCCACAGTTCGAACCCAGCTCGTCAAATTCAAGATCAAAATGTTTGAGTAGCCGAGCACAATATTGTATTGGTGAGCAGGCGCAGGAGCACCCGCTCGTTAGCCTTCCCCAGCCCTTTGCACGGGTAGGGAAGAGTTTTGGTGCGTGGATATGTAATATTCATATATTCAAAGAACCGGCCGCGCACCGATGCGACAGTCAGCCGAAAATGGAAGGTGCAAATGCTATTAGAGCAGACTTGAGAAGCGGCGATCACCTTACGCCCCTAAACACGTTTAACAATATTTATACATGTGCTCTCCGTGGCCTAATCACAGGAGCACTCAAATCAGTGGTAATGATAAGCCTGTAAAGGGTACGTAGGCTGCCTAGCCAAAGAGAATGTCAAGTTGACAAGAATAAGATTGAAAGCAGAACAATAACGACGATTTTTACTTACACAAGAGCTGTATATATTTAGCTAGAAACTAGAACCGCGCGACGTTACCTTAGAAAGTGGAGTCATTTGATAACAATAAGGAGAAAGACAGCCCATGTATCCTAAGGTTAGTTTGGTTTGGTTGGTTGTTTGGGGTTTAACGTCCCAAAGCGACTCAGGCTATGAGAGACGCCGTAGTGGAGGACTCCAGAAATTTCGACCACCTGGGGTTCTTTAACGTGCACTGACATCGCACAGCACACGGGCGACTAGCTTTTCGCCTCCATCGAAAAGCGGCCGCCGAGGCCGGGATTTGATCCCGCGTCCTTGGGCACAGTATAGTCGAGCGCCCTTACCACTGCGCCACCCCGGCGGGTATCCTAAGGAGGAAGGCCACGGAGATTCAGGGTGGTCCAGGGATCGTACGAATAGTCCCGAGATTCTAAATATTACTTTGTTGACAAAAATGAAAACATCTAACTGTGACATAAACGAAAGAAAGCCTTCTAAACTGCTTACGCTGTATCGTAAATTTTACTTCGATATAATGTAAATATATACCACAAAAAAATTTAGACATCGCTTATTTCGTGCCCGAACATATAGTCCGCATTTACCACAAAAGAGAATTTATTGAATGCATACATACATACATACATACATACATACATACATACATACATACATACATACATACATACATACATACATACATACATACATACATACATACATACATACATACATACATACATACATACATACATACATACATACATACATACATACATACATACATACATACATACATACATACATACATACATACATAGATGCATACATACATAGATGCATACATACATACATACATACATACATACATACATACATACATACATACATACATACATACATACATACATACATACATACATACATACATACATACATACATACATACATACATACATACATACATACATACATACATACATACATACATACATACATACATACATACATACATATATACATACATACATACATACATACATACAAAAACACACATTACTCACAAATGAAAGCACTCTACAAAACACTATAGGTTACATATGCATGATAAACTAAATATGACATGATTCCCGTGAGAGGGGAAAACAGTATAAACGAGGAGGCTTCTAATAAAGGACGACAGGCATCTCAAGTCTGCTGCCTCGTACGACATAGAAGCGCGTGTGCCCGCGCCGCAGAAACCGCGCGCCTCACCGTCAATTTCTAACTGTCCAGTAAGACATACCTTCATACTTGTAAATAACTAGCCTTTTCTTATTATGAGACACGCTATAACCCACAGAAGTACATTTCGGTTTGTTGGGTGAGTTCATTTACATGAAAATGTCCTGTATAAATACCCACCTGCAATATCTCTCACACAATGTGTACTCGATCTTACTCCTTCTTTTAAGAATAATTGTTATCTTCTGCAGTTTTAATTGAATCTATAAAAGATTTCGGTTTCGAATCGTGTTGTTGCGTGTGAATTAAAACTATTGCAATTTAATGTACTACAGATCTATACATGGTTTCCCTCTCCCAGGTCAGGGTGAGATGAAAGTTTCAGCATATGCGGATGACATTTCTTTCTTAATTAGCAACACTGACAGTTATAGGGCATTTTTGCGTCTTTTTCGCACATACAGCTGCTTGTCAGGTGAGCACCTCGATGCAGCTTAAAGAAAAGCATCGCGCTTCGGATCTTTCAACGAAGACTTACCTGATGGTGCCGTCTGGGTAGATTTTGTGAAAGTACTGGGTGTTATATTTCTGCCAACTGGTGAAGCAGCTCACATCAACTGGAAAGAAGTAAAACAAAAAGCTGAGAAATGTATCGAGGTAGCCAAGACCTACCTCTTTCTGAGAGGGCCTACCTAATCAAGAGCAGTATTGTTGAGTCCCTTTTTTAAGTAGCCAAAGTGGCCCGTCCTCCTAGCTGAGTAATACAGAGGTTAGGTACTGCTTGAGCGTCATTCCTTTGGAATGAGAAGACTGAGATTGTTTCGAGGGCTCTTGTCCGCTTGCCAACACAAAAAAAAGCAGTTTCAGTATCCCAGACACTGAAATAATGTGCTGCATGTTGGTGCTAAGAGCCACTTGGGACATCATCGTGGATGTAGTATACCGTGGCAAAGAAATTATTGAGTATCTGATGAAAACCTCTCACCGTTTGTTTGGACTGGCGGCGTGTACTGATCCGGTGAGTAAGACACCACTGTTTTACATATACATTCTGAAATTGCGTAACCTAATGCAGAGCACGTTACCAAACCAAGGGATCCAAGGATGGATATGGTTCGATTCCCCGGTGAAAGACAAGGTGTATAATCTCTTTTTTAAGTATCGATTCAATGGTGATGGGGCATTAGACTTCTGGTTGGTCGCTTCGAATTCGGTGGCTCTCGCGCATGCGCATAACGTTCGGCGCACACTCAGGCAAAAGTGGGTGCTGACCCGAGCAGTCTAGCTTTACGCTACAAAATCCCCAGGTGGTCGAATTTACTTCCAAGACCTCCACTACGACTCCTCTTTCTCTCTTTCCACTTTCACTCCCACCTTCCTCCCTTTCCTTAAGGCACGGTTCAGGTGTCCATATAACAAGTGTGACAGATACTGCGCCTTTCCTTTCTTGTGAACCAATTATATATAACTGCTACGTAGCGCCTTTACACGCACTTCATAATAAAGCATACTCGTGTTATGGCTGCAGACGCCGCGAGAGCAGGTTATATTAGGATGTTAACGTTTACTCAAGACGTAACAGAAATAGTGAAATGGTGTTATGCCCCACAGCGGCAGCTCAGTCACCAGGGCTTGAGTGCTGAGCCCAAATAAATGATTCGAATCATGACAGCGATGCGAAGCTTCGATAATGACCAAATGGAAGGCGCTCGTGTAGTGTGCGAAGTCAGCGCATGGTCTCAGCTGGTCGAAATTTGCGGAGCACTGCATTACGGCATACGTCACGACGATGCCACTTTAAGATACTTATGAGAGAGTTTAAATAGGTGTATCATACGTGGCATAAAGATGCAACCATATGATAGGCGCTATATAATTTCCAGGCATAAAAAGAAGCACTACTAAGGTGGCGGTGTTTATTATTAAGGCACAAGAAAACTTGCGTGCTGTTAGGTAGGCAACTGGAATGAACTCGCAGTGAGTTGTTCATATACGACTAAGGACCAACACGCAAGCGACCACACAGCCTGTACGGTTAGGTTCGCAATGGCTGGCACGAAAGAAATCTCGAAGTGATATATTAGAAGACTTGCTCGTGTCAGGCTTCGACCCACAGGGGTGGTGCGGACGTGGCGCATATGCACTGCGACCCCGCCCCGGTGGGAGAAGCCGGATTGCATGAGCCCCTTGGCTGAGAAAAGCCCGCTCCCCGAAACAAAAACCCCCCAAACCTTATGGTGCGGGAGGCCTTGCCTGGGGTAGCCGTAGGATGATGATGGCCGCAGGTTGAGGTCCGTACCCTCACAGGAGGATCACACCTAGTGCATCCTTCCTTCCATCTGACAAGGGAAGGATGAAGAACGCATTGGAAGCGCAATTATTTGTGAGCTGTACGCAAGATCAATGCTTGCAATTGTTCAAAAACGAGTTCCTCGTAGTACAGCACCGATGTGGCAGCATCAGGGTGGTGGCCTGCTCAGAACAAGAACAATTATTGTGAATGTCAAACTAAATCTTGAGAATAACGTGTCAATTATAGTTATGCGAAACGCAAATTAACCTGATCTAATATTATCCAGGAGTGGAAATACACTTGGTGACATTCTCTAGCGCCCGAATCTAGCTAATCGTGGCTACCATGCAGAAGCGGCCGCGGAGGTAACGCAGCCGCGAAGTCTCCAAGGGAACGGCCGCGCCCCGGTGCGAGAGTAGAAAGAAAATGGCACGAGAAAACTTCACTTTGAAAATGCATTTACATTCGCAAAACTAGAAATGCAGTTAGAGCAGGCGTGATATGTTGCAGTCACTTACGCTCATACACATGCTTAACAGTATTCATGCATGCATTTTGCATGGCCTAATCACAAAGGAACTTCAATAAGTGGTATGGATAAGCCTGTAAAGGGCGCATGGGCTACCTAGCAACAGAGAATGTCAAATTGGCAAGAAATGGACTTAAAGCAGATCAATTACGACAATTTTTGTTTACGAAAGAGCTGTATATTTTTAGCTAGAAGCCAGAACCGCGTGATATTACGATAAAAAGTGGAGTAATTTGCTAACAATAAGAAGAAGGACTGGCCAGGTATTCTGAGGAGGAAGGCGAGGGAGAATCAAGGTGGTCTCCGGATCTTAGCAAGACTCCTGTTATTTTAAATATTACATTGTTGACAAAAATGAAAACATCTAACCGTACATAAACGAAAGAAAGCTTCCTGGACTGGTTTTGCTGTTTTGTAATTTCTATTCTTAATAATGTAATTATATACCAGACACAAAAGTTTAGACATCGCTTATTTCGCGCCCCAACCGACTACTGCAAAACAGCGCGTACGTAGGAAGTCTATCCTGCCGCTTCATAGTCTGGACTCCGGCCTACACGGGGCTAGGAAGAAACGAGGCAGCAGATGCCGCCGCCCGCGCACTTTCTAACCAGGCTACCTCATCCCCCTCCTCCTCAGAAGAATTCACACCAGCCTACACATTCTGACAAATTACGCAGCTGTAGCAAAACAAACACAATCTTTACCCCCCCCCCCCCCTCCCCTCCTCGTGTAAAGGGTTAAGAAGAGCGGAGGAACGCATATTTCTTCGCCTCCTTACGAACACCATGATGTGCCGGGCGTCACTTAACACTCTGACAGTGCCTTCGCCGGGGAATGCCCGCACTGTGGCGAAATGCCTTCGAGCCTGTTCCACATGGTGTGGGCGCGCCCCTCCAACCCTGCCTTTGCACCTAACCCAAACCCCACCCGGGAGGACGGGTGGGGTTTGGGTTTGAGTGGGGGGTGGGGGGACCTTACTTGCCTGCTCCGACCTGAAAGTCCAGAAGGCGATGGTCAAACGAGGAATGGCGGCAGCGGAAGCCACTGGAGTCCCGTACAAGGGACTCCATCTAGTTTTGTGAGGGGAAGGAAAACTAAGCCCTCCCGAGCAACCTCCATGTAACTATTTTTAATAAAAGGTTTTTTACAACCACCACAAATACACAGTCCGCCTTCACCAGTAAGACATATCTTCTAGTACATAAATATACCTTTCCTTTTTATAAGACACGCCATAACCCATAGAAGTACATTTCCTTTTGTGGGATGCGCTCATTTACGTAAAAGAATGTCCTGTAAAAACATCCATCTGCATTATATCCCCCAAAATGTGTCTACCCGTCCGTTTATTGAGCGTTGATATAATCTCGCTTCTTCCGTTAAGAATAGTTGTTATGTTTTGCAGTGCTAATAGCACGACTAAATGATTCAGCTTTCGAATCGTGTTGTTGCGTGTGAATTAAGACTATTGCAATCTGATAAGCATTATATTGCAGCAGATCCAAAACTCTAGATCTATAGATGGTTTTCCTCTCCCAGGTCAGGGTGAAGTGAGAATTTAAGCATAAGCTGATGACATTAGTCTCTGCATAAGGAACATTGACAGGTATAGGGCATTTCTGTGTCTTTTTCACACACATAGCTGCTTCTCAGGTGTATGCCTCGATCCAGCTTGAAGCAAAGCATTACGTTTCGGAGCTTTACACGAAGACTTACCAAATGGTGTCGTCTAGGTAGATTGTGTGAAAGCACTAGGTGTTGTTTTCCTCTCCCAAGTCAGAGTACGGTGAGAATTTCAGCATATGCTGATGACATTAGTCTCTCCGTAAGGAACATTGACAGGTATAGGGCATTTCTGTGTCTTTTTCACACACATAGCTGCTTTGCAGGTGAATGCCTCGATCCAGCTTGAAGCAAAGCTTAACGTTTCGGAGCTTTACACGAAGACTTACCTAATGGTGTCGTCTGGGTAGATTGTGTGAAAGCACTAGGTGTTGTTTTCCTCTCCCAGGTCAGAGTAAGGTGAGAATTTCAGCATATGCTGATGACATTAGTCTCTCCATAAGGAACATTGACAGGTATATGCCATTTCTGTGTCTTTTTCACACACATAGCTGCTTTGCAGGTGAATGCCTCGATCCAGCTTGAAGCAAAGCATTACGTTTCGGAGCTTTACACGAAGACTTACCTAATGGTGTCGTCTGGGTAGATTGTGTGAAAGCACTAGGTGTTGTTTTCCTCTCCCAGGTCAGAGTAAGGTGAGAATTTCAGCATATGCTTATGACATTAGTCTCTCCATAAGGAACATTGACAGGTATATGCCATTTCTGTGTCTTTTTCACACACATAGCTGCTTTGCAGGTGTATGCCTCGATCCAAGTTGAAGCAAAGCATTATGTTTCGGCGCTTTACACGAAGACTTACCTAATGGTGTCGTCTGGGTAGATTGTGTGAAAGCACTAGGTGTTGTTTTCCTCTCCCAAGTCAGAGTAAGGTGAGAATTTCAGCATATGCTGATGACATTAGTCTCTCCATAAGGAACATTGACAGGTATATGCCATTTCTGTGTCTTTTTCACACACATAGCTGCTTTGCAGGTGTGCATTTACAGTATATTTCGAAAGGAAATATACACACATAGGCCACGTTATGTTTCTGCTCGCACAGATCATTGTTTTAAAATTTTGGAATACAGTGCCAGAACTAACATGTATGCCAGTTCCTTTTTTGTTCGATCCATCAGTGAATGGAATCGGCTTTCAAGTCATGAAGTGTGCTCCATAAATAAAGATGGTTTTTTTTCCACTCTGTAACCTCCTTGCTGTAGCGCCCTCGGGCTAAGCGGGGTAATCATTGAATAAAGAATGCCTCGATCTAGCTTGAAGCAAAGCTTTACGTTTCGGAGCTTTACACGAAGACTTACCTAATGGTGTCGTCTATGTAGATTGTGTGAAAGCACTAGGTGTTGTTTTCCTCTCCCAGGTCAGAGTAAGGTGAGAACTTCAGCATATGCTGATGACATTAGTCTCTCCATAAGGAACATTGACAGATATAGGGCATTTCTGTGTCTTTTTCACACACATAGCTGCTTTGCAGGTGAATGCCTCGATCCAGGTTGAAGCAAGGCATTACGTTTCGGAGCTTTACACGAAGACTTACCTAATGGTGTCGTCTGGGTAGATTGTGTGAAAGCATTAGGTGTTGTTTTCCTCTCCCAGGTCAGAGTAAGGTGAGAATTTCAGCATATGCTGATGACATTAGTCTCTCCATAAGGAACATTGACAGGTATATGCCATTTCTGTGTCTTTTTCACACACATAGCTGCTTTGCAGGTGTATGCCTCGATCCAGCTTGAAGCAAATCATTACGTTTCGGAGCTTTACACGAAGACTTACCTATTGGTGTCGTCTGGGTAGATAGTGTGAAAGTACTAGGTGTTGTTTTCCTCTCCCAGGTCAGGGTGAGTTGAGAATTTCAGCATATGCTGATGACATTAGTCTCTTCATAAGGAACATTGACAGGTATAGGGCATTTCTGTGTCTTTTTCACACACATAGCTGCTTTGCAGGGGTATGCCTCGATCCAGCTTTAAGCAAATCATTACGTTTCGGAGCTTTACACGAAGACTTACCTAATGGTGTCGACTGGGTAGATAGTGTGAAAGTACTAGGTGTCGTTTTCCTCTCCCAGGTCAGGGTGAGGTGAGAATTTCAGTATATGCTGAGGACATTAGTCTCTTCATAAGGCACATTGACAGGTATAGGACATTTCTGTGTCTTTTTCACACACATAGCTGCTTTGCAGGTGTATGCCTCGATCCAGCTTGAAGCAAATCATTATGTTTCGGAGCTTTACACGAAGACTTACCTAATGGTGTCGTCTGGGTAGATTGTGTGAAAGTACTAGGTGTTGTTTTCCTCTCCCAGGTCAGAGTGAGTTGAAAATTTCAGCATATGTTGATGACATTAGTCTCTCCATAAGGAACATTGACAGGTATAGGGCATTTCTGCGGCTTTTTCACACACATAGCTGCTTTGCAGGTGTATACCTCGATCCATCTGGAAGAAAATCATTACGTTTCGGAGCTTTACACGAAGACTTACCTGATGGTGTCGTCTGGGTAGATTGTGTGAAAGTACTAGGTGTTGTTTTCCTCTCCCACGTCAGGGTGAGGTGAGAATTTCAGCATATGCTGATGACATTAGTCTCTCCATAAGGAACATTGACAGGTATAGGGCATTTCTCTCTTTTTCACACACAGCTTCTTTGCAGGTGTATGCCTCGATCCAGCACGAAGCAAAGCATTACGTTTCGGAGCTTTACACGAAGACTTACCTAATGGTGTCGTCTGGGTAGATTGTGTGAAAGTACTAGGTGTTTTCTTCTCCCAGGTCAGGGTGAGGTGAGAATTTCAGCATATGCTGATGACATTAGTCTCTCCATAAGGAACATTGACAGGTATAGGGCATTTCTGTGTCTTTTTCACACACATAGCTGCTTTGCAGGTGTACGCCTCGATCCAGCTTGAAGGAAAGTATTAATTTTCGGAGCTTTACACGCAGACTTACCTAATGGTGTCGTCTGGGTAGATTGTGTGAAAGTACTAGGTGTTTTCTTCTCCCAGGTCAGGGTGAGGTGAGAATTTCAGCATATGCTGATGACATTAGTCTCTCCATAAGGAACATTGACAGGTATAGGGCATTTCTGTGTCTTTTTCACACACATAGCTGCTTTGCAGGTGTACGCCTCGATCCAGCTTGAAGGAAAGTATTAATTTTCGGAGCTTTACACGCAGACTTACCTAATGGTGTCGTCTGGGTAGATTGTGTGAAAGTACTAGGTGTTTTCTTCTCCCAGGTCAGGGTGAGGTGAGAATTTCAGCATATGCTGATGACATTAGTCTCTCCATAAGGAACTTTGACAGGTATAGGGCATTTCTGTGTCTTTTTCACACACATAGCTGCTTTGCAGGTGTACGCCTCGATCCAGCTTGAAGGAAAGTATTAATTTTCGGAGCTTTACACGCAGACTTACCTAATGGTGTCGTCTGGGTAGATTGTGTGAAAGTACTAGGTGTTTTCTTCTCCCAGGTCAGGGTGAGGTGAGAATTTCAGCATATGCTGATGACATTAGTCTCTCCATAAGGAACATTGACAGGTATAGGGCATTTCTGTGTCTTTTTCACACACATAGCTGCTTTGCAGGTGTACGCCTCGATCCAGCTTGAAGGAAAGTATTAATTTTCGGAGCTTTACACGCAGACTTACCTAATGGTGTCGTCTGGGTAGATTGTGTGAAAGTACTAGGTGTTTTCTTCTCCCAGGTCAGGGTGAGGTGAGAATTTCAGCATATGCTGATGACATTAGTCTCTCCATAAGGAACATTGACAGGTATAGGGCATTTCTGTGTCTTTTTCACACACATAGCTGCTTTGCAGGTGTACGCCTCGATCCAGCTTGAAGGAAAGTATTAATTTTCGGAGCTTTACACGCAGACTTACCTAATGGTGTCGTCTGGGTAGATTGTGTGAAAGTACTAGGTGTTTTCTTCTCCCAGGTCAGGGTGAGGTGAGAATTTCAGCATATGCTGATGACATTAGTCTCTCCATAAGGAACAGTGACAGGTATAGGGCATTTCTGTGTCTTTTTCACACACATAGCTGCTTTGCAGGTGTACGCCTCGATCCAGCTTGAAGGAAAGTATTAATTTTCGGAGCTTTACACGCAGACTTACCTAATGGTGTCGTCTGGGTAGATTGTGTGAAAGTACTAGGTGTTTTCTTCTCCCAGGTCAGGGTGAGGTGAGAATTTCAGCATATGCTGATGACATTAGTCTCTCCATAAGGAACATTGACAGGTATAGGGCATTTCTGTGTCTTTTTCACACACATAGCTGCTTTGCAGGTGTACGCCTCGATCCAGCTTGAAGGAAAGTATTAATTTTCGGAGCTTTACACGGAGACTTACCTAATGGTGTCGTCTGGGTAGATTGTGTGAAAGTACTAGGTGTTTTCTTCTCCCAGGTCAGGGTGAGGTGAGAATTTCAGCATATGCTGATGACATTAGTCTCTCCATAAGGAACATTGACAGGTATAGGGCATTTCTGTGTCTTTTTCACACACATAGCTACTTTGCAGGTGTACGCCTCGATCCAGCTTGAAGGAAAGTATTAATTTTCGGAGCTTTACACGCAGACTTACCTAATGGTGTCGTCTGGGTAGATTGTGTGAAAGTACTAGGTGTTTTCTTCTCCCAGGTCAGGGTGAGGTGAGAATTTCAGCATATGCTGATGACATTAGTCTCTCCATAAGGAACATTGACAGGTATAGGGCATTTCTGTGTCTTTTTCACACACATAGCTGCTTTGCAGGTGTACGCCTCGATCCAGCTTGAAGGAAAGTATTAATTTTCGGAGCTTTACACGCAGACTTACCTAATGGTGTCGTCTGGGTAGATTGTGTGAAAGTACTAGGTGTTTTCTTCTCCCAGGTCAGGGTGAGGTGAGAATTTCAGCATATGCTGATGACATTAGTCTCTCCATAAGGAACATTGACAGGTATAGGGCATTTCTGTGTCTTTTTCACACACATAGCTGCTTTGCAGGTGTACGCCTCGATCCAGCTTGAAGGAAAGTATTAATTTTCGGAGCTTTACACGCAGACTTACCTAATGGTGTCGTCTGGGTAGATTGTGTGAAAGTACTAGGTGTTTTCTTCTCCCAGGTCAGGGTGAGGTGAGAATTTCAGCATATGCTGATGACATTAGTCTCTCCATAAGGAACATTGACAGGTATAGGGCATTTCTGTGTCTTTTTCACACACATAGCTGCTTTGCAGGTGTACGCCTCGATCCAGCTTGAAGGAAAGTATTAATTTTCGGAGCTTTACACGCAGACTTACCTAATGGTGTCGTCTGGGTAGATTGTGTTAAAGTACTAGGTGTTGTTTTCCTCTCCCAGGTCAGGTTGAGGTGAGAATTTCAGCATATGCTGATGACATTAGTCTCTTCATAAGGAACTTTGACAGGTATAGGGCATTTCTGCGTCTTTTTCACACACATAGCTGCTTTGCAGTTGTATGCCTCGATCCAGCTTGAAGCAAAACATTACGTTTCGGAGCTTTACACGAAGACTTACCTAATGGTCTCGTCTGGGCAGATTGTGTGAAAGTACTAGGTACTGTTTTCCTCTCCCAGCTGAGGGTGAGGTGAGAATTTCAGCATATACTGATGATATTAGTCTCTTCATAAGGAACATTGACAGGTATAGGGCATTTCTGCGTCTTTTTTCACACTGCGGCTCCTCTTTCTCTCTATCCACTTTCACTTCCAATTTCCTCCCTTTCTTACGGCGCGGTTCAGGTTTCCATAGAAACAAGTGAGAGAGTTACCGCGCCTTTCCCTTCCTATAACAATCACTCTCTTCTGTGTGCACGAGGCAGCGGAGGTGGCTCAGCTACAGAGCCAGTAGCAGGCCCATGTATTTTCTTTTCCTTGTGCCTACAGCTACAGTGTACTAGAATTCTAGTGCACTATACTACAGCCACAACAATAGCAACAAGTATCCTGAGAAGAAAGGCGAGGAAAATTGAAGCTGGCCTCCGGATCGTCGAACACTGTTGTTCTAGATATTACTTTGTTGACAAAAATGAAAACATCTAACCGCGACAAAAACGAAAGAAAGCCTCCTAGACTGCTTTTGGCGTTTCGTAATTTTTTTTCTTTATAATGTAATTATATACCAGGAACGAATATATATTCATCGCATATCTCGTGCCCCAACGTAAAGTCCGCCTTCACCAGTAATAAATACCTACTTATAAATAACTATCCCTGTCCTCCTATAAGACACGCGATAACCCACGGAAGTGCGTTATTATTATTATTTTTTAGCTTAGTTCTTTTTCGTAGAAAAATACCGTGTATAAATAATCGCCTGCAATATCTCTCACACAGTGTGTCTACTTGTCCGTTTCTCTAGAGCTCATATGACCTCACTCCTTCCTTTAAAAATAATTTTTATCTTCTGCAGTGCTAACTGAATGTCTAAATGATTCATGGTTGGAATCTTGTATTTGTGTGTGAATTAAGACTGTTGTAATACGGTTTACATTTATGCATCTCTTTCTTTAAACACATGGGTTTCCCTTTCCCAGGTGAGAGTGAGGTGAGAGTCTCAGCATATGCCGATAATATTTCTCTCCTTATAAGAAACTTAGACAGTTATACGGCAATTTCGCATCTTTTTCACTCATATAGCTACTTGTCAGGCGCACGCTCAATCCAGCAAAAAGCCAAGCACTGGATTTCGAATCTTTTAACGAAGACTTACCACACGGTGTCGTCTGGTTAGATGGTGTGAAAGTACTGGGTATTACATTCGTGCCGTCTGAAAAAGCAGCTCGCGCCACCTGAAAACAAATAGAACACAAATCAGAAAAACGTATCAAGGTAGCTAAGCCGTTCCACCTACCTTTTTTTGAGAGGGCATACCTAATCAAGACCAATATTGTTGCGCCCCTTTTTACGTAGCCAATCTGGCTCGTCCTCCTCGCAGAGTTCTACAGAGGTTAGCTACTGTACGTGAGTCGTTCCTTATGAACGAGAAGACTGAGAGTGTTTCGAGCGCTCTTGTCAGCTTGCCAACAAAAATGGGTGGTTTCACTATAAACTGAAATAATGTGCCGCGTGTTGGCCCTAAGAACCACTTGGGACATTATCGCGGATGTAGCATGCCATGGCAGAGAACTTATTTATGGGTACCTCTCGCCGTCGACTTGGAATGGCGGCATGTGGGCCCGGTGAGTGTGTGAAATCGCTAAACCTACTGGAAAACACATTACCACTCTGCCAGCTTAAAGAAATGACCCTCACAGACATATTCGAATGCATGACAATTGAAAGTCTGCACAATGACCAGCGCACGAAGGCTTATAGAAGAAAGCGGAGGCCGATGATTACTGCCTTCCTCCCCGCTGATGTCCGCGATTTCATCTGGTTAAAAGAATGGCAGGCACTGCAAACATCCGACCGCCTTGAATTGTGGGGAGTAGCGCCCTCTGCCTCATGCCCGCACTGTGGTGAAACAGAAACTCTGAATCATGTCTTGCATGACTGCTGTGTGGCGCGCATGTTCTGGTGCCTAGAGGCACACATGTTTCAAGCAATAATGCAGTGGCTGGGTCGCCACCGAGAGGGTTTCATAGAACTTGTCATGTGCAGGGCATATATGCGCTTTGGAAGCGAAGGGGCCTGGCTGTTTTGCGGGGACGCCCGCAAAAAGCCATGTTTCCAATACTTCATGCTATAGTACACACATTTAAACGATGATTTGATAACATTCGGAGAGTAAGAATTCCTCCGACGAATTTCTACAAGGTTTATTCTTCAGAACAGCAGAGTGACCGCACCCATCCTCCGGTACTAGAAAGGTAAGCAAGTATTTTTAAATAGTATGGTGCCCGAATCCAGACACTAATGCTTCACAAGTGATGTTACTGCAAAAAACCTGTGTGAAGTGTATATTATATGTATGTGCACGACCAATACTTGTCAGACCAATACGTGTCCCAGAGAAATGGTCTTGACAGGCCAATAAGTGTCCCAGAGAAGTTCTTGAATTTTGTAGATTGTTATAGAAAATAAAATTCTCCTAAAACAAAAATCATCATACATACTCATGCGGCACATTAATATGTTAGCATACACATGGCGTGGACTTGTACACACTACAACACAGACACCTCAAACACCCCAGATACGTGGGAGTCTCTCCTGCGTGCTTGCGAGCCAGCAGACCAACGCTGGCTTATCCAGCACGTGGTGTAGGCCGCGGCATCCCAAGGGATACCCGCCGACCTCCTCTAAGCCAGCGCTACCGGTCCTTTCACTGGTCCGCTATTTTTGGGCGCAATAAAAGTGTTCACCACCAACATCCCCAGCTGCCGCCTGTCGCCAATGCTTGGCTGTCTGGCCCTGTTTCAGACCGTGGGAGTGTAGCAGATGTTTATTAATGCGAAAGCATTACTTCGCTATGTTCACAGATTTCTGTCCGCAGACAGTGTCCGCAGGCCGTGTCCGCAAAATCGTGTGCGCAATTGATTGATTGATTGATTAAAAACTTTATTGAGTGCATGGGAGGTCTCGGAGTTGTGGGTGGTCCGCCTAATCCGCCAGCCCAGTGGCCTGCGCCGCAGCAGTTGTGAGTAATTGAGAAGAGGTAGGTGTAAATGAGGGGTATCAATCGATATAGGGTCACGTAATGTTGTTGCCAGAAAAATAATTAGGCCAGTAGGTTAATTACGTAAATAATTAGAATAACTGGGTCGCTGGAAAGGAAAGACGCAGTATCTGCCACACACGTTTTGGGGAACCTGAACCGCGTGTAAGGGAAGGCAAGAAGGTGGGAGTGAAAGCGGAAAGAGAGAAAGGGGTGCCGTAGTGGATATCACGTCAAGAATGTGACGTCACGCAACCAGAAGTAGAGCCAAAAAATGGCATGGAAGGGATTGGCGCGCAATTCAAAAATACAAAAGACTAAAAAATGGGCAAACAAGAAGTGGATTAAGCAACTCGAAGCAACCAGAAGCAACCAACAGCTATACCCGTGCTTTCGTACTACTCCAATGCTGATTTTTCAGTGCTCTTTAATTTTGGCCCGAGACCTAGATGGGCGCTGATTGACGGCCGTTCTGTGTGACGTAACGAAATGACATGTCATAGCTCATGTGGCAGGAGATGCTAATGTCAGCAACAATTTTCAGGTACGAATAAAACTACACGTATTCCTCGTATTAAGATAGATACTCCACCCCTAAGCCACACAGGGAGGTTTGTACAGCTTGGCCAGGCAGGTTTTATAACTATGTCAGAGGGTATATCACCTTATGAGTTAAAAAGAATGTAAGATAATTAGTGTGTGCCGCGCAAAATTAAAAAAAAAAAACATGTACGATCGCCACTAATTTTCATTTGGCATAGCCACTCTATATCGGCAGTCATATCTTTTTCATCACCCTAGTTTTAAACTACAGCCATAGTATACTTAGTCATGGTATCTTTTTGGATGAAGCAAAGAAGAATGCTCGGCTGTTGACGATCTGGTGTCTATCTTCTACCAGCGAACTAATAAAGTGATCTGCTTACTGAAAATTACAGATGTGATGCAGCTTTGTGCAGCCTGCACCGTGCCTCGCCTTGTGATTTCATTTTTAGTTTGATAATAATTTAACAAAAAGTTAGTTGGTACGCTCATGGGACATGTATCAACAGGTATATATACGGTGGCAATCATAGTAAATAAGATGTTTCAAGATGTTTTGTAACCCAGGCCGGTATAGTGATGTCCTTAAAAATGCACTCGATTTTCGCTCTAGTATTTTTTTTTTTTCATGCAAAATTGCGTTGTTAACCGAACTGGCGGGCTAAATGAGGTGCCTTAAAGTTAGCTTGTAAATAGGATTTAGAGCTCGACATCAGTTAATTGAACTTATTATTAGCGCAGGAGTATATAGGAAAGCTTTTTAACGCAGAAATAAATTTTCAAAACACTAAACATGCATTCCATGAAAAAACAACAAATCTGATTTACCACCCCCTGCAACCTAACTGATTGCATAGGCATGCGCGGTAGAGCCATTTCGATCGATAATACGAGCCTGTAGGAATCAGGGCAAAAAATATATTTGCACGCAATGACGTCTCCATTTCACATATGCTTTGGGAATTGCTTTCGAAGATATGAACGGCAAAAAAAGAGAGGCTCGTTTGAATATGCGCCTGAAAAAAAGCCTTCTCTTCTGATAGAGACGAAAGAATAGATAATGCTTTTTATTCTAATTGGGATCTTGAGGACATGGAAACATACAAGGGCAATGATTTATCAGTTTGCAAATATTTTATTAAAAACTAAGAGCTAAAATTTGGTAGTGGGGACGGGGTCAGAACTCAGGACCTCCAAACATTATTCTGCGCCGGCATATGGGTTGCTGTGGAGGGAATAATATTCCTTTGTCGTGGAGTTTGCGACTTTTATAACCACTGGCCGACAAGCTGTGACGAAGTAATCAAGTCGACAATGAAGTAGTTTGTGTTGCGTCGAGAGCAAAAAAAAAAACACAGCCTGGAGTTTGCTTAAGCTTTGCCTCATGAGTGTAACGCGATAGCGCTTTATTATTTTTCGCTTTTCTCATTTTTTTTAAACATTGATCGATTACCATTTAAAATCACGGACTGAGAGTTACTGAGTTATACGGTGTGACATGGTGCAGAAGGGCCGTATTAAAGCACGAATTACACTACACTGGATACTACGCGACTGCAGCACTCACACATGAATTACACTAAAGCACATACTGCACCACTTTATAATATTTATAACAAATTACACAGGAGGAAGTATTACGCCAGTTTAGTACATATACAAAATTATACTACACTAGATGCTGGGCCCCTACATTGTTTATGCACGAATTATACTACACAATATATGACGGCAATACAGTACTCACACTATACGAGATACTACCGCACTATAGTACTGAGACCCACGCTACTACACTGCACACACCGGAACTCATTCTCTAGTCCTCCACGACCCTCTAACGCGCTAGAGGGCCCTGTAGTGGCGCATTGCGTCAAGGACTAAGACTTGCTCCGAGACCCTAAAAACTGTATCACTTCGCTTTTGTCAATTATCGCTAATTTTGGAACTACGCAGATAGGAGAAGCCTCATTAGGAACTTTAACTTCATTTAGACCGTGCTCCTTGTAAAATCTTGAAATATGATTTCCTACACTGTTAATGTTCCAAGTATAAGTAAAACACATTCCAGTTATAAGTCGAACTTCCACTTATAATAAACTTATTTAACGCGTATGTGGAACGAGATTAATATTGTACAGACGCCACCATCGATTACGCCAAATTTCCGGTCTAACGAGTTGTTCACGCTATTGCGTTACCATTTCTCTGGGTAATCTTAGACGTTATGTTGGAGCTTGTCTAGTGTCAATAGCAATATGCATTGTATTGATTTAAATTGTAATTTTGGTGATTGCCGCATTCGTGGAAACATTTTCCTGTCTCTCGCTTGCTTGGTATCAATTTATTTATGCTATTGGGTCTTTGAATATATGTTTTCATCTTTACACCTAGCCAATGTGAACTGATTTTATCATAGTGATTTGCCAAGAAAGGCGCAATGAGAATTAATCCGCTCATTAAAAATGGCTGACGTGATCGTTTGCCTTTAAAGTTAAAACCTTAACAGCCAATAATGTTCCTATAAATGTGCGGCTCAGGGAACTGCCTTTTTCTTTCTGCTTCCGGAATATTCGATTGAATATTTGGAAATAAAAATAGTGCGCCGACTAATCTGATTATCCGCTCCTTCGTCATTTCCTTTTCTCTCGAAATCATTCATTCGATGTTTTTCTCGTTAATTTGTTCATTCAACTGCTTGCTTGTTCAATCGAGAGTTACTTTGTTCGCACGCATCAGCTCTTCGCTTCACGGCACAGCAAATGCATTATTTTTCGCTTCGTACTCAATCTGGCGCTGACCCAGCTACGCGGAAACAGATCAACAAGAACAAACTTTTCCCAAATGCTCTTTCCGTGAAAACACAGTGAAGGTCGTCTGAGTTCGCTGCCATCCTGGAAAACGGGCAATATTGTTCTCACTTTGTTTTTATTTTGTAAGAAATCCGAGACAAGGATCATCGAGGGCTATTTTTGTCTTTGAAACGCGGTAGGTAAGGCTTGCTGCCTTGAACAAGAAACCGTACTCAATTTATAGCAGCCAACATTCTCCATATCTGTGTGCCTGTTTCGACATTTCATTTAAAAAAGAATATGCTAGCAGCTATAATGTCAATGTCAAATAATTACGTTTGGGCCATTGGAAGCTTCATTTCACTTGCTCTTTGTTGATGTAGATTGTCGCAAGCGCATCAAAGACCGACAAGAAGTCACGTCTGATGATCTCGTGGAAATGAGACACGCACAGCATCAAATAAGTGAGCAATGGCTCTGAACCTTCGTGGACTTTACCATATATAATAATAATAATATAATAAGTTTATTCCCAGGTTCAACTGGAGGGTTTCCCGGATAAAAGCTGCCTTCGCAGCTTGACGGTGCCAGGAAACCCTTACAAGCAGCAGCAGACGAGTGGTGAAGGAAATCTCCAAATCTGTCATATATACAGTCACATTCAATAACAGAACAATAAATACACATGGAAATTCACAGTAAGTTTCAAGTAAATGGCACAAAGATAAAAGCAGTTGAAATGCGCAGTTTTTAAGGGAAAAATGTCAACTGGCAAACATTCAGCAGTCTACAAACAGAAGAATAAAATCACATTTCAACAAAATATTTGCGCAGCTCGACTTTTGTGTATTCTATTGTATTTTGATAAGTGTTTAAAACATGGGGCAGGTTGTAAGATAGCATTTGTAATTTAAATCATAATGTAATTTATAATGTAATTTATGGCCTGCATTGCTCTCGTTCGTTGTCTGCAAATGACAAGAGCTGCAGCGGAACGCATAATTGCACTGACAGCCCAGTCAGAGGCTGTCTGAACCACGTCCGCCCGTCGAAGCTAATTGGCAAAGCGCGGCGAGACAGATTGTGTCCAACCGTGTTATTCCGAAAGGACACGGAGTGCAGGTGCGTTTCGAACAAGGCGCAGATCCAGTCTAAGGGGTCGGGAGGTAACTGACCTCACTGGTTACGGACGGTAATGGCTTTCGCTAAGGAGATGTGAAGGGAAGCATTCGAGAGTCAATAAATTTGGGAGACCAGACATCACGAAAGGGTGTCCCTAGCACCGGTTATTTGATGGTGGGTGAGCTACATTTCAAAAACAAAAAGGCGAAAACTCCAAAAGAACTTTACTATGAAAAGCAGCTGTGTCATGTGGAGGAACGGCATAAATCAGGTGCTTTTTGAAAACTGCAAACTCCTTCAAAACGGTGAGACTGGCAGAGAACAGGGACAGAATAAAAGACAGCGGATGTACGGCCGAATGGTTGAATTAGATATATGTGGACTGCTAGTTAAAGGTAATTCAAAAGAAATAAATCAACCGCACTTAGGCAATAACCCCTGAGGTTTAAAGAAGACTTACTGAGATTTGATTTCCAATTGAATTTTAACGTAATTTTAGCGTTTATTTGAGCAGTGGCACTAATATCGTGAGCACCAGCTTGTCAATCTAAATTATGACCAAACAGATCACAGGATGCACGTTTGCGTGTTAATTAAGTGCATTTTAATATATCTAAAGTAAATAAAGCATAGCTTGGATCCCTCCTTTTTAATTGCAAAAGCTACCCCTGAATTCGGGACATTAAGTTCAGCTTTCTTGTCCTTGCTGTATTTTGCAGTACTAGCTACTGCATTGGGATGCTAGTAGCCTTTGCGAAACTGCACAATATATTCCTCGATAACAACGAAGAACTGCGAAAGGGAATAGGACTGAAATAAGTCGGATGTTAAATTTCATTTGAAATGTTTTCACGAAGAAACGTTGTTGCTGGGTGATACTTTGTGTGCACAGAGACGCCATCCGCCCTCAGCTCTGAATAGCCTGCCGGAAGTTGCTTATGCCTTGATGAGGTCGTAAAGACCACCGGAAAACGGCAGCCGCCTTTCATACGAGCAGGTTTAGAGCCGGGAGTACGATTGATGGTCATCGCTGTCAGCCGAGGTAACCAGGTCACGTTATTTCATGAAAAAGAGTCTGCTAGCTGAAAGGCTAGCGATCTGAAGGCACGTGCTGAAAGGCAAGAAATTAGACACAAGAAAAAAACATTGTTTTCGTGACTGAAAAGCAGACGCAAGCAAAATTGAAAACACGGCTAACATTTTATTGCTGTGTACACAGCTTGTTATATTCCATCCTGTCAAAGAATAACGGAGCTAAAAAAAATACGTTCTTGTCCACTGTGAAGTATTTGCGCTTTATTTTGGTGGGTTCACTAGGCTCATCCTGAAGATAAATCTTGTGTTTTATTGTGAAAAATTATAGTTTTCTTCTAACACAACACCGCCTTGGTCAGAAGCAAAATTTTATTGTCCGTAAAAACAGTGCTGACGTATGGTTATGGGATCACCAGGGACGAATCACTCAACACCATTTACGGAAATATTTGAAGATAACTCAGTGACACGCCCGTGTGCTGGTGTGCTGAAAACCCATCAACTGGTGTTCTGAAAACTTCAGCGGCGATAGTTACGTACGTACACTTAAGGATGAAATGCAGCTGTTAACACAAATATTTTGGTTTTTTTGTTTTGGGAATATAAATGGCCCTAAATTTGTTTCGTGTGGACTTACAATGTTTTGAAATTTGTTTCAATGTTCCTCGACAATATGTCTTTGAAAATAATATTCCGCATCATACGCTGCTTTCTTGTCTTAGTGTAGGCTACGATGTGTGTTTCCTTGCAATTTTTTCAGTTCCTTACTGTTGCCAATCGAAAATAGGTTTGTTTTGCTTTACTCGATGGTCTTCTTCGAAAATATTGCGACCATTGCGACGTCAAGATATCTGCAGATGGCACTTGCCACACAGGAAAGTGTGTGCTAGAAGCAATTTATATTTCTTTGATACACAAAAAGAGATAACTATTAAACAACAGCAACGTCATAAATATTGTCAAGCTCATCAAGACTAGAAAACTATTTGAAGAAATCATTTGTAAACAGTACAGCCGGCATGCGATGTTCTGCAAGAATTGCAGTAATAAAAGAACTACTACGTTGACAGCTTCACGTCTTGTGCAAGTAAGGAAGCTATATTTAAGTCTAGGGAGGCATGGAGTCCATCAGCACGAGACACTCTAGGGAACAGTGCTAATAAACCTGTCCTCTGCAACAATCTTAACAGAATTGCATCTCGAGTGTTGTAGAACGCACGCACACACTTTTTTTCAGAAAGCATTCCCGCGTCAGAGCCTTAGTGAACCCTATACCACCCACTGCAGTTCTCGCACACGACAGTTGAAGGCGACTTGGGGGCAAGAAAAAATGCGAGAGTGCTAGCATTACGACGGATTCACAGGTCTCATTGTACACTCGTCGTTTAGAGTCTGACGAAAATATATAGAATGCCGCGCTCGACGTCATGCCGCCAATCCTATTCATCCCCATTCTTACCTTCCTTCTTGACTAAATTCTCGCAATGAATCTCTTTCCAAGGACTAGCGGTCTCGAAGCGAGGGAGCGGTATTTGTGATGTGCGCGGTTCGCCCATGCACTTTTAGGCTGTGAGCTATGCTACTTGTGTGTAGCTTCATCGGTATCAATTTCTCTTTTTTATTGATGGTATTGATTTGCGTGCATATCTGCTTCGAATAATATTTTGTTCAGCGTTTTTTCACCCCGTTGGCTCCTTGCATTGGCCAAGCCAGTCAGTGAAGGGAAAGTGCTCCCATTCGGCACGGTTTTTCTTTCCTCTTCTGCTGTCAACAGAAACGACATGTAGCGAAGTTAGCCTGGAATATCAACATTTTTGTTTTTATCATCACTGGAATTAAATTATTGAAAAAATATTTTGAGTGCATTCGGAAGCAAAACCATTTCTCGTTTTGTTTCTCTCGTTTTCTAGTATTAGCCGCATCGGCCAGCATTGTCTCTATAATTAGACCAGAGTACTCTATAGACAATTATGAGAGGGCATGTCATTTATCTTCTGCCTGAAATAGTTCGAGGAACAACATAAGGGCGTAAAAGAATGTATGACCGGAGTAAGGAAAGGCAAGCGCCGCATACGTAGCACCTAATTGGCTATGTTACGCGTGTGCAGGAAATGAGGTGCAGCTCTATTCCTACTATACAAGAAACACGTCCTTGACGTTATAAGGGTATAAGCACTACTTAGCTCAATCAAACCTATCCGAGAGTATCCCGGACGGTGTGTCTTAACTAGTGTGAATAAATGGGTCTACAGCAAGTGCGCACTCAGTACTAGCAATACTTATAATGGGAAATTACATAACCTTATTCTACCCCATAGCTTCCTTCATGACAAATATGCTCTTAATGATAAATCCCGTATAGTGCGAAGCAGCGTTTTACCAGAACGCCAGATTCTGATATCAGTGACATATCGTTGGGCCCCGTCCTACAGCCTACTGAGGTATAAAGCCTAAAAACGTTTATACTGGCCCAGTATAGCGCTTAAACTTGGCAGATCACGTCGGGTTCGGCACTTAAACCGGAAGCACCAGTTTGGAATGACGCTCAAAGCGGACACACCATATCTGGTTTGGAGCATGACCGGTTCAGTATAGAGCTGCAACCGGACAGATCGTGTAAGGTTCAGCGCTCAAATTAGAAGTATCGGCCCAGTATTGAGCTCAAACCGGAACGATCATGCGCAGTGCGGGTCAATTCCGGCGCGCGTATAGGCAATAAACACCAGCACTTATAATACACTTTTGTGTGCATGTGGAATGCGGTAGTTTACAAATTTCTAGCTGCGATGAGGCCATCGATGTGTACTTGAGCTGCCATAGAAGTTCAATGCGTTGCTTCATATGTATTCTTCAACGCAAGCGCACGCGTAATTACTAGTAACAATGTGGAATTAAAAGGCAGCCTGTCACTTGCAACATGAAAGCGTGCTTGAACATACCAGAAACACATCAGCCACAACAAAATTGAGCACAGTTAACGGCTTATAAGGTGACGTAGTGTATGATGTAGCCTAATGAATACATTAACATCTCATACCAGCCAAATAGAAAGGGTCCTGCAAATGTAGTATCATGGGAAGAATTAATTTCTTGGCTGTCTATAGGGTCTAACCTCCCAAAGCGACTTATTCTGTGAGAGACACCGTAGTGGAGGGTACCGGAAATTTCGACCATCTGCGGTTGTTTAACGTCCAATGACATTGCTCAGCACACGGGCGCCTTGCTTCTCGCCTCCAGCGGAAAGCAGCAGCCGCGGCCGGAATTCGATCATGCATTCTTGGACACAGAAGTTTGCCGCCCTAACCACTGTGCCACCGCGGTAGAGCAAGGAAAAAAATATGCGATCCAAAAAAAAAAAAAAAGAACAACAGCTAATAGAGGCCGTTTTTTCATTCCTTTCGCAGCTGCAAATTTTTATGTGAGCACTCAAGCAGGTTTCGTACAACGCTTCCTTAAGTAAATAATAGAGGCTGAATTTTTAGTAACCAAAGAAAGGCATATTTAAGCGGAAGATTATTAAGTTATCTGTGTATTTCAGGCATAAATATTGGCAATAATCGAATAAATAACGCCTATAATATATATATATATATATATATATATATATATATATATATATATATATATATATATATATATATATATATATATATATATATATATATATATATGTAATTATTTCCGTTCAATGTAGTAAGCACAATACAGGTGCGAAACTAAAAAGCAGTTTTTCTGAAACAGTCAGACAAGATATACAATAACGTGTTTATTGAGCAGAGTAATTTTGGTGCTCGGTTTCTGTGCCAAGAAAGTTCTGAAATGGTGTTATCAAGTCATACAAAACAATTGTAGTAAGATTAGAGCCCATAACAATGAAGTATTAAAAGAAATTCTCGCATTCGGAATTAGAACAAAGCTTTTTTAGGTTATTCCGCATCCAAGCCCGAAGGTTGCACTCACACACGGAATAATTTTATATAATCTGGACAAAACTTGCGCTCCAAGCCTAATACATTCGTTTCAGGTTATATAAAGAGAAAATGTCTCTTAATGTCTGAGACCGTATCGGATTTTATTTGTGTGTGTAATTATAAGGTTAGGGGACCCAAGAAGGCCAGTTGCGAGAAAGCACAGCCGTGCAGCGCAGCTAAACCTTAAAATGCAAGTAAGATCTTAAATAATTGCGCACTAGCCGACATACACCGTCTTTGTGTTAAGGGTGGACACAGTCCATCTAGAAATAACAACTAAACTATTAAAGTATTATCCCACATGGAAATCATCTGAAGCCTTATGGGCTGGAGGTTATGGGTTTCGTTACTCAGAACAATATTTGAAGATCAAAAGCATCTCTCGACATCTGCGGATGTTAATGGAGGGCACTTCTGGTGGCTTTAAACTTTTCGGTATGCTGGAATAGGTGCCACGAAGACTTGAAATTTCTTTGAGGACCGAAACCTAGTCGTTCTTCTCCGACGGATTGAAACTTGGAGCAGATCTTTTGGAATACTTCTCCATTAGGAAGAACGAGACGGTCTGTTTTCTGCCAAAGCAAGGCGACAGTCTTCAACTAGGCAGGAGTGAGCTAACCGCAAAGCGTCAAATCAGGCTTACGACACTCGCTCCGCTAGAAGCTTAAATGCGTTACTAGAAGATACTGTTTATGCATTTTCGCGTAGATAATAACAAATCCCTGACAGCTTGGCAAGCTGCAAGGATTGGGGCTCGGACTGTGAAAGCATTGTTTGGTTGGTTGGTTTGTGGGCTTTAACGTCCCAAAGCAACTCAGACTATGAGAGACGCTCTAGTGGAGGACTCCGGAAATTTCGACCACCTGGGGTCCTTTAAAGTGCAATGACATCACACATCACACGGGCGCCTTTGCTTGTCGCCTTCATCGAAAGGCTGCCGCCAAGGTCGGGATTCGATCCCGCGTCCTTGGGAACAGTAGTCGAGCGCCGTAACCACTGCGCCACCACCCCGGCGGGGTGTGTATGAAACTCCACTACACTACGCTGGCTGTAGGTCTTGTCGCCCAGTTCACAGCGCGCTGTTATAGTTTCATCTCTATCTCAGATATACAGCGGAAAACTCAACGTAAATTTATCATTTATTGAACTGTACAAGAATATTAGGCCCCGACCAATATTTGTGTAAGTGTGGGATTGAGCTGTTCATTTCCTATACGTGTTGCGTAGAAGTGGATGCTGCGACGTTAAATATTTCACAAATAGGCTGAACGGGCCTGAATTAGAACCCCTGAATGTGTAGACGAGGACCCATGGAATTGTTATAATAAATAATTGGGAAAAAAAGGGGAGGGGAAGAAAAATTATGCGGAAGCGTGTCCAGCATTAGGCATTTATTTGCCCTACGATATCCCCTGCAGCCTTCTGAAACACCAGTATTTGGGCGAGTTTTGTCACGTTCAAGCTGAAAATAAAAGCGCGAAAACAGGACAATGGTCACAGGAACGACTTGTTCACGTTGTTTCTTTGTTTTTCTTCGTCCTTTCCGCTTTTTTTTTTCTTATCAGCATTATGAAAATGGACAATAAAAATCCATTCTAAAACATTTCGCTTCCTGTCCCCGTGCGTTTCCTATGATATGTGATGCTACCCTGCCTTTTGATTCCAGAAACTTTTGCTCGAGACTGCAAATTCAGAACAAGAGCAAACACCTTCGTAACAGGGGCCATTTTACTACATAATGTACCCTGAACAGACGCAGGATGACTGATAATGCTTATAGAGGCTATTCACTATCAGATTTAGTGAGCGTCAGATGTGGCAGCCCTGATTGCGTCATCCGCCTTTACGTTGGACAGACCAAAATCACTTTGTATGCTTACACCGTGATCGAAACTAGGATGGTAACAAAACTAAAAACACCAGAAAAAACGTTTCAGTATCGCTTCAATCTTTCTCGTTGATTTCGATTTTTACAATCAACTAAATATTATGGCTACTTGCAAAGGCAGTAAATAAGTCGTCGCAGATCGGCTGGATCGACATGATCGGTTGCGTCCGGCCGGTGTTTCGAGCCGTATGACAAGGCTCATCGCTTATGACTTGTACGTAAATTCGTATCCGAGCCATCAAGGGATTTAGCTAGCGTGTATTTCACGGTGCTTGTTTAGCTTTTCGGATGCGCGGCCACTGTGTCATAGTGTATTTCCGGCACATCAGATTGCACAAGAATGACGCACGCATCATTGTGCGCAGCGCAAATAGCAGTGCAGCAGCGCCATGAGAAACTATGGGTATGAAAGCCAACGTTTAAAAAAAAGAACAGTCGCCGCGGTGCACGTCTCTTCTCTTCGTCCTTGTCATTTTTGACTGGTTCTCCTCTTCACATCTAATAAGCTGTGGCCGCAATTGTTTACGCACAATTAAACGCCGTGATTAGACAATACACGAAGACATGGTAGTTTGCATGCATCCATATAGGTGGTTTTAGGCTACTGTGATGTATCGGTAGGCGTTAAGGAAGTGTACATTTATTTAACAATGCAATGGCAAATGGCCGGGTCATTCATCACTATCCTATCGCTGCGTTGTGGCCAGCAACGACTTGCTACTACAATCACCTACGCTGATTGATTCCTGCGGAGATTGCAGCAAGACACACCGGACGGCACTTTTAAAAAGCTTGCCTTTCTTTGCACAGCAGGGCAACCAATGCCAAAATAACAGTTGTTCACAAAGGCACATGGAGCTCTTTGCTAATTGCAAATATACGACACAAACAATTTCTGTGGACTGCATTGAGTAATGGGTACAATGTGGCCATATCCACAAACACGAAATGAACTCGACCGCAAATATTACAGACGCGTCTTAACACTGCAGCCGATAGAGCCGGCACTGCACCACTCCCGTCTTTATGCATGTGCACCAAAAGCTGAAATGCTCTCACAAAAGCTCATTTATTGGCGCTTAACACTTAAATCAAGTATTGAGAGATGCTTCCAATGGACAACAGCGGTTAATGCTTCGCACACACCCACATTGCACACCTGATGGCCCGACGCCTGAGCGGCACATCTTTCGCCACCATGACATTGGGCGCCCCCGACGACATGGTTGCCAGCAGAGCCACAATGACGTCATGTACATAAGCCCTATACGCTACAAAGGGAATGGTAACGCAAAAGGGGATGTCACTGTACTCCAAAGTTAAGAACGCAGCACTTTCAGTAACTGGTTTATAGGCCGTAATAGACGTAAGTTTAAGCCGATAGAGAAATATATGATTTGACACCCATAGGATTATCTTGATTAGCTAACGTCCAAGATAGAAATAAATCAATCATGGACATCTGATCCGTATGCCGTTCGCGAATTCGATACATGATAATGTTGTCAGATTTCTCTCCAGTAAATCGGAGATATCATAAGCAATGAAACCGCGGAGGATTGAAAGCTAGTCTCTTGATGGGTACGTAATAATGTTACGAATAACAGTTTAGTTCGGAGCAGTGTCGTAACATCAAATATAGTAATATACATCTCAGGTAGGCTAGGCTGTAATTTATACGCGATTTTGCATAGATGCCAAAAGAAAAAACATAATGCAGGTAAGCGGCAAAAATGATAAATGACTAAGTTGCATGAATATTTCGAGGTAAAGGCATATTGTCAGGAAGGAAAAGGGACAAAGTAAGGTAGTTGTTGACTTTTTCTTTTGTATTCGATTGATTTGTATAACGAATTGCTAACTCGAGCGTCAAGTTGCATGTTGCCACTTGTTTAGGTCATAGATGTCATTGAAATCATAATAGGTCTTATATAAAACGCTATAGGAATAAAGCGGGTAATACTTAAGGGTGACTTGGAAAATAACAATAATAATGGTAATCGATTCCTAGTAAGGGGAAGGTGCACTATCTGTCACACTTTCTGTTGACACCTGAACCGCGCCGTAAGGGAAGGTAGGAAGGTGGGAGTGAAAGTGGAAAGAAAGAAAGAAAGTGGGTGTATAGTGGAGGGCTTTGGAGTACTTTGGGCCGTCTGCAAATCTTTAACGCGCTCTGACATCACACAGTCCAAGGACGCCTCTTCGTTTCGCCTTCATCGAAATGCAGCCCCCGGCGGCCAGGATCCAGCCCGGGAACACCGGCACAGTAGTTGGGCGTCTCATCAGTGCAGCACCGCGGCGGGGCAGGAAAAAAAATACATTTTTAACTTCCAAGCGGCCTGCCCATGTATAATAAATGTCACAACTAAATGTGCGCCATTTAAAGCAGTTGATTTCAGTGAACAATTTTTGTTTCATGAATTGCCCTACTGAAAAAATTCTATGAGGCAATCCCCTCACATTTTCTCTCAAAATCTCACTCAATTCACATAAGAAATCACATACAAGTCACCTATAATTGCATAAGGTCGCATAGTTTCCTGCATATTATCATAAATTATGTAAGATATTTTATGATAATGATGTGCATCGTATGAGAGTCTATGCGATTAGATGAGATTTTATGAGGTTATTTCCCCGTAAAACGTTTGAGTTTTCAGTAGGGTCTCCTTTCTTTCTGCTGCATCACTCTATACAATTTACAAGTCCTCGACGTGTAAATAAAATCTCCTAGGAAAAGGTTTAATTTACTCGTCGAGGACGGCATCGAGGTCAGGGCGATTCTGAACAGCGCGATGATCTACGCGATAACAATTCCACCGACTCCCTCTTCGTCAGCGTCCAGTGAAGAGGTCCGTCTTCTTCTTCACACAAGGTGATATTGGTGGAATTGATGAAGATACAAAACGATAAATGGCAACAAGGCGCATATGCTTCGTATCAAGGAAAACAATCAACGTCTGCTGCAATAACGGCATACGATATTACCTCTATGAAAAGAGAATATTTGCTCCGTGCTATGACTCAAACTCAAAAGAGACTTGTGATCTGTAATGAAAATGTTTGCAAAGTGAGTTTTGACCCTATTAGCGTGTTCACACTGCTGAACGTTTTCGTTAGTACACGCCTTAACATTGTAACATCGTGACACGCACCTGGCCTCCTCACGAACCTACATTATTATATTCCGGGTGCATGTTTTTTGACAGGGGGGAATGATCAGATTTTGTCTGACTTCCCTATCCACCTTCACCTTGTCAGAGGGACCCCTATCCGGATTTATTCCAACTTTCATCAAAAAAACACCCCCGGTCTTCGTGGTGCTAAGTCTCTCAATTGGAGAGGTTCGCACCGCTTCCGCCAGTGCTGTACTGATTGATTTATAGGAAGGGAAAGGCTCGGTAATTGTCTCACTTGTTTTCTGTGGACGCCGCAACCACACCGTAAGGGAAGGGAGGAAGGTGGGAGTGAAAGTGGAAAGGGAGAGAGAGAGAGAGGAGCCGTAGTGGAGGTCGTCAGTGCTGTGCTGCGTCTATTTCTATATGCTCTGTTAGATAGGGGAACGCCCATTCCCACACATCATATAGAAATAGACGCAGGACAGCAGGAATCAGCGGCGTTTGAAATTGGTTGACAGCAAAGAGAAGGCACAGTATCTGACACAATTCTTGGGGACACCTTAACCGAGCTGTAAAGAAAAGGGCAGTGAAAAAAAAAAGACAGAAAGAGGTACTGTAATAGGAGGCTTCAGACGACCGCAAAGCTTCCTTCATGACAGTCAAGAACTGTTAGTGGAGTGTTTCTTGAAGGAATGTGTGTGATAATTAAAACAAAGTTGTTTATAATTGCACTTACATGTCTCGCCGGAATTGTTGCCTCAGTCTATTGAAAAGCTGAAAAAACTGATGAGCTATGCTCAGATTTTGCATTATGAAGTAACGTAATCGTTGGAAAATGTTTTACTCTGATTTCGTTTTATGGGGGCCCTTACCGATAACGGTGACATGCAATTTATCAAAAACAGCGGAATTTGTGCATATTGGATGCATTAATCTAAGCGACTTAGTCTGAGGCTTCGACATATAAGCCTTGAGCTGCACTACTAGCCGCGTTTCTATGGGTGGGAACCGACGCACGTGAAAAGATGAGCGTCTGCTACAGGCATTGTTGTATTGATCAGCCTGTATGGCTGTACAACTGTTGGCCGCTTTGGTTTAGATAATGTCGATGCCAAATTGAAACGAATTAGGAGAATCTCTGCAATAAATATTGAAAATACTAGGAGATCGAAAACAGCCCTCGGCTCATCATCATCAGCCGGACTATTGCCAGGCGAAGGCTGCTCCCATATTCATCCTATTAACCAGGTCCTGTGCTCGCTTCATCCACTCTACCCCTGGGAACCTCTCTCGAGAAGTGCCCTTATCACCAGTCGGCGAAGGCCCTTCCCATATTCGTCCTATTAACCCGATCCTGTGCTATCAGCATCCACTCTATCTCTGCGAACGTCTTAACTTCATCTGCATACCTACCTTTCTGCCACCCTCTGCTACGCTCTCCTTCCCTTGAAATCCAGCTTGTTACTCTTGGCGACCATCGGTTAATCGAATCCCGGCCTCGGCGGCCGCTTTTCGATGGAGGCGAAAAGCAAGGCGCCCGTGTGCTGTGCGATGTCAGTGCACGTTAAAGAACCCCAGGTGGTCGAAATTTCCGGAGTCCTCCACTACGGCGTCTCTCATAGCCAGAGTCGCTTTGGGACGTTAAACCCCACAAACCAAACCAAACCATCTTCTTGATTTCCACTAGAATGTCATTACCTTGAGTTGTCTCTGACCCACTCTCCGCACTTCCTACCTCTTAACGCACTACCATTTTTGTTCTATAACCCTCTGTGTTCTTCTCAACTTAAGTCGAACCATTTGCGTTACCTTCCCGTTTCAGCCCCATAGGTGAGTACAGATAAGGTATGCGACTGTTGTATACTTTCCTCTTGAGCGATACCGGTAAGCTGCTAGTATAATCTGCGAATACGTGCCAAATGCGATCCATCCCAATTTTCTTATCCGTGTTATTTCCTTTTCACGATCCGGGTCTGCGGTTGCTACTTGCCCTAAGGCATATTCGCCTGCTACTTTCAGTGCTTTGCTACCTAAGGTAAACTGCTGTTACTGCCCGATGTTTTTGAACATTACTTTAGTCTTCTCAATATTAATTTTCAAGCTTTCTCTCTGTTTTTCGTGCCTAGGTTATCAAGCATTCTTTGCAGTTCATCCCCTGAGTTATTTAGCAAGGTATCCTCCCAAGGCATCCGCATCCTCTTAATGCAACAACCGCCGCAAGCGGCAGTGACCTTAGCAGTCCCAGCCCCGCAGGTCCAGGAGCAGCCAACCCAGCCGGGCGCTGACATAGCACAGCCCTCGTAACGTACTTCTTGAAGCCACTCGAGATTCTTGCCCTCATGGGGCTGGGGCAGGTAGGTCACCGTCGCTTGCGGCGGGGGTAGCCTGCCACTGATTATCAGTTGCAGGCCGTCATTGCACCAGCCATCGCTTCGGTGGTTGTGGACGACGGCTGTTGTAGCGGCACGCGTCTTTCTCTCCCTCTTCTTTTCTCTTTATTGTCTATTTTCTCTTCGGTCCGCACGAGGCAGCGAAGATGGCCCCGCTACAGAGCCAGTAGCAGGCCCGTGCATTTTCTTCTCTTTCTACCTACAGCCACAACAACAACAGGCCACTTTCTGCTGAGTGCCCTCTGTTTTCTTTCTGTATTGTAAATGTGTCACTGATATTGCTCCTTTCCTTTCCTGTAAATAAATTATTATTAATATTGTGCGCACCAGTTTAGGTGTGAGTGCTCTTTCCTAACATTTCCAGGGCGAGTAGCTCTGGCTAACCTTTCCCTGTTTCTCGACCTTTTCTCTGTCGTCCTCGGATTCAAGACATCAGCCAAGTCACGTGATCATAGCTACAGCATGGCAATTTTTTTACCTACCAAGTTCCGCGAGTACAGTAAAATACACTACCTGTCCATCATGTGTGACGTCGATTCCAAAAGCCACATGACCGAGGCCCACCAGCCAGCTCTGCATTATCTTTTATAATATCGGCGAGGCTTGTGTACTCCTCCTGGGAATTGGTGTATGTGTCGCCACCAAATAACCATTCGTGAAAAATTGTTGTGCACCAATTTGATATACAGAGTTCTGAGTGAGGTCAAGCGAAACGCCAATATATGTCGGGCAGAACTGTTTTTTAGCTGAATCAAAATGTGCGAGGATTTCGCACAGACGACCTTTGTTCCTGGAAAGCGTTATGAGGTGCGGTTTTCTGGCTGCACTAGCGGACGACCCAGTGGTTGTCGAGAGGTGAAAATGGTATATAAGAGTCATTACATGATGTACTTGGTACCGGAACTGAGGGCCTAGGATAGAATTCTGTAAAAGTCGTGCTAATGCTGTTATTGGTACGCCTGTAGTGATCGAGCTATTTTAAACCGAAAGCTTTACTAGCCGCATTACGCGAAAATCTGGTCGCCTGCGTATGCACTCGATGGTACCCTAAAAGTATTACAGGTGTCCACAGAAAGACGTGTGACAGATACTGCGCCTTTCCCTTTCTGTGAACCAATTAATAAAGGAATATGGACACCTAGTTTTTGTGTTCGTGTTTTATCCTTTGTAATGTTGTCTAAGATGTTACCGTAAACAAATCAACATGTCCTCTTCGCCTACGACTGCTGAATAATGTATATTTGAATTTCTTTTATCACTGGTTTGGGTTTCAACAGCCGAACGATGGCTGTGACGTCACTCTAGGGCACGCAGGGGATGGAAATACGCGCAATGTAATCTTTTCAGTGTCATTTAATTTCATTACAATGATAAAGCCAGCCTGCCTCAACAACAGGAATGGCTACAAATGAAGAATAAGCGATCCTATCGCTGTTTTTCTTGCCGCGCGTCAATACTCGATTGTGACGGCACAACAATCTCGGCTGCTAAAACCGAAGCTAGTGAGAAAAAAATTGAATTTTAATTAAATTAGCGGTCATAGGCAGAAACTGCGTGCGGGTCGATATAAAGGAATAGCTTGCGTGTAGCCCTCCAATACGGCTCCGCTTTCTCTCTTTCCACTTTCATTTCCAGCGTCCTCCCTTCTCTTACGGCGCAATTCAGGTGTCCACAGAGCAAGTGAGACAGCTACTGCGCCTTTCCGTTCCTCTGAACCAATTATTATTATTATTATTATCATTAGTAGTAGTAGCAGTAGTAGTAGTAGTAGTAGTAGTAGTAACAAAAAGAAACATTTCATCAAAATTTGGTATCTATAGTTCTTTAAGGTGAACGCCTTTGCAGGCTCATGGTGAAAACCTTGCGTCGGCGAGATTTGACAGCGAGATGGGTCAACCAGATTTCGCCAGTGGCAGATTCTGCACCTTTGCATTCCTGTAAGCCAATTACAAAAAGCTGGTGAACATTGATATGAGTGTTCAACGGAACACTGGTTGCGTTCTACAATAGGGCCTCGATTTACCGCCTGCTGCAGCAACGCTGAGGCTTTCTCAATTCCCACTTTAACTAGAGATTCGGCAGGGCTTTCCCAGCATTTATCTCCCCCTTACGTTTTATGCCTGCCATCTCCAATAACAGTGACACGCAATGTATAAAAAAAAAAAACGGAATTTGTGCATATTGGTCAAAGGAATTTAGGCGGCTTTGTCTATGACTAAATTAAAATTAAATTGGTTCACAGGAAGGGAAAGGCGCAGTAACTGTCACACTTGCTCTGTGGACACCCGAACCGCGCCGTAAGGGAAGGGAGGAAGGTGGGAATGAAAGGGGAAAGAGAGAAAGAGGAGCCGTAGTGGAGGGCTACGGAGTAATTTCGACCACCTGGGGATCTTTGTCTATGACTGAGGAGTAAAAATGTTACGCTGTGCTTCTAACCACGTTCCCATGCATGGGAACCGACGCATGTCAAAAGGTGTGCGGATGGATGGGGCTGGTACAGGTGGGTCACCGCCGGTTACGGCGGGGGCTAGCCTGGCACCGAATTTTTCCATGGGAACCGACGCATGTCAAAAGGTGTGCGGATGGATGGGGCTGGTACAGGTGGGTCACCGCCGGTTACGGCGGGGGCTAGCCTGGCACCGAATTTTTCCATGGGAACCGACGCATGTCAAAAGGCATGCGGATGGATGGGGCTGGTACAGGTGGTCACCGCCGGTTGCGGCGGGGGCTAGCCTGGCACCGAATTTTTCTGTTCTAGGCCGTCATTGCACACGCCACCGCTAGTGGTGGACGCGCGCGTCTTTCTTTCCCTCTTCCTTTTCTTTTTTTTCTATTTTCTCTTCTATCTGCACGAGGCAGCGGAGGTGGCTCAGCTACAGAGCCAGTAGCAGGCCCGTACATTTTCTTTTCTTTCTTCCTACAGCCACAATAACAACAAAAGGTGTGTGTCCGCTTCCTCAATTGATGAGACGCCTGTTACAGGCTCTGCCCTGACACCCTCAGGTGTGACGTGCTGCCATGGCCTCGAGGTTCTCGCAATATGAGCTATCATTTGCCTGTGCTTGTAGCGCTGCAAGGAGCGCCTGGCCGCTCCAACAGACCCCTGATGTGGCAGATTGACGCAGCAGGACCTGGATATACAACTTCGCTGTGTGGACCGGGGTGCCAGTGCCATGGCCCTACGTGACCTGGACACATGCGCGTAATGTGAGGGCCGTGCGGTGGCCCTGGGCCCTTGAAGGGTCCAAACTCGCTTGTTTAATAAAGTTTTTTCCTCCTCCTCCTCCTCCTCCTCAGTACTATATGACGAAAAGTGTCAAAGAGTAACCCGCCCAGACCTCAATTCTGCAATTGAGGATATGACTGTGGTGGCATCTGTGGTGTGGGATGCATTTAAGCTTGGTTTGGTTGGTGTGGGATGCATTTAAGCTTGGTTTGGTTTGGTTTGAGGGGTTTAACGTCCCAAAGCAACTCAGACTATGAGAGACGCCGTAGTGGAGGACTCTCGAAATTTCGACTACCTGGGGTTCTTTAACGTGCATTGACATCGCTCAGCACACGGCCGAGCGCCTTGCTTTTCGCGACTATGGAAAAGCTGCCGCCGAGGCCGAGATGCGATCCCGCGTCCTTAGGAGTGCTGAGACATCCTTGTGCGCGCAGGGAAAGCACGGCGCGTTCGCATCACCACAGCACTAAATGGAATTCTCTGGCACATGCGCATAAGGACAGCTTACTTTGGCTATGCGCGAATACCTCGACACTTTCCGCGTTCGGTATCACCAATTCTTGGAGAATAGCTCGCGCGTGTTACTCACCGCACGAGCGTACAGTCTGTCCCTCGAAGGTAGCGCCGATCTCGGACACGCGAGAGCTCTAAGACAACGCCACGACCGTCGCACTCGTGTAGAATCTGTCGCTCGTGAGGACGGCTGCACGTTCCCCGATCCTGCTGAGATCAGAAGCACTTTCAGCACGCATTTTGCACGCCGTTTTACATCCTAAGGTCTTGACCAATGCCAAGACTACGAGGAAGCTATCGGGTCTTTCTGTGGGCCCCTTCCTCAGCTTCCTATTGACTCGAATGGGGCACTGCGCACCAGCAACTTTGGAGGAGATTCGGAGTGCATTAAGCGCCATGAACAGTTACAGTCCGCCAGGCCCAGATGGCGAGCTGACGGGTATCTACAAGACTTTTTACGACATCCTAGGTTCTCACTTGCTCCAGGTAGTAAATACCTTTCTGGAAAGCGGGACTAAACCACCCTCATGAACCTCGGGACGCATTGTGTTGCTCCCAAAGGAGGGTATGACCGCAGCGAGTCCATCCTCATGGCACCAATAACCCTCCTCAACACTGACTACAAACTGATGGCCCGATTCGGGAGTTGATAAGCCCGTACCAGTCCTGTTCGGTTCCTGGACGGTCCATGTTTGCTGCACTAACTCTAACGAGAGATGTATTCTCTTAAGCTTGCGCTAAAGGCCTAGCGGGAGTCTTCGTCGCCCTAGTTCAGGCCAAAGCCTTCGATAGCATTGAGCACAGCTATTTGTTCGCTGTGCTGTACTCTTATGGCCTCTGCAACGAATTTATGCGCTTTGTCCGTTCGCTCCATGCGGATCTTACAAGTGTTCAGTTCAGTTCAGTCGTTCAGTCGTGTCCGACTCTTCATGACCCTATGGACCATGTCACGCCACGCTTTCCGGTCTCTCACTATCTTATTAACATCACATAGCTTCACCTGAAATGCCTCGAGAATGCCATCTAACCATCGCGTTCGCTGCCTACCCCTTCTCCGGCGACCCTCAACCTTTCCCAACATCAAATCTTTCTCCAGCGACTCCTCTCTTCTCATCAGATGACCAAAGTAGCTGAGCTTTAACTTTAGAATTTGACCCTCCAATGAGCAGTCAGGGTTTATGGTCGACAATATCGACTGATTTGATCTTCTGGCAGTCCAAGGAACTCTTAAGAGTCTTCGCCAGCACCACAATTCAAACGCGTCAATTCTTCGGCGGTCAGCCTTTTTCACAGTCCAACACTCGCATCCATACATCACAACTGGAAAGACCATAGCACGGGTTATACGGATCTTGGTTGGCAGAATAATGTCTCTGCTCTTTACTAGGCGGTCAAGGCTAACCATTGCTCTCTTTCCCAGAAGCAGGCGTCTCCTAATTTCATGGCTGCAGTCTCCTTCCGAGGTAATCTTAGCGCCCAAGAACAGAAAATCTGTCACAGCTTCCACTTCTTGTCCATTGATGCTCCAGGACTTGATAGGGCAAGACGCCATGATCTTCGTCTTTTTAATGTTCAGTTTAAGCCCAAACTTCTCACTCTCTTCTTGTACGCGCATCAGAAGTCTCTTGAGTTCCACTTCACTTTCTGTCGTTAAAGTGGTATCATCCGCATATCTAAGGTTGTTGATACGTTTTCCAGCAATCTTCACTCCAGCTGAAGACTCGTCCAAACCGGCCTTTCTCATGTTGCACTCTGCATATAGGTTAAATAGGCAGGGCGACAGTATGCAGCCTTGCCTCACCCCTTTCTCAATCGGAAACCAATCAGTAAGACCATGCCCAGTTCTGACTGTGGCCTCTTGCCCTTCATAAAGGTTCCTGAGGAGACAGATGAGGTGAATTGGAACTCCCATCTCTTGGAGAGCTTGCCACAATCTGCTGTGATCTACGCAGTCAAACGCTTTCGCATAATCAATAAAGCAGAAGTAAATGGGTTTCTGGAACTCTCTTGCTTTTTCCATGATCCAGCGAAGGTTGGCAATTCGGTCTCTAGTTCCTCTGCCCTTGCGAAACCCAGCTTGCACGTCCGGAAGCTCCCGATCCACATACTGCTGCAGCCTACCTTGCAGGATTTTTAACATCACCTTGCTAGCATGCGAAATAAGCGCGATCGTGCGGTAGTTGGAACAATCTTTGGCACTGCCTTTCTTTGGAGTGGGGATGTAAACTGACCTCCTGCAATCCTGTGGCCACTGCAGGGTTGTCCAAATCTTTTGACATAATGTATGCAGTTTGTTAACAGCGTCGTGGTTGAGGTTTTGAAGCAACTCAGCTGGAATACCATCAATTCCGCCAGCTTTGTTCTTAGCAAGGCTGGCTAAGGCCCATTCAACTTCACTCTTCAGGATGCCCGGCTCGAGATTCTAAATTCTAATGAGCTAATTCTAAATGATAGCACTCCAGGAAAATTTCCCGTTTCACGGGGAGCTCGGCAAGGGTGTCTCGTATAGCTGGCCCTCTTCATTCTTGCACTCGATCCTCTTCTACGTAGAGTTTCAGCTGACAGGGGCATTCGCGGTTTTCCACTTGTTGGGCAGGAGACAGTGCCCATCTCTGCATACGCGAATGACATTTTTCTTTTCTTGCGGGATGCTGATATCTTCCGCATTTTCTTGGGAGTGTTTTCCGAGTACGCGGCCGTATCCGGGGCTCAGCTCAACACAAGGAAAAGTCACGCGCTCCGACTTGGGTCATTTCAGGGTTCATTGCCAGTCGAGGTCCCCTTTGTGGACGTGGTGTGCGTACTTGTACTATTTTAACCAAGCGGAATATCGGCTCGCACATGGGACGAAGCAGTTTCACGCACGATCCGAATGCTCACTGACACCGCGCGCTTCGAGCTGTCGCTCAACTCTAAGGTCGCGTTAGTAATGTCTTGGGCGTGCGCATTCACATTTTATGTGGCGCGAGTGGCCGTCTAGCCGCGCCGCAGGGCTGGCCGTCTACCGTCATGTGGGATGGTGGGACGGCTCTCGTCGCGCGCCACTTCCTGCACCTACGACTAGCAGAGGACTCGGGTTGCGTTGCATTAACACAGTGGTTCGAGTCCTCATGGCTGAGTTAGTTACGACACTGCTAGATAGTGATTGGTACCCGGGGCGATCGCTCTTGCTGTACTGAATGAGCACAGCTAGTCGAGCTTTCACCGCGGATTGACAGAGTGGCCCACAGGCCAAAAGGCCACACCCGTTCTATCGCGTTGCAGCAGGTTTCAGGCAGACACTAAATGCCAACCTACCCAAGGTGACCATAGATGCGGTTCCAGCGATGCTATTTAGTGACATGGTTGCCAGCTTGCGAGTCAGGCCGGACGATCAGCGGAGCACCTCAAATAATAGATGGAGGCCTTGGGCAGTCAGCCGTCTGCCGCACGAGGTCAGAGGCTTTGAGTGGCGGTGCTGAGGTGTTCTGCCCACGCATCAGCACCTAGCTTTATGGGTTGTCGTGCCGAACGACAGCTGTTCAAACTACGGCGCGACGGAAACAATCTACCGTGTTCAGTGGCGCTAGTCGAGTGGCGCCTCGTGAGACGTATGCTTTCTGTACACTACGTGCCAGGCGTTCGTCGCACGCGCGGAGTGTTTGCGCGCCTGGTTGTGTGTTGTGTCTTGTTTAGTTTGTGGCATCGCTGCTGCCTGGCGGAAGCACGCAGGTGACCGGCACGCGCAATGTATCCACAGCTGCGAAATATCCTTCTGCTCCTCTGGAAGTACCTGCCTGGAAACAGATGGGGAGGCGCGGTTCCTGCAGCGCTGGCATACACGCTTCCAGGTTGTTCGTCCGGATGGTCTCGCCATGCCGGCACTGCTGTATTTAGGGTTATCAAGTGACGTGTGGTGCTTCTTCTGAACGTCCCCCGCCCCCTCCCTTTTGTTTTCCTTTTTTTTTTGGAAGGGGTGTTGAAGTCTTAACACGTGCAAGATGTGCGCTTTCTAGCTTGGCATTAGTGCAACGGTCTCAGTGCAGGACGGACGTGCAGCTTGTATATTATTGTTTGATGTAGTGTTAGTGTGTATAGTATATAGTTTGTATATGAGCATGTATCCCCAGTTTTTGGAGTTGCAATAAACTTATATTCAGTGGCAGACCTTGAAACGGCCGTAAAACAGTTTGCCGGTATGGTTTAGATAACGTAGATGCCGAATAAAGAACAATCGCGGAAATAAGTGCAACGAGAGTTATTCAATATTAAAAATACTAAGAACTTGAAAACATCCCTCGGCTAATCATCCTCATCCCGACTATACCGACGGCAGGGGAACGCCTCTCCCATAATCCTCCTATTGACCCGGTCCTGTGCTAGCTTAATACATTCTACCCCAGTGAACTTTTTAATGCCATGCTTTTTTTTTTTTTAGGTAGCGCCACACCGCATTGAAAGGAATATGGGCACGACTTCATGAAGCAGGTAAAATATGAGTTGAAACACACTTCGGTACGAACACGCTTCGGTACGTGTACGGAAAGAAAAAGCATTTAGCACACCTGGCGACAGTTTATAACGCGGTATTTGTGAAAACATGACGGAAGCATCTTTTATCTTCTATTTTACGCAGTAGGAAGTGCCAGGAAGTTGAAGAAATGCTAGCCCTTCAAGCTTTTTCGTCACCATAGATCGAACTTCTGAGCTCACAGAATGACGATAATTGTTTCATAATCTTTTAAGAATACAAAATAGACTAATTCCGCCGGAAAGAGTGAATGTCTATGAAATATCGTTATGATTTGGTAAAACCTTCCTGTATTCGACGCCGAGAAAAACTACCGAACGCAGTCGCTAATCGTCCTGCTGGCACACGCCGTGTTGCCATTAGAGTGGAAACACGAGACCTCTCAGTATACAGAGAAAGTTTAGCCACGACAGAGTCGGTCATAACCTTCCACAAACAGTAGCGCTGCAGGAACTGCACTGAGGTTAAGTCGGGCAGGAAAAGGAAGCCAGAAAGGGGACCGTCACAAAACCACGAAACTGCCGTCGTTACTATGATGTTTGGAAGCCACGTCCTATGATAAAAATAGTGCTAAAAATAGTTTAAAAGGAGAGTTTTCAAAGTCTATAGGCGCTCCTCAACCCGCCGTATAAAGGCGTCTTCATTGGCCTTCTTTACACCTTGGTGAATGAATAGAAACTTGAATGAATGAAGTATTGTTCAATATAGATGTGCGGTGCTCTAAAACAGGGTTGAAATATGATTGCTTATGAGGTGAAATATAATATTGACGTTAATGTGGAAAAAATAACACCTATGTGTTGTACATTATTAAGCAAAAGCTGTAGCGTCGGCGTAAATGACCTGATGCATTGTTTCTTACCGATGGGGATTGCCCGAAACTTTTATTAAGTAAGAGTAAAAACTCCCCTTTCTCGAAATGCGGCTGTTGTGGTTCAGAACACGCAGCTAAGGAACAAGAAAATGGTGTCTTAAGGGCTCATTCATAAAGATGGGTGGCATGAAATAATTTATAAGAAGCCTCAGTGAGGTATTCGTGGCTAATGTAAGGTTTGGTTACGTTTACCTGCGAAGCTTCAGAGGCCAGCGACATCTTTTTGCAGGTAAATTTACCTGTGACATTTTTGTGCGCTTTTACTGCGTAGTTTACACGACCATCAAAAACAATGTTTTGTGCATAAGAAAATAGATGCGCAGTTCTAATCTATCCAAGAAATGACGAGCAGATCAATTGATATTTTTCTTGCAGCAATACAATGTCCGAAAAAATTCTTTTCAAAAAAGCTTTCCTGGAATTTGTACAGAATAACTATGTGTGGATAAGCATAGAAATTTGAGAGATCCAGTATGTATGTTGGCTTATATTGACTTTGATTTTTATACCACCGCTCTAAATCCACGGCTTCAAATAAAACGCTTTTTTTAGAAACCTAATATTTATCGCCATACTGTTCTTCTCAGGGGGCTTGGAGAGATTCCGAAGGTTAAATCTCACAGCCACTGCACAATATGCTACGGAGAGCAGAGACGTTTCAATGCTCTATCATTTGTTTTTCATGACACACATAATATTTAGTCCGTTCTTTGAGCGAAGACGCCCCATTTACTCCGTCGCTTCCCTATTAAGCGATGTGAAGTTCCGTGAGCCAAAAAGTTTGCAACAATTACTTTGTCGACAAGACTGAGAGAATATATTCTGCAGGCCATGCTTAGACTTTCAACTTGAGCTGATAGCACGAACGTGGTTGTCATATATAGGCTAAGGGTAACTCTCCAAAGTCAAGCTGTCCAAAACTAAACAAATATTTTAGCATTGGACAAAATAAAGTGAACTTCATTCTGCCTCAAATCATCTTTCAAATTTTTTGGGAGTGGTGGGTGCACATAAAATAAAATAGTACGATGCGTAAGAAAAATGGGGCGTGTAGAATCCTGTGCAGAATTCAGGCACTGCAACATAGCCAGCCGGTTCCAGAAGCAGAAGCCTTTTCAGTGCCACAGCCTGTTAGAAAAGTTTACGAAATTCCGGCATTTACTGAAGTTTTCCTCGCAAGGTCACTTTCTTCACACAATCGAAAATGTCCCGTTTTACAAGCAGCTGGAGCGAATCCCACGAGATGCCATTAGAAATTGGCACTGAAACTCGTATAGTTGATAGCGAAGTCAAAGACACACAAAAAGAAACAGTATTCTCAAAAACAGCAAACTTTTAGTTGAAAGGTAGCTTCTCGCACTATCTGGGCAGTACAGACGTCCGCAAAACTGAAAAACCTAACACGTATTACGACGGAGAGTTGGCCCTGGGGGGGACTTTGCCGGAGGTGTTGAATGGATGATGATGGGCTGATGAGTTATGTGTGACTCTGGGGCACGACACCTTCGGGTGCCAATCCCCCTCCCCATCTGACAACGGCAAAGATACCGCCAAGCAAGGACGAGGCTTGAACAAAAAGGCGAGGGATATGATTATCCAGCCAGCTTTACGACATGCAGCAAGCGTTAACTGTACCGGTTTACGAACAAGACTTCCACTTCTTGAAAGAACCTCCATTCTTTTGAGGGTTGTTACTAAAGCACCTCTATTGTATTTTTTTTTCTAGGCGGCTTTGTCTCCTAATACAGTTCTGATATGGATTTTTGGGGTGTCCATAGCAAATCGACTTACCTATATTAAGCGTGTTTAGACGGCTGTGGAGCAGGCTCATCGCAACCAGTTTGTGCAAGGGGCACAGCGTATGATACCCCATACTGCAGGGCTCGTCAAGACACCACGTAGTATCAATTAATTGCGCTACAGAAACGACACCAATGGCAGGCTTTAAATGCGCTCTTATTGTTTTTGACAACATTTCCGGTATTTGTCACTGGGCGAAACTCTTCAGAGGACTCTGCTAAAAGTGCAAGCATGGGTAGAAAGTAACAAGATACTCGGAGAACTTCAGAACGGCTTCAGAAATGGTAGGTGCTTAGATGATAGCCTGTTCGTGCTTACCCAATGCATCGAAATATCTAGAGTGAAAAATAGACCTTTGTATTTGGCCTTCCAGGGACATAAACGGGGCGTACGACAACGTAAACAGGGAACCCCTATGGAACATATTACAAGAAGAAGGTATGGGTTATGAGATAACAGAGTTCCTACAGGAAATATACCGGGATAACAAAGTAGAAATTACGTGGGAAGGGATAAGAAGTACGGAAGATGTCAAAGTATGCAAAGGATTAAGTCAAGGCTTTCCTCTATCACCGCTGCTGTTCATGCTTTATATGATAAACCTGGAACGGAGGATACAAGACAGTAACCTAGGTTTTAACCTGTCATATATATTAGGTGGAAAGGCGGTAGAGCAGCGCCTCCCCGGTTTGATGTATGCAGACGATAGTGTGCTGCTAGCTGAGAGTCTGGAAGAATTGCAAACTCTAGTTAAGTATTGCGGAGACGAAGGGGACGATCTAGGCTTCAATTTTAGCGCAGTTAAGTCGGGTCTCATGATTTTAAACGGCTCAACTGATAAGGGTCTCGAAATACAAGGCCATGAAGTCCCTAGAGTACCAGAATATAAATATCTGAGGGTATGGGTAAACGAAGGATTGGCATACATTGGACAGCATGAGAAATCACTTAAGGCCAAATGGAGAAGGAATGCCTGGATAATGAAATAAGGCGCATTGTGGGGATACAATAGGTGACTTACTTTCGGAAATGCGGTTTTGTGCCTGAAATCAGAGGTACAGTCTACATTAGAAATAAATCAGAGATCCGTTGGACGATTAGCACTAGGTGCCCACGGCAAAACTACAAATGAGGCGGTACAAGGAGATATGGGCGGGGCATCTGTCGAAGTACGGGAAGTTCAGAGTAAAATATTATATGAGGAACGCCTGAGAAAATTGAACAGTAGCAGATGGACAGCTAAAGTATGTAAATACCTGTACTTAAAAATTTTTGACTCACAATGGAGGAAAAGAACTAGGAAACTAACTAGTAAGTATGCCAGTCACAAGGACGGAGAAATAAAGAGCATTAAGCAACAGGTGAAAAACACAGAAGGTAAAAATTGGATAAATTTCATGAAAAAGAAACAGAGTGTGGAATTATACCGAAAGTGGAAAATGCAGATCAGGAAGGAAGATTTCTTTGATAACTCAAGAGGCAGTGCCCTACTTTTTGAAGCTAGATCAGGATGTCTTAGAACACGCAGCTACAAAAGGAAATTTAACAATGGAGATGACGCATGTGCTGTATGTGATAACTCGAGTGAAACAATTGAATATGTTATACTTGAATGTAATGGTATCCATCCGGAAGTACATGCAGGAGCAATCACTGTTCCTGAAGCTCTGGGGATTTAGAGATACCAGTGGCCGGAAGAATAAATCGGCGGTGAAAACTAGCAAAAAACGACTGGAAGATTGGTGGCTTAAAAGCAGAGAAGTGACATAATGTTTGTAATGTACAAACAAAAATTTCATAAATAGAATGATGGTTTGGTTAACCAATATAAATCAATAATTAAGATATAGGGAGAAAAATTAGCATTATAGCTATTGCTACCACCCTGTTTCAAAGGGTACGCTCCTATATTCCATCCATCCATCAATCCATTCATGCTGGGACATCAACCAAATGTCCACCCGACACAAAAGGACAAGCCTACATCATCATCATCATACCGTTAAGAAAGCGAAGTCACGCGTCATCCAGCCCAAAATCCTTCATAGGTGACTATAAGATATATCTTGTCCCTTCATGAAATTTGCTAGCGTTATTCAATCGTTTCTGAAGAATGGAAGAATGCCCTCTGCTAAGCCTAGGTGCAGCTGTCCGACTCCTCTGTTTGTCCGGATCTTTCTTTGTTAGATTTTCAGGGAAAGAAAAGGTCCTTATAATTTTGGAAGGATACCACGGAAAATGGACACGTATAACTAATCTATTCAAGGTCATATTTTCATATTTTTGTTAACTGTAAATTTGTTTATAATAAACGAAAGGCGCCGTATCTCTGAAATGTCTCGTACATGCTTGAACTGCGCCGGAAAGGAATGGAGTAAAGCGGAAAGTGTGAAAGAGGTCGCATAATGAAGGGCTGTGGCTGCGGAGCAATTTAGACCACCTGGCAGCCTTTATTGCGCTATGATATCGCACAACACAGGGCTGTCTCTCCATTCAAGCTAAGACTTGTGGATAGCAAGGTGCGGTATACTTTTGGATGGACACTGGAATTGTGGATACGTACACTTTATTACGTTGTTTTCATACGTTCTCTTGAAGTTTGGTTTTAGGGTAAGTGCCGTATAGGTTTACTGTTGGGCGGACAATACGGAATCGTGGACGTCCAAACTTATGTCAAGGTCACGCTTGAAGGCCATTAGAAGGTCAAAGTTGCGGCAACGGTGACCTTGGCTTTAGCTAGCTTAGTGAAGCTTTCGCCTCAAAACCGTTTTCTGTGCACTGTAGCCACGTCTCCAAGGAGGCACAGAGCAAAATACGCCCGTGTGGTGTGCTATGTATGAACATGTTAACGATGCTCAGGTGGTCCAATTTCTTACGCAGCCCTCCACTACGACACCAATTTCTCTTTTTGATATCGTTACCACATCTCTCATTCCCTTGCTGACGTACTTTGTGTCGGGCGATAATTTCAAACGACGACATTCAAAAAGACTACTGAGTGAAGGGAGGGTCCAAATGAAGCCAAGGTGCCTGTGTGCCTGTACCAACCAAACTAGATGGTATGAGACTTTTGGAGGAAAGGCGCAGTATCTGTCACATTTTCTCCGACAAGTGTGCGTTTGGATGGCAAGCCATCGCTCCTTTCACGTGGCGTTCCTAGGCGCGCGTTCAAGGGTAGGATTGCAGATGGCGGGGACGCTAGACAAGACGAGGCTTCTCAAGCGTTCGCGTTTCTCTGCTTTTCGTTAAAATCCTCCGTAATTTTTTTTTCAGTGTTTTACGTGCGCGGTTGTAGATGGAACAATAACCTTATCGATGTTTATTTTTACCTTTTATTCATCACCTTTTACCATCAATCATTTTAATTCCTAATCTCCCTCCTCACACGTGCGCTATTTGCGAGTGACACACGAGCCCACAACTCCGCCGGGGTGGCGCAGGGGTTACGGCGCTCGATTACTGTTGCCAACGACGCGGGATCGAATACCGGCCTCGGCGGCCGCTTTTCTATGGAGGCAAAGAGCAAGGCGCCTGTGTGCTGTGCAATGTAAGTGCACATTAAAGAACCCCAGGCGGTCGAAATTTCCGGAGCTATCCACTACAGCGTCTCTCATAGCCCGAGTCGCTTTGGGACGTTAAACCCCACAAAAACCAAACATTCGCCCGCAGTTTCAACAACGCAGAGATCACGCGCACAAAATTTTGCTCCATGAGCATAGTAGTGCTTTCGCCTTATAAGTTTGAACCTTTGTTTATCGACAGTTGCCCGCTTTGTGGAGGGGCGTCTTTGGACACCTATCACGTGGTGTGGGTTGCACTCCAAAGCGGCTATTCCCGTTATCCTTAACCTAAACCGGGACGACTGGGAGACGATTCTGCTCGGCTCATCCCCTGATGGGGCTGGGACAGGTGGGTCACCGCCGCTTGCGGCGGGGGCTAGCCTGCCACCGAATTTTTATCTGTTGTAGGCCGTCACTGCACCCGCCACCGCTTTGGTGGTGGACGACGGCTGCTGTTGCGGCGCGCGTCTTTCTCGCCCTCTTCCTTTTCTTTCTTCTCTATTTTCTCTTCTGTCTGCACGAGGCAGGGGAGGTGGCTCAGCTACAGAGCCAGTAGCAGGCCCGTGCATTTTCTTTTCCTTCTTCCTACAGCCACAACACAAACCCACAAATTGCACACCCAATAAGACTTAGTCGAGTGCCCCCGGTGACAGCTATACCGAAACTGGGGTTCAAACTAGGGATTTCAACTTTGTAAGAACCACTCTGCTACCGGCTGATCTAAAAAATTTCCACCGAACGAAAGTTCCTGACACCGCATACTGCTAACGAAGCTAAAAGATTTAGATTTCATTGTCGCATAGGTACGAAGTGGACGCACTAGGATTTGTAAGGCACGTCAAGTATATAAAGCACAACATTTTCATTACTGAAAGAAAATCCCAATTCTCTTATTAATTTACATGTTACTGCATGATCTACAGAGAAGTGTTTAGAAACTGAAGCTTATTACCAGAGGAGAACCAATGCATGGGACTAGGCTTTTTTAAGCTTAACGCAATGCCAATATAGCTCGTTCGAATGAAAAACCATCAGCGTTCCTTAGTTTCAATTAAGCGTTGTCGGAAGCTGTCGGAATGGTTCGGAATATGGCAGAGAAAATAGGGATCTGCAGTTGTGGAATAAATCCTAGGTGATAAATAGGAATTTTTGAGGTTGTTAGTGCTAAAACCATAATTGAATTATCACCGGCAATAAGAATTCTTGTAAATAATCTAAAAGTAATTATCAATAAAAACAAAAACTACAAATGGCTGAGCTATTCAGTACTAGATAAAGAATTGTAAGCTGTACGTCAATTTATTGTAGTTCGCCATAACTAAAAACTGAAAAATGGTTAGTAATTGTGCCGTGATTTGTCGTACAAACGCACAGTCATTCAGGCGTAGGTGAAAATATTTATGAAAGGAACAAAAGCCCGCTATATTGCATCTATTTTTAAGGCGATGCTTAAGAGTATTCCTAATCATTAACTTCAATTGCAAACAATAGAGAACATGTCGGCTAGTGCAAAACATAAAGGATTGCCTTGGAAGGAGAAAGCTACGTAAGAAGAGATTCGAGCTACATACGAAGGGCTTGAAAATCGCGGCCGAAATCGCCCGTGCGCGCCGCATTGATCGTAAAAAGCATACCACAGCGTCTGCCGCGAGATGTAATTGTAAGTAATTGGTTCGCAGGAAGGGAAAGGCGCAGAATCTGTCACACGTGAGTCTGTGGACACCTGAACCGCGCCGTAAGGGAAGGGATGAAGGTGGGAGGTGAAGTGGAAAAAAAAGAAAGAGGAGCCGTAGTTGAGGGCTACGGAATAATTTCGATCACCTGGGGATCTTTAACGTGCGCTGACATCGCACAGCACACGGACGCCTCTTCGTTTCGCCTCCATCGAAACGCAGCCGCCGAGGTCGGGCTCGAACCCGGGTATTCCGGACAGTAGTCGGGCGTCCGCGAGATGGTGATGGTGGGAAATATTTATATACAGATATAATTGCGGGAGGTTACGAAAGAGCTGGGCGTGAGGGGGCTAGCTTTCACAAACACTAGGTGGAGGTTCCTATTTCGTGACTCCAGATAGTGTGCTCGCACGACTGAAGCCCGTTGCGCCTAAAGGTCAAAGCAGCCGAGCAGGGTGGCCTCCCTGTCCTACCGGGTTCGGTTGAAATGCGGAAGGTGGCAAGAGCGTCCAATATTCCGCGGTCGATTCACGCGCGAAAGATTTTCTCGTTGGCACTTCATACTTCCGGCCAGCCACCCCGTGCGATCTGCCCAAAGAGGCGGCGAGAGACGACTGTTTGTGTTGGCGTCAGGATCCAGAAGAGCGTTGCCTTTTTGCGAGACTCTACGAAGTGTCAGTGGGGCACTCATTATTATTTCATGGTCTCCGAGGCAACGGAACATGATTCCTCTCCCGTCCGGTGCTACGTCGACGCTCCTGTGGTGGGAGACGTAGTCATGACTTTAACATAGTGATACGAGCGAAAACTGTGTGTAGCCGTGATATCCCAATAATTACCTGACTTTAATCCACGTTTTTCCATAACAAGGAGTTTTTTAGTAATCTATAAATACAGGTATGAAAAGGCGCAGTATCTATTACACGTTTTCTGTAGACACCTGAACCGCCGTAATGAAGTGATCTTGGGCCCATTGGTGTTCTAAATCTACAGTAACTGTCTTCGTTGTTCATCCAAGTAATCGACATAACTAAATAAGGTTTCTGTTGCTGACGACAGCGTGTTTTTAAGTGTAATCATAAAAAGTGAGGACCAAATGATTTTCCGCTGTAGACTCCATAATATTAATTCCTCGCGCTGTCAAAGGGAGATGAATCTTAAGAATCACAAAACAGGGCTCATGAGAGTGGTGAAAGTAGCGATATTTCACGCGCAAGCGTCCTTATCATCATATTCAAAACGATAAAGAGCCAAATACGTAGGCGCCTCTCTCACAGCCTTAGTCGCTTTCGTTTAGCCATAAATTAAACTAAGATACGAAGGGTTTAGTTTTAGAAATAACCTCAGTTAGAAAAGGCACATATCTAACATTAGTACCGCCTCCTTTAAGTATACTTAGTTCTTAAGTTATCAGTGAAAGGCTCACCCTACTAACGAAAAATTCTTATCTTGCAAATCAATTACTCGAACTAAGTTACAGTGTGCTTGCAACGCCTTTGATTATTTCACAAAGCACAGAATTGGGGTCGTACAATTGACCAACGAAAACGTATTTGATTTGGCTTTAAGAAAAAAATAAATAAATAATTGGTTAACAGGAAGGGAAAGGCGCAGTATCTGTGACACCTGCTCTGTGGACACCTGAACCGCACCGGGAGGGAAGGGATGAAGGTGAGAGTTAAAGTGGAAAGAGAGAAAGAGGAGCCATAGTGGAGGGCTACGGAGTAATTTCGACCACCTGGGGATTTTTAACGTACCCTGACATCGCCAGCACACGGACGCCACTTCGTTTCACCTCCTCTGTTTCTGCAACCAGTCAAATAGCACAAAAATGCATACAGTCACTGTAAGCGCGAAGATAAATTTCTCTTGAAAGTTCTTTAGATACACAGAAGTTTCCATGTGTCAGGATTCATTTAATGAACCCAACACAGCAAGATTGAATGGACATCTCCAAGTTAAATGAGAATCCCGTAATTTTTCCATGCATAATAAATGACTGGATTAACTTTCTCATCTCAAAGCTAACAGCCATCGGAAGCATTGCTTATCAATACATGTGTAATCAAATGCTTTTAACTCTTACTTGCTATATGAATGTAGGCACCATCGTTCCTTGCCATGACATTACATGTGTACCGTTTGTGTGGTTTCTGCCCCGCCTACTAGAGCCCATTTCATAGTGTGCCGTATGCAGCAATAAATATGTAAATAAATAAATAACAGAAATAAATTGTCGATGATCCCTGATATAGGTCTTATAGCATAGGGGAATGGTTGAATTTTTCTGAGCGTAATTCCTATGTCCGCACCTCATTATAAGACATATATAAAAAAGAAAAAAAAAACGTTGTGCTTGAACAACCCCTTTTACGAACTCAGCTTGGCTACCTTGGCTTTGAGCAAACGTCCCTTCTTTTTAATGTTAAACTAAGTCTTTTGAAGACACCCTTTTTCTGGGTTGCTCCTTTCCTGATAATATCGATCGCTGCTACGAAGCGCCTCATATACGAACATGACGTATCCGCGGTACACAAGAAAATAGTTTAATTCAAAGTGACCGAATTCAAAATGAACTCAAGTTGATATGGATCTTTGTTGGAGCCCTTCCAGGTCGAAGCCCAGATAATAATAAACAAAAACAGCCCAGATAAGAGAGGGCTTGGTAGAAAATGTCTACAAAGAAACTGTGTGTCACTTAACGGCTGGGAAAATTTTTATTGGAGGGTAATGCCTTTTCGGGGCAAGCCCTGTTAAAAAAATTTAAAGTGCTGACCTTTGCTCATGTTTGCCCCGTTAAATTACTTTCCTCAGTCAAGTTAAAGCATCTTCTTTTACGAGCAGCAATAAAGGCACACAACTGACGAACCACCGAGAGAGGTGGGCACTAAAACTGAAATAGCTGAAAACAAAGTTAGGGAAGGCAGAAAGCGAAACGAGTTATCAAAAACCCGATACGTAGCATTCAGTGCTGGCTTCCTGCCGTAAAAGCATAACGCACACGTTCACAATATTGAAATAAGCCCAGAATTTCACGTCATGGAGTTAATACGCATTTAAACTAGGAGGCCGGAACATTGTAACTGCCTTTTTATCAAAACTAAGAGGTAGGAGTATCCCGCGAGCTTTGCGGAATCCACGCGGCCTTGAACGATTAGTTTTACAAACTGAGCGCCAAGACTTCCTTGCCCTTGAACAGACTGCCACTATTTATTTTATTGCATCTAAGGCGCGTGTAGTTCATCGCCTCGTTATTATAGACTCCTATACTCGATAAAGTCTAGCGGCTGTCCCAAAGCATATAGGGCGTATACAGGGCTGTGACAAAACATTTTTGCAGGCAATTAGCGCTAAGGCTAATGTGATAAGATCTCATTTATTTATTGCGCTTTAAGGTCCTAGAAGTGATGGTTTCAAGCCACATATGTGCGACTATCACTTCGGTTTTAACAATTAGTAGTTTTTATTTGCTTTACCAGCGGACTCTTTATTGGAATATGCACGTTTACTTGGCCGGTTCAAGATCACGGGTTCCTATCCGCTTCCCAGAGTATCCTAAAAGGCCGGTAATCTGAAAGTGTCGGTCAACCCAACATTTAGGTCGCCTTCGACGCTTCGTACCGCGGCAAAAGTTCTTGCGTCGTAGTGTGGTAGCGGAGAGGTATTTATTTGGGCATAATAACTCCTAAACGATTTTCATAAGTTTAAAAATTGCCACCGAGGTAATGCTTGGTTGATATCTAAAATACATTATCAAAAAATAAGAAATAACATTTACGATGCAAGAAATACCTTTGTGTTTGAAAAGGTTCCACCAGGAAGCTAGAATGACAAAATGAGACGGGAACTTGTTTACCAATTTAAGGAAAAGGCGAGTGTCAGCCAAACAATTTCTTCTAAAAATTAAGACATTAACCGCTAGGCCCGAGTTTCAAAAGATTGTGCATAAATAGAATCGTTTTACTCTTGATGAGCATGCGCGAGATTGAATGCGAGTTTCATTATTTAAGTGCAGCCATTTTAAACTGGCAGTTTTAGCGCTGGCGTTTTCGGCATTGATTCGAGCGTTTTGAGAGAAAACTCATGCACCTGTTTCCGGCATGTCGTAGTGGTTAGCTGACTTGACCAGATGCCGAGTAAGCGGCGAGTGGACTCGCGTAGAGAAACGAAACAATATGGCCGCGTTTTCACAAGCTTCCAACGTGAGCATGTCGTATCGATCGAGAGTTTGCGAAGAATCGAAGGCTCCTAGATCGATAGATAATACTCTAAACAATTATTGTTGAATGGAAAGAGCCAATTTTAGAGGAGCGATTTTATCCGTGATCTTTTCTATGGCTTCTTCTGATAAAAACCGCGAGTACCTACTCGTGACCCCAAGGCGTTCGTGCATATCTATATTACAAGTCGCATCTTTTATAGCAATTCCTAGGAATTACCTGTGAACGTCATTCATTTACATGTCGTAATATGCTATATCTAGAATATCTTGTTCAGATTTGTAGATACCCATTACATGCCTTTTTTCGTTCGTTACCACATATACGCTAATATCGTTTTGCAAAGTGTTTTCTAATCGCTTCCCTGGACTGGGGACGTTTTTCGTGATAAGCGCAAATGCTGTAATATGTCTAAGATAAATATGTCTCCCCGTTGATTCGGGACTGGAGAGGTATAAAAGATAAGGTAGCATCGTTTGGATGCTCCGTTCCCTCTACATGCTGTTGACCTGGTACCCACACAAGGTTTTTAAGTAATGCCGGAACTCCAGACTGTTGCTAGATCGTGCAGGCTAGCAGCACATTTCTGTCTCGCATATACTCTCTTTGCGCAGTCTGTGTATCCGTAATGATATATATTGAATTAGGACGCGAAGCTGCCAAAGCAATCGCCACCCCTTAAAATTCTGCAATTTTTTCCTTGCCGAACAAAGCGTCCATTGACCATGCCTTTGATGCACACCGATATTGTCAACACCCAAATTAGAGGACCCGCAGCATCCACGAAGAAGGTTTCAGAGTAGCTCTTATCCGTCATCTTGGCCCTCGCATACCTCTTGGCTTGATGATATTCCGGATGCACGCTTTCAGGGGGCGCAGTGTCCTAGTATTGCCCTCCACTAATTCGGAATGTCTTGTCTGGCTTTCGCGAAGCAATAGAAGCGATTTTCAAGTCTTCCAGAACCTCGCGGACAGCTTTTGTTCCCTACAATCTGGCATATTGACTTTAGAGGTGGGCCTCAATTATCTCATTCTTCCTATTGTGCACCCCCAACTGTAACATGCCCTCTCTAGATGTGTTAGCGACGCCCGACGCCTTCCCATATCCAATTCGAACGTAATCTCAACGACGTCTTGTGTGATGTTCTAATTATGACATCGAAGTTATTTAGGTTTCATTTCCTAGCGCGGGTTCGGGGCCGCGTACGCAAGTTACCTGAGTAGAAATGCTTGAACAAACTGTCATTCTCTTAGCAGTAATGCGGCAGATTTTACGTATAAGTTGCTTGTGCACTGTACGCAGCTTAGGTATGATCGGTTCTATGGGACATTTGTTTGCACCATCAGAAGTAACGCCAGGTTGCTCATTGTATATACATCAAGAAGGCAAGTACCATGTACCGTAATCTCGACAGGATCCTCATCTCTCCTCGTGAGCATGATGAGAAGCTCCGAGTTTTGTTTTTCGAGGAGCAGCGCAGCCCGAACTTTTCCTCATCTTTCAGGACAATCGAAGCCGCGTCCTGAGGCATATCTTTCGTCTCCCCTACTAGACTGTCTGCATAGAGAGAGGGCAGAATCCCCTCTACATGGTCAAGTCTTTCTGGCAAATGCATTAGGACAATGGTTAAATGTAGAGGAGAGAGGACTGCTCCACGCAACGTACTTCTAGCGTCCATAGAGATTGGTTTGGAGGCACTGTTCACAGACCAGAAATTGTGTCATCAGTCTCATCAGTCGCTTTTATTCTTTCGTAAATCGAGAATTTTTTTGGTATTTTTGTCATAGATGGTGCACACGTCTGCACTATTAACTGTTCGGATGGCGAACATGGTGTGCAAAAATGTTGTGTAATTCAAGATGGCACCTTGGTACGCATACTGCTTTCTTAATCGTGTATTTTGCGGTTGTCATTTTACCGCGCACTCTGGCATAAAGCTACCTCTGCGCTATTTTCACGCACGTTTAAAGCAGATCAGTCGAAATTTGTTCCTTATATTCAGAAATCCTCGCATCAATATAACAGGTGAACAATCTTTAAATATTTAGTCCCTTTCGAGGGTGGAGTGGAGAGGTGACCGTTGCCATGTATTGAAGTGTGAGCCACATCTCACCTTTCCTGAAATTCTGAGCGATAGTAAAAACCTTAAATAAATACATTATAAAAAGAACAGCAGTGAGTATGAATGCGTGTTGGCTTACCGACCGCTTGAACCGGGTTCTAGGTGATTATAACTTCAAACATATCCTCAATCTTTTTTATGACATGAACATGCCTGGAGGAGATCAGAGTTTATGATTTGTGGATTGAAGAACACAAGAACTGGAGGGGTACACGTTTTGATATAGCAATAATGTTTCTGCGCATGTTTTTTAAGTAGCTTGAGAAAGAAAACAGGGCCTCTATACTGCGTGGAGTGTAAAGCTACGACGCCGGCATGATCGTTTCAGGCTCGCCATTCAAGATCCGTAGGATTACTAGAATCAGAGAATGTTTTTGGTAGGAATTGGACACAGCCGCTCAAACGCACGGTTCAAAAATGTTAAGAAGATGAAGGAAAACGGTTTTCAGTCGTTGTTTCACTCCAGAAAAAAAATCTGTTATTGATGTATGATATGAAATATTGTAGAAAACCCTGAACAATGCGTAACTAACGGTCGAGTAACAATTTTGATGCAGAATGGCGTGCATAGTTTCTCCGACACTGTGTTTTTTAGGGTAGGTTACGACAATGGCGACGACTTTTTCCGTAATAAGTGCTAAAAAGACTACTTTATCAAAATTTTCTCGTTGGAAAAGGGCCCGCGGTAGTGGTTCACATTTGTGTTTCTCAACGCGAGGTCTCGTTCAGGCGTATGCACTTCGCTCCTCGCCTAATTACAGATTCCATAATTCTACCTCCATTGTATAAAACCTGTCTATTTGCATGTAATAATTTATCCCTATATGGGCTGAACAATTCATCATAGGTATAAAACCCCGGTAGAGCTGGGCCACGTGTACGTACCTGCGTGTCAGAGGAATAGCGGGCTTAATTCAATACAGAAAGGTCTTAGGTTCGATTCCCAAACCCTGCAAGCTTGGAAAATGTTTCCAACTCGTTCATATCTCCCCGGATTTCTCCAACCTTGCGACGCCTCTGTGCCTAGCCCTTGTACCTGCTCAAATAATGTGTTTGCTAAAAGAGGCCTCGTGTTTTATCGCTCACGACATTCGCAAGGCTGACGGCAGAAATTCTCCCAGGCGGGGCCCTTAGCGATGTTCACTTAATACTCCGTCGAAATAGAAAGCCTGTTTCGATTTCAAGATTCTCAGTCCCTACCGCATCCGCATGCTTGTTTTCAAGACTTTGCGTTTCCTGCTTGGCGATATTGTAATATGCAGCGTTCACATTACAGTAACTCGTTTAGATCATGTTCATGGGCAGAAATATGTCAAAATTCACGATTTTTAAAGAAACCTAGTACCAAGACCAAGATGAATGCTTGACTGAAAATACATATGTTAACGTTTATAATATGACTCTTAAAAGGTCATTTTCATTATGTATGATGAGTGTACTATTTTTCGCAAAACGGAAAAAAAAACCATATAACCTCTCCGCTAGCTAATTAGGAAATGCTATCGTTATTTAAAGAATGAAATGCATTCTTATTCATTGATCAGATGAGGATTAGTCCCGAATTCATAAGAAACGTCGTACAGTCATGAACATTGCCGACAAAGGTGCAAGTAAAAGAAAAAATGTTGTGCCTATATATCGCAGTTCATGCTGTTGGCATTGAAGGTTATGTAACTAGAGCCTGTCATATATTTGATGTTTTATTGACACTAGTGAAGATATTGAGTATGTGCAATGTATGTATATAAATGTGTATTTGCTCTGCATATAAAGAGAATATATAATGTGAATGATAATTGCAACCAGTTTTCAGTAAAACGTTTTTCTATTTAAAAGTGTTTACGTCTGACAACACCATTAAGTGCTCACAATCCTCCCCTTCCCCGTTCCCCTACCCCTAAGGGCATACGCAAGGCATGCGAGACTGCCCTCCTAAATTGCTATGGGCTGAAGGTCCAAACGGCTCTTGTAAAGCGGCCGCGAGACGGGGCGTCGTCTTTGGGCGCCCTTGAATAAGGATACCGACCATGTAACGGAGGCCGCAGACTGCAAAACTCTTTCTAAACAATAAGAAATTTTCATTCTACTGCCACCTGTGTCACATTCAAACAAAACATTGCAAAACCCTTGAGGTGATTCTCCGTATGCACGTGAAAAATCAATATTCACGCTGTATAGAAGAGAAAGCCACCAAGACTAAAACGTACAGTCCAAGCGCCTTAGTTGCAACCAAAATATGAACGAATGCTTCCTCAAGGGCATGATAGTCTAGGTGTTGAGTTCGTAAACCAGATCGGTCAAGGTCGATTGCAGGCCGTAAAGTTCTTGGGATAGTCATATCCCTTGCCGTTTTCTTGAAGCGTCCTCCTTGCTTCGGGGTATCTTTACTGCTTTGGATCACGTGTTTACCTTTTTTCAATATTGCGGACGTCTGTGTTGTTCCAGATAGTACCCGAAGAAAACTTTGAACTAAAATTGCGGCGCACTTGAGAATGCGTTTCGTTTTCGTCTTCTTTGACTTCGCTTTCATCTGGTCGAGTTTGAGTGCCGACCTCTCACGGCGTAGGGTCTTCTGTAGCTGCTCAAAAAACATACATTTTCGCTTCGGTGAAGAAAAAAATCTTGGAAGCCGAATTTTAAAACGACAACATTTTGTACTCTTTTCCAAAAGGGTTCGGCTTGCAAAACACCGTTGGCTGTTTGGCGGATACTAGATTTAAGCTCAGGTTTTGTATCTCCCGCTTTTTTTGCTGTTCATTCTCTCTTCCTTTCAAGTATCCGCCTCGCCGACAAACTGTTGCAACAGGATTACATGTCCTCTTGCGTTCATTTTATTTTGGGCACTCACGAAATACTGTGTGCATTTTCGGCATCCCAGCAAGCTCTTTCGAGAGTCTTTTTTTAGATGATCTTCTCTTGTGTATGTGAATTACATTCTATTTCGTAACATTTAGGTCGAACAATCACATAAAAAGACTAGTGCTGAGACTACGCTAAACATTGCAAGCAGAATATGACGGCTGTCTCTGACATGTAAACGAAGTTACAGCTGTTGCAATCTTTTTGCCCATGAATATCGCTTTGCATGAATAAAGCAGTACAATTCAAGTTGCCCGAAGGCGAAATGAGGAAGAGGCTGGAGAGAGCTCTGACAGACAACTAATCTTCATTAAACGAACCGAGCTCAATGTGTACGAAAGCAGTGACAGGAATAATCAGATGCCGTCAATGTCAGGTATGTAAAAGACCACAGGTGCGATATAAGCTAGAACCGGATAAAAAAACAGGATGGTCTAGACAAAGTAACAAAAATAACATGGACGATGAACAAATCAGGCTTGCACGGTCAATAGGAAAATTTAACAATGTGATGCTAAGAAAGAAATCTCAGATTCATACTGTTAATTGGACACTTCGCTCAAACATTCTGAACCTTTTATTACCATGAAGAATTCACGTGCTACTGTCTCCATTGCATCAAAAATCATGGTTGAAAGTAAGCGAAGCATGCATATACATTTGCTGCAATGAATCGCTAGATTTGATGCATGCTTTTTTTTCCAGAAGGTTCTCGCGTTCCCTCAAACGTTCATTTCACCGCCTTTCTGTTGGTACTATGCAAACATTGCCGCATGCTAGCGGTATCTTATAGATCACCCCTTGTCTACAACTGACACACATGAGAGTGTCTTATGCCACAGGTTCACTCTTTAGGTTGTTCCTTGTTGATCCTGTGACACAATGTGGTCTGATTACGAGGAGCGGAAAACACTAAATATCTTGTATTTATTGGCGACCTTAAATATATTATGTGCTACGCTATTGGCGTGTGCTACAACTGACCTCAACCTCCTGTTTTCTTCGATAATATCATTACTTTTTAGCCACTGACATTCTGATTCTAGGATTCTATCTCTGCGGAAACAAATGTCTGTGGAAAATTTGCTTTTAACTGGAAACGTTCCAGCATGCAGTGCAGTGTTAAAGGATGCCTTATTCTAATCCCGATATTTAACTGTTTAAATATTTTGAAGTGGGAAGGCCTGTAGGACAAAGGTTCTTTCAGGCTTTGATGTCTGTACACCCTTTAAATTTTGTCTTTATTTTAGAAGAGCTCTAAGTCCACAGACTGTAGATTTTTGTTTCATGACAATTCACAGGTGTATTCTAGGCCATGGCTAAAGTCTTTAAAACAAGCTAAATTTTCGTTAACGGTCGCCTGTAGAGTAGTTGCTTCTTGCTTCCTCAACAGAGTTAAAGTCGCTGACATACCTGAAAACATTTAACACCTTGACCATGTCGAACCCACTGTCTTGATTTCTGTGAACCTCTGCGAAAAAAGTTACTTTGCACGGTCGCAACACAGGATCATATTCATATTTATTTTCTTTGTATGTACAGTGGAGCATGATTCTAAGATTATCGTGTGATCATGGACGAAAACATGAACAGCGCCATGGCCCTGAATCCTCTGCAATAGCAAGAGAGGGATCAGAGCCGGTTCACTCACTCTTTACTAGTTTTCATTAGGTAGCCGCTACTCCATTCAAATCAATTAGCTTTTTCGCTTTATCAATATGATGGCGATCGTATTGTGCGCGACGTATTATTCGTTATTATCTGGAATATGACGCTGCGAAACTGCATCTGGCATCTATAACGTACATGCCACTCCACCAGGAACTATGAGTCATCGTGAAGAGTATTCGTAACGACATTAGGTTTTGTTGTCGCAGATAAAAACCAATTTTGCTGGTTTATAAAGTGCGAGGTAGCCAAGTCACCACTTTGTCACAACGAATGGAAAGCTTGAAAACTAGAGAACGGAAGATGTGTTCGTATGGGGGGAATGTCCGTAGCACGGCCCTGCGAAAGAGAGAGAGAGAAGATTACGAAATCGTGCTTTTTCCTTTTCCAAAACTGGCCGCCTGGCGCCTCGAACGCCAAGTTCGTTCAAGCTCCAGCGATAACCTTTAAATACCGCTTGGTTGTACACCCAGGCTGCGACTGAAGTTTTCCTGCCACTGCGTTCGTGCATGCCTGATTGATTCACTGTCCTTGTACTTTTTTTGTATATCCTTCTTCCAGACCACCGTAGGTTCTGCCATTCATTTAAGTTAGCTTTACCTTTAAGGCCTATCACCCTATAGTTGTTTTTATTGCTCTTACTAGACTTTAGACAATGTGACGTTAACTGCATCTAATTATTCCTGCCAGTGCTTTCGGAATGCTGCAGTTATTTACGGGGAGGATTTCATTCAAATTCTCGAAATTGAATTAGAAAGAATGCAGTGATGACCACTTCATTTTGCCTATTATCCCTTTCAAAAGGTAAGATCCCGTAATGCCACTTTATACTTTCAAGAATTTGTTTCCTCTACAACACCAAATGGAACAAAAAATAGTTTTTATATACGATAACGAATAACATGTACACCCTATAAGAAGCGATACAAAAGCGTAACCATTTCACGTGTTACTCAGGGTAAACAGCCCAGACATGTAAGAGAATAAAAGGTTTCTAAACGGTGATACTAGTATTCCTTCTTTTTGTCCACAGCGAGTGATTAGAGCAAATTACCAAAATATGCGGTGCTTCCATCATGTGTAGATATGTTTTCTGCTCGTGTTCGTGAATTGTTACTCTAGTGCAAGTCCATACAAGCGAGAATTTCAGCACAATGCGACCGAGAAACCAAACTTATGGGTGGTGACGTAGTTTTGAGGGTAATCTTGGCTGCATGGCCTGTAATTCATGCGCGGACACCCATTGTTGGTACTTTGGTTGGCAAAGAGGCCCTTTTGAATGATAAACACTGTCAAAAACACCATCATTATACAGTTTTTATGACCTTCATTTGCATTCAAGAAAAGGGTATTAAACAGAAGACCTAAAATATTTTGTGCGGCTCATGAATAGTTTTTAAGGCCAACCTTGGGTTCAAGAATCAAAGTGGCTAAGGATAGACGAATATTAAGCATGTGTACAGCTCAGTTTATAATGTGTTCCTTGCATGCTTTTCATGGAAACACTACTCGCGTGGCGCGGAAACTCCGGAACCAGTATCGCTGTGCAGCACAAGTCCCCGCTCATCTAGTGGGATTCTCTACCTGGCTGTGGCTTCGCGCTCAGAACAAAACGCCGCTCCGCTATCTCAGACCATTCTGGTGGGCCCAATGAACAACACGAACACCGATGATAAAATAGTGAACCGTTTATTGGTCTTCTTGGGCCGCATCCACGATCAAGCAACGGCGGGGTTCACCTGACCAGTTCGTCTGGCTTCGTGGCCCCGTCCGGTCCGCACTACTCCTCGGAGCACGCACACGTGCACTCACTACCTCCCGTCTGCTAAAAAGGGCACACCCAGCCAGCACGGCGCGCCGCCGCCTGAGCCAACACCACCTAGACTACTACAAGGACTGTGCAAGCTTATGTGACGTCATCATAGTGAGATATCATGCCCAAAGTCGGCTTCGCCCTACGCGGTTGTGTTTTTTTTTATTTAACGCTGCTCTGGAGCTGTCAAAGCACAATGTTGGGACAACGACTATACATTTATTTTTTTTTTTATCCCGATGAACAGGCTACGGTAATCTGTGAACTAGTGAGATTGTCTCGACTTTCCCAATGACGAGCTCGGTTTCCGCCGAGGCTCCGTCAAGTACAAGGTCTAAACTACTTCCCGAGTCGTGCAGCGCGTTCGTCTGCTATCTCTTGAACGCGGTTTTTTTCTAGCTTCTTCTCGTCGTCACTGCTTCTCTTTAGCGCTCACGATTCCACCGTTGTTGTTGTTGTGCCTGTAGGAACAAGGAAAAGAAAATGCACGGGCCTGCTACTTCTATTGTAGGCCGTCATTGCAACCGCCACCGCTTAGGTGGTGGACGACGGCTGTTGCTGCGCGCGTCTTTCTCCCCCTCTTCTCTTTTTCTTTCTTCTCTAACTTTTGTCTTCTGTCCGCACGAGGCAGCGGAGGTGGCTCAGCTACAGAGCCAGTAGCAGGCCCGAACCCGACCTCGGCGGCTGCGTTTCGATGGAGGCGAAACGAAGTGGCGTCCGTGTGCTGTGCGATGTCAGCGCACGTTAAAGATCCCCAGGTGGTCGAAATTACTCCGTAGCCCTCCACTACGCCTCCCCTTTCTCTCTTTCCACTTTAATTCCCACCTTCCTCCCTTCCCTTACGGCGCGGTTCAGGTGTCCACAGAGCAAGTGTGACAGATACTGCGCCTTTCCCTTCCTGTGAACCAACCAACAACAACAACCAACAACACCAACTAGCCCGATCCGCCACCCATTTATTGCACTTGCAAATAGTAAAGACTTCGCCGACTAGGTTAAAACATCAAGATTGATTGATTTATAGGAAGGGAAAGGCGCGATAATTGTTTCACTTGTTTTCTGTGGACACCTCAATTGCGCCGTAAGAGAAGGAAGGAAGGTGGAAGTGAAAGTGGAAAGAGAGAAAGAGGAGCCGTAGTGGAGGGCTACGGTGTAATTTCGACCACCTGGGGATCTGTAACGTGCAGGTTAAAACATCAATGTTTTCCTTAGAAGGGGAAAGCTGCGTCAGGAGGGATTCGAGCTGACCGGCTAGTGAATAAAGAGGCGACTTCGTGCGCGAACATTTGTGCGCGCCGGGAATGGCCGTCGGAATCTCTCTTGCGAGCCGAATTCTTCCTAAAAAAGCATACCATAGCATCTGCGGTTGGAGACGGCAATAGCGTCCAGTATTAAGCGGTCGCTTCGTTGATGGAAACCAGACGACGGGCGGCCGTACGCGACAGGATTTTCCGTTTGCGCTCCATACTTTAGGCCAGCTATTCCCCGGCATCATCTGCCTAGAGAGGTGGCGAGGAACGACTGCTCGCATAGGCGGCCGGATCCAGAACTTGTTTTTGTGCGGGACTACGCGAAGTGTTTGTGGCGGACCCATCGCTATTTCCGCTGTCCCCAAGACTACGGAGGTGACTCTTCTCCCATCCGCTGCTGCTCCTACCCACTGTGGGATAATGGTAGTGGGCTGCGTAGTGAAGGAATGGACAAAAAAGGAAGATAGGAGTCAAGCATGCCTAGGACCTGGTGATAAGAGCGAGAGCTGTGAGTAAGGGCGATATCCCAATTATTACCGACTTTAATGGGCGTTTGTTACATAATAATAATAATAATAATAATATTAATAATATTAATAATAATAATAATAATAATAATAATAATAATAATAATAATAATAATAATAATAATAATAATAATAATAATAATAATAATAATAATAATAATAATAATAATAATGAGGATAATAATAATAATACAATATTTTAAATAATAATAATAATAACAGTAATAATAATAAGGAGGAGGAGAAGGAAGATGAGGAAAAGGAAATGCAGGGAGGTTAACTGGTAAAAGAAACGGTTTGCTAACCAGCACTGGTGCACTGTGAGAAGGGGGTGAGTGGTATAATAGTGATGGGTAAGAGAGGAATGGGTGAAGTCAGTATAGTCACATAAAAGCCATATCACGTCACATCACATCACGTCACGGTCATGTCACGTCCCATAACTGCAAAATCACAATCTATCGATCAAGCCTGTGGTTTTCATGAAGCGGAGCAGTGAGGCCTTCACTGCCGACGATCGCCGCGGTCAGTGACCTAAAATCTTAATTTCTGTCAGGGGGCGTCTGTATAGACGCTCCAGCGTACGGCACACACGCTGTCATTTCTCACTGTATATGGGACACTCACAAAGAATGTAACCTATAGCATCGTCGCACCCGCAGGTTGCACATGCAGGTCTATTTGCCATACCTATGTGAACGCTACACTAACCAGCAGGTGGCACAGCAAATTTTCTTCACTTCGTGGTAGGCCGGGTGGAAGCCGGAGCTTCAGGTCCGGGATAGCTGTTCATGCTTGCTTCTATGGCTATCTACGCCTATCTAGTAGAGGGAATTTATTGTCTTCCACACACATAGGTACTTGTATACACACACACACGCACTGTAGTACATGCATGGGAGGACGACAACAAAAGTTGCGATACTAGCAACAATCAGATATTAATATTTATTCCGTGTTCATCAATACATACAGAACACAATCTCAAAAGGAATTACAATGGAGAATAACGAGAATTAGCACTGCCAATGAAGCGGTTCATGCAGGATAACAGGTCGTTCAAATACAAAGCAGACTCACAAGGCTAAGAAAGGCACATCATTATTGAAAATGAAATATTTTCTGCAATTGCAAACAAAAAGCTTTTTTTTTTCAGCGGATTTCATGTTACTGGAAGAGTTGCATATATTTATTACCTGAAGGCATCTATTATACAATAAAAACAAGCGTAGGATTGCTAGGTATTTAAGCTTCACACGAAGACTATGCTTTTCATTCGGTAGAAAAGCCATAGGCATACCGAAGGTTTGGCTCGTATGTTCTCGGGAGTTAATTGGTTCACAGGAAGGGAAAGGCGCAGTAACTGTCACACTTGCTTTGTGGACACCCGAACCGCGCCGTAGGGGAAGGGAGGAAGTTGGGAATGAAAGTGGAAAGAGAGAAAGAGGAGCCGTAGTGGAGGGCCACGGAGTAATTTCGACCACCTGGGGATCTTTAACGTGCGCTGACATCGCACAGCACACGGACGCCACTTCGTTTCGCCTCCATCGAAACGCAGCCGCCACGGTCGGGTTCGAACCCGGGAACTCCGGCACAGTAGTCGGGCGTCTTACCACTGCACCACCCCGGCGGGGCAAGTGTCAAAATGTTTCCGAACACAGCAAGTAAAATGGCTATCTCGAGCATGTGAAGATCTCCAGATAATCCAATTAAATATCCCCGCGGCCCTCTATTATGGCACTGTTTTCTCTTGCCTTCAAAATCAACTTCCTTTTTTAAAGCATGTTCCAGATGTCTCCAGAAAAGGTTGTAAAGGATATTTTGCCCTTCATTTGCTATAAATCATTCATTATGATCTATAAGCGTTATTGGAGTTTCGGAAGGAAGGGTTCAGTTGAAGTTGCGCCAGCTTCTTTAGAGTGACGCCGGCCTGTCAGTCCTACGCCATGTGGTTTCGGAAGGAAGGGTTCAGGGGAAGTTGCGCTATCTTCCTAAGAGACGCCGGCCTGTCAGTCCTACGCCATGATCGGGACAACGCAGGACGCTTTGTCTCGATTGACCTTAACAATGGCATGCGCATTAATAATATATATGCCCCATGCCGCTTCGGACAGCGAGAAGTTTTTGAGGGGCTAGAAGAGAGATTTATTGGCCCAGCCAAAATGGTGTTATTGGGCGATTTTACCTGTGTCCTCTTCAAGGAAGACCGCCGCTCTCTTCAGGGTACACCGCGACGGCTTGGACGAGACCACAATGGCGCGCAGACCTTGCGTGATCTGGTGGAGGAGTTAGACCTAACCAAAGCTTGGCGCGCACTCCAACCTGGTCACGCCGGCATGACCTGGTCTGGCCGTGGTTTCGAAAGCCGTATTGACCGCATCTATGTCTCTGCTAGCATATCTGGTTCTCTGCACTCTGTGCGGGTATTCCCCAATGCCCTTAGTGATCACAGGCTGCTTATCACGCGCTTGTGTGCGGCTGACATTACGCCACGAGAAAAGGGCTGCTGGAAATTACACACGCGACTTCTGGATGACGAGCGTGCCCAGCAGGAAGTCATCAAAGTTATAAAGCTTTAGGTGTCCCCTAACATAGATGCAGAAAGCTGGGATAATATGAAAACCTCCATCAGGATTTGCCTTCCAGAGTGGGGGAAGAAGAAGGCACAGGAAGATAGAGAAGAAATCCGAGTAGTCTCGGATGCCATTATCGCGCTATCGGCCCCATTTTCTCAGGGACCGAGCATTCCCGCGGCATTGGCCACCCTGCGTATAAGGAGCTCCGTCCTCTTTAAATCGGCGCTGAGACAGACTTCGGGCAACAGCAAACGCTAAGCGATGGGAAACCGAAGCATGGCTTTCCCGTCATCTGATACGCCGTCGCCATGCCTGAAAGAACGAAACCCTCTCTGCACTCGAAGATCAACTCACCGGCAATATTGTTACGAACTTTGAGCAGGTATTGATTTTAGCACGCGATTTCTACATCGAACTTTATGCTGCTGAGCCCTGCACCCCCACATCGTTCCAGCTGCAGGCAGCAACTGATGCACCTAACCTGAACGACACATGGCTGTCGTCTGAAGAGCTACACTTAGCCTTAAAACAGATGACTCCAAACAGAATTCCGGGTGTGGACGGACTCCCGAAAGCCTTTTACATAAAGTTTCGGCCGTCGCTAATAACCTCTTTCCCCAACTTAGCAAACGACGCCCTAGAGGGAGGGGAACTAACTCCAAGTATGAACGAAGGCCTCATCACACTCCTGTGCAAGGACACCTCCAGGAGCAATGACCTTAAAGCTTGGAGGCCAATAACCCTTCTAAATACGGACTACAAGGCAATTGCCAAATGTCTCTCTTTATGCCTGACGACTGCTCTATCGTCAATAGTAGCCCCGCACCAGGCTTGCTGTGTCCCAGGCCGCTCGGTAGAACTCCATGGCATGGCTCTGAGAGGCCTTTTGACATGGATGGAATCGCGCAGCCTCAATGGCTTTCTTTGCTCCCTGGACGAAGAGAAGGCATTCGTCCGCCTGAGTCACGAGTACCTGTTTAGGACACTTGAGCTCGCGCACATTCCCGTACAATACGTAAATATTTGCAAGGCGCTTTATGCGGCACCACAAGCAGCAGTCATTGCACAGGGGCGCATCTCAATGCCTTTCCCCGTGGAAAGGGGTGTCCGACAAGGTTGCCCGCTTTCCCCGTTGCTCTATGTCATAGCGATTGAACCCCTCCTGCAAAAGATTGTTAGATGACGGCATCCGCAAAACACCATTGCCAGCGGGCCCTCCCTGCATTCCAATGTTCGCCTACGCAGATGACGTTTCTGTGGTGGTGCCAGACACAACATCAGTGGAGAGACTACTTGAACTAACTACGAAGTACTGCAAAGCGAGTGGGGCTCGCCTCAGTTACAAGGAGTCCACAGTTATGGCCTTGAACACGACCCCCTCCCCTACCGCGATCCAATAAATCTGTTACTCGCGAGACACGAATCCTCGGATATTTCTTCGATTCCTCTAGGCTAGCGCCCACAAATGTGTATAGGGCTGAAGAGGAACTAAGCATCAAAACCCACAATCATGGTGCTCTAAAATGTCCCCTGACTGCACAGGCCACCATCATCAAGACAATGCTGATTTCTACCCTCAGCTTTGTGGCCAGCATCCTTGACATCCCCCCAGACATGAAAAAAACAGCTCCTGAAACATATATACCGCTTTTTGTGGCAGGGAGCCCCCGATAAGGTAAAGCGAGCTATTGTCTGCCTGCCCAGATTCAAAGGTGGCCTGGGGCTGGCCGATCTAAATATTATCACAAGGGCTGTGCACATCAAATGGATATTGAGAGCTGTCGAATGCGACATGCCGCTAACAAAAATGATGGCTTCGTACTATCTGTCGACACGGCTGCGAATATTCACAGAGAAGGCCCTACACCACAGCACCCCGCATGCAGGGTCACTCCTATCATTTTACCGAACGGCAGCCAAGACAACGTTACTGCGTAGATTAATTTATAGGAAAGGAAAGGCGAGGTAACTGTATCACTTGTTTTCAGTAGACACCTCAATCGCGCCGTAAGGGAAGGGAGGAAGGTGGGAGTGAAGGTGGAAAGAGAGAAAGTAGAGTTTTAATGGAGGGCTATGGAGTAATTTCGACCACCTGGGGATCTTTATTGTGCGTTGACATCGCACAGCACACGGACGCCTCTTCGTTTCGCCTCCATCGAAACGCCGCCTCCGAGGTCGGGTTCGAACCCAGGTACTCCGGCACAGTGGTCGGGCATCTTACAACTGCACCACCCGGTGACCTGATTGATCTATAGGAAGGGAAAGGAGCAGTAACTTTCTCACTTGTTTTCTGAGGGCACCTCAACCGCGCCGTAAGGGAAGGAAGGAAGGTGAGAGTGAAAGTGAAAAGGGAGAAAGAGGACCACCTGGGGATCTTTAACGTGCGCTGACATCGCACAGCACACGGACGCCTCTTCGTTTCGCCTCCATCGAAACGCAGCCGCCGAGGTCGGGTTCGAACCCGGGTCCTCCGGCACAGTAGTCGGGCGTCTTACCACTGCACAACCCCGGCGGCGCAGCACCCCCCGGTGATTTATTTATAGGAAGGGAAATGCGCTGTAACTGTCTCACTTGTTTTCTGTGGACACCGCAACCGCGCCGTAAGGAAGGGAGGAAGGTGGGATGAAAGTGGAAAGAGAGAAAGAGGAGGAGCCATATTGGAGGGCTACGGAGTAATTTCGACCACCTGGGGATCTTTAACGTGCGCTGACATCGCACAGCACACAGACGCCTCTTCGTTTCGCCTCCATCGAAACGCAGCCGCCGAGGTCGGGTTCCAACCCGGGTACTCCGGCACGCACCACCGGGTGAACACTGTGTACACTGTCGCCGCCATGCAGAACGAGGAGGAGGGGTCCCAGCCTCTTCCTGCGTGGCGGCAATTGTGCTCTCCGGTTGCCGAAACACCGGCTGGCGGATCACGGTGCATCCCGTTATCACTAGCTTCACTCGCTTCACGTTCGTATGGCGCCACGAGCTGCTTCCCGCAACCTTCTGATAACTCAACTGCTCTCTTCATTTCTCCGACCACAAAGCTTTTATGACAGCCAAGAACTGTTAGTGGAATGTTCCTTGATGGAATACGTGTAAAAAATAAAAAAAGCTGTCTCTAATTGTACATACGTGTCTTGCTGGAAATCTTTGCCTCAATCTATCAAAAAGGCAAAACAGCTGATGAGCTGCGTTCAAATTTTGCGTTAGGAAGTAACGTAATCGTGGGAAATTTTTTTTATACCACTAATGCCCAATGACGCGAAGCGTTTGCTTGAAAAGTCACTCATTTCTGCTTTACTGCGTCTGCATCTGTATGCTGTGAAGTGCGGCACTCGAGGTAGCTAAACGCCAAATGAAAGGCGCGGCATTATTGCCTGTATCGAACACCGGTGAGGTCAGCTTCGCCTTGTGACGTCTCAATACCGTGGTATCCTCAGGAATTTCGCGAACTACTTTGAGACTTCTGGCATACAGACCCTCATGAGCCATTAAAGGCTTCCGTCACATTTATCAGTGGAAACGACAACCGCGCCGTAAGTAAATGGAGGAAGATGGGAGTAAAAAACAGAGTAGAGGTTGCCCTAGCGCAAAGTTGCAGAATAATTTCGACCGCCTTGGTGCAGATATATTTCAAAGCACGTGGTCGCCTTTGCTTCTCTCTTCCGCCGAAACGCATACCACCATGTTGTGGATCGAACCCGAGTACAGAGCTCAATAGGCGAGAGTATTAACCACTGAGCCACCGCAATACATGGGTCAGTCACCTTAGTGAATGTATTCGGTTTTGATTTCCTTTAGTGTCATATTGTGTGTTCTGTTTCATGCACGGCATGTCAGGAGTATTCAAGCCTAGGAGGCATACGCCTGCAACTTGCTGTCCTAAGGAGACCGAGACCGGATTAGACTGGAACCTTCAGCGGCCGTTTTTAGGCGGAGTAAAATATCAAGGCGCCCGTACTCCATTAAATGTCAGTTAACGTTACAGAACCGAAGAGGTCAAACTGTACGGAGGTGTTTAATACGACATCGTCTACAGAAGACAAAGTAGGTACAGTGTAAGTAGGGCTCTCTTTAAACGAGCTCCATCAAAAAGTAACCGCGAGAAGGCTTCGAATTTTTTGACGAATCCTAATGTGCCGCATTTTGCGTACTACCAGAGGTAAAGCCACGCAAGGCTATATAGAACATACGTGTCAACTCATCTGGGCGTATTGCTATTCCCTTAAAACTTCAGCCACAGAAGTGCCGGGAAAAAATAAACACAACAAAAAGGAAGTAAAAAAAGCCATATGTTTTGTTACAATGCAGTACAAAAACAATGCAGGAGAGAATGCAATGCAGTACATAAATTAAAATGCATACGCAAAAAAATAGTTTCGTCGATTAACATTGCTTGCAGTAATCCATGATGATGACGAATCAACAATTATTAGGCCCAAAAAACGTGGGTGGTGCATGCAAGCACGAGACAGTGTGGTTCCCTAGTTGCGGGACCCATATTTTCCCAGCAGCTCCTGTGAATAATGCGATTTGCGTCTGTCGCGCAATCTTTGCTGCGTTGAATAATTTTAATATGGGCGCATTTAAAGCCCACACTTCACGTCACTTTGGTGGCGCAATGGACCTTCGATCACGTGTCTCAAGACGTTCTTTTTTTTTTCTATTCCAAACCATTCCAATGTGGGCTGCGTAACAGCGGGGGGCGTTAAAATGGCATATTCAAATTGCACAGCGAGAATCATTGTAAATGAAGACCTCACTGAAAGAATTTACATCCGATCGTAAATGAGACTGCAACCACTGATGCTCGCTGCCTACCCGCAAAAGGTTCGCTTAGCCATTTCCAAAAGCGAACGCATAACAGGTTTCATGTTGCCGGCTACACATGTCAGAGTCTTAGCTTATGCTGATGACATTGCTGTATTTCGCAAGAAGTGTAAGCGCAGTGACAGCTGTTCAAAGCTATTGAAGATCAACTGGTGCAAAAATAAACTGGAATAAATGTTCAGGGTTTTGGTATGGGGACTGGGACGAAACACCAGATTGCTATTTCGAACTTCAGTGGTCAAACGTTCCTGGAATGTACCTTAATTTGCCACTTGAGCCTTATCGGAGTCAAGAACCGTGCGAGATAGAGCACGCCACAAAGGCAAAGGAAAAGGCAACGCATTATTTATTAATACTGCAATCCCAGGAAGGGATTTTCGCAGGGTGAGCATACAGAAAATAGGTAAGTACAAATATTAAGAAAAAAAAAGTACAAAGGCCACAAATTAATAATAAGAAAAAAAGAACACAACAGCAAAAATGAAAGGCTCAATGACGTAACACAACAAAAAAATACACTAAAGTTTGGGGCATATAAATACACTACTATCAAGTCATCAGTGAATATGGTCAACAGGGAATTAATTAAATGAAGAAAGAGCACCAGAACGATCCCAATATTAAATTCTGTTCAAAAATGGGAACCGGGAATGCATGACAGAGGGCATTATTGTGCACTGAGGTTGCCGATGAATGATGTTACAGATAGCTGTAAGACTTCGTCGTTAGTAAGTTGATTCCACTCCGTTACTGTTCGCGGCAAAAAAGAATATTTAAAGCAGTTATTACGCTGGGTGAAAGGCGTGATTGTAAGATTGTGACGTTGTCTTGCAGAATAACCTGAAGAGAAAGATATTAGTCCATCAATGTTAATTTTAAAATGACCTTTGACCAATTGGTATAAGAACTTTAGTCGAGAAACGCGATTCCTTTCGGTTATAGATTTTAAGCAGCCCTGTTTAAGAGGTCACTTACAGATGTGCGTCCGTAGCTATTGTAAACAAAACGTACTGCTTTTTTTTGTATTTTTTAAATTTTATTTACGTTTGTTTTGGTGAATGGATCCCAAAATATTGCCGCATAATCTAATATTGGAAGGAAAATCGATTTATATGCTAGAAGCCGAACTCGGGGTGTGGAAAGTCTCAATGCACGCCTAAGAAAAAAAAGTTTACGGTTTGCATTATTTACAGTTTGATCAATATGTTTAGTCCAGTCAAGGTTGTTAGTAATCCATAGCCCTAGATATTTGTAGAGTGAGACTTCGGAAAGAATGTTGTTATCAAGTGAATATTGGAACATCAGTGGACTTTTCTTGTGAGTGATTCTCATATACACGGTTTTTTGAAAGTTGATAGGCATCTGCCATGCATCACACCAGGCACTAATTTTCTGAAAAGCCTCATTAAGTACAGGGCCGGCAGCTGTCAATTTGCGTGCACCGTGTGCAACATTTTTCTAATATCTAAAATATGGTAGAGCGTTTGCTATTTTCATATGGGACTCTACTTGGGAAAGGTCAAGTTGAACAAACTCGTTTAAAAATATGGTGAAAGGAGGCTTGGTCTAGTACATTTATTTTTGCGAGAGGATGTATCGCGCTTCATGTTCCTTCGGGATCAAAATCATGTATTTCAAGGCAGTGATTCGCTTGAGGCTGGGCCGTCTGCTGCTCGAAATTATTTGCGCGTCTGAAACCATGAGTGGTGCAGGGAGAGGATAGCTGCGAGAAATGGCTCTTTCTCTTGCAGGATGTTGCACGTGCAGTTCTCCGTGGAATAACTGAGCAATATAAAGAGGAAAATAAAAACATTACAAGGGTTCAACGCTATTGAACCAAATATTGAGCGAAAGCATTAGCTTCGGGTAACTGAGCGTAACGGCTTGGCTCAAAGCCCCGCTTGAGCCAAGCCGTATGAACGTGCCTTAGTGGCCTATAGAGATAACGTGAATGTTAGAGTCCTCGCAGGTTTATTCTGACATAACCGTCCCATGAGAAACGAGAGGCCCAAGTTGGCAGCTCCTGCCACCCCACATTTAAAGCCCCGCTTTAACCAAGCGGTATAAACGTTCGTGACCTCATGTATCACGTGAGCACCAGCTGCGCCTCTAGCACGCCACGTCAACCACTTTTATGCCAAGTGGGGTGTGATGTCACGCGCTGCTCCGTGGCTGCGACCGCGCTACGCCGACCGTTTTAGTTGGTAGCCCAGCTCACACCCTAATGTTACGTGGGGTGTGATGTCGCGTCACGTGGGTGCGGCCGCACTGCGCCGACCGCTTGAGTTGGTAGCCCAGCTCTCATCCTAGTGCTACGTGGGGTGTGACGTCACAGCGTCGCGTCACTATGGCCGCGCTACGCCGACCGCTTGAGTTGGTAGCCCAGCTCCCACCCTAGTATCATGTGAGTTGTGACGTCACAGCGTCACGTGGGTGCGGCCAAGGCACGCTGAAGGCTCGGAATCTTGAGTATTATTGCTTTCGCAATAAAAATTGCATAAAGACTTAGTCGGAAAAATGCTTCTATGCCGATGTACCATTTTTCTCACTGCGAAGACCCAGGAGGAGACATCGTCCGGAGATTAAAAGAATGTCACTTTTACCATGAGTAAAAACCTTTTCCCACATACTTCCCACTAATACATTACCAGTTAAAACATGGATACACGATAAAACCTTTTTTGTCCCTTGGTGGACTAAATGTTTTATCTGCAAAAAAGCTGAAAGGATAGAACAGGCTATTTCGGATTGCTGATAGACGATTTTTGTCTGCTATATCCCTGAAAAAACATTAAAGAAGAGCTTTTTTTACATCCATATGTATCGATATTGTCCTGGACCTCCGCAGTTTGTGGAAAGCGAGGATGCAGTACAACAACGCAGATATCGACGTGCGATCTACACGTGAGGACTTCATTGAAAGTATCATACGGTTCAGATAAGCGTAATGAGCACTTCCTGACAAGCCACTATGGAATGAAGTGTTAAATCAAGTGGTGCTGTTGAAAACATTTTAAACCTGCCACGTCAGTAATTGTGCTGCTGACGGGTTTTCTCATTATGCTTTCTACATGTACCATACAAAAGCCGGCAATAAAGAAAAAAGTTCTGTGGGAAAATACCTTATATCAGCACTAAATCCTGTGTTCGAATCCAAAGAGTGCAATTTTAGAAATCCTTTTCTAAATTCACAACTCAGTTCTATTACTAATAACATTTCTGGGGGTACCCCTTTAGTTTACATAATATGATTTATTTGATTCTTAACGCCAGCAAAACTAGCTATCAATATACCCATAAGGGGACGGTATGAGAATAGTTACACTATGCAATTGCCATCCCCGTATTCAGTTGTGACATCATTGAGTATGTATCATTTTTAGGTTGCGTTCAGAGACATCTCTCCGCAAATCTGCTTTTAGCTCGCTAAGAGACAACCAGTGAGAAGAACGAAGTTGCGGGACCCTTCCGTTGAGACAGTATTACGCTGCGCTGATGTCCAAGTTACCTTAATCAAAGGAGCAATAAGGCCACAATAAATGCAGCAAATGATTTACGATTTCTATAATAAGTAATGCTTACCCAGAAAATGATTTTATTGATAGTATATTTTAGTTTGTGAACCAGGCTGTATGTTCGATAAACGTAAGGCGTTACTTCCTTTTCGTTGTTTTATTTTTATTGTCGCACCCGGCACTTCCGTTGCTGGAGTTTTAGGGGAACGGCAATATGCCTTAACTGGTGCCTCTCTGCAACAGCTGTATGATAAACCCTGTTTCTTTCTGTGCTCATAACCCTGTCATCTCACCTTTAGATCCAAGGCATCGCAGGGTACGTGTGTTAAATAAAAGCTATATAGAAGCACAACGACATTCTTCTCGAAATGAACGCTCCATTGACTGTGCAGAGACACATAAATCGTTTATTACAAGAGCAGCCCGAAGCAGTAGTTGAGGCAAGCCAGCATTTTATAAAAGCGTTAGAGATAATTACACTCTTGATATAATTACATCTATTAAATCGCTTTTGTAAAGCAACGCTCTACTGAGCGGAGGGTGGCGGCTGGGAAAACAGCAAATAAAGTTTTCGGCAGTATTATCTTCCTGTGCATTTTCCAGGCTAACCAAAAAGTCAAGTTCGCGCAGTTTCTTCCTTCTGCACCGTTCAGTCAACAATGGAACGATTGGTAAAAGCTACTCTCCAGTGCTACAGGAAGGCACAATGGTATTGCGACAACCACACATGGACATTGCTGCATTGCAGGCGCGATGTGAAAACTCAGTGTCTAACTCTATGACAGGAGCCATGCGGTTTGAGGGCTTGCCTAGCACTCCTTGTTGAAGCTTGTCTAAAACAGGGTGGATTTACACGATTTTTACGATAAATGTATTTTCCTCTACGCATTGCTTTTGAGTATTTAAAAACCGGAAGCGGCTACAAATTCTGGTTTTAATGTTTCCACCGATAAGATAACTCGTGGTAATTCAGATAACGACACTTTCTGAAGACATCCCAAAAACCTCCAAAATAATATCGGGATAAAGAAAGTTGTTCCTTCCTTCCTTCCTTCCTTCCTTCGAAAAGAATAGAAACTCGAGATCCGGTCCTTGATCTGTTTTCTTTACGTAGAACGCCAAGAGCAGTAAAATGTAAGCAAGTAGGCAGGAATAATAATAATAATAATAATAATAATAATAATAATAATAATAATAATAATAATAATAATAATAATAATAATAATAATAATAATAATAATAATAATAATAATAATAATAATAATAATAATAATAATAATAATAATAATAATAATATTAATAATAATATTATTATTATTATTATTTCTTTTTTTTTCTTCCTTTTTTTTTGTTTTTTTTTTCAAGATGGCGCCCAGTAAGGACGCATGTGCGCTGTGCTCCCGCCCGTTTTTTGGCAAGCAGCAGTTTTTACGATGTGCCGACTGTGCGAAACGTGTTCACACGAAGTGCGTCACCTGGGCGGATGACGAGCTGCAACTTCTGAAGTCCGGCTCTCGGCCATTCTTGTGTAATTTGTGTGCGTCGTCGTCGTCTGACGGTGTTAGTCTTAGCGACGGTGGTGCTAGAGTCCCTGGTGCCCCGCTCCTGCCCAGCCACCCGACCGGTTTTCCCCCTTCAGCCGCGACCGGCGAACATGGCGGTGAGTTTGCCTCGCTACGGGCTCTCCTCCTCGACGCGCTTGAGGGAATCTCTTTTCTGAGCGATGAGGTTGCCCAGCTACGGGAAGAGAACGAGCGCCTTCGTGTAGAGAACTCGCGGGCTTTCGTACAACAAGCCGAGGTTATCGCCTCTTTACGTGCCGATGTTCGCGGCCTACGCCAGGAGCTTGTGCGGTGCGCTGCTTCGCAGTGTGAGCGTCCTCTCGTCGAGCGTCCTCTCGTTGTCTCCGTGGGCAATCCTACCCGTGAGGAGCAGCCATCTGTGGACTACTCCGCCGCTCTTCATCGAGGGATGACTCCTGGAGATATTCCCTGTTCATCTTCTGCCTCTGCTCCTCGCCGTGCGGTTGACTTACCCAGTGAGATGAAGAAGCACCGAAGTCGAGCCATTACTGGCGCATCGAGCTCATCTGTCCTGAACGTTGCCATTTACCAAAAGAAGCGTCCGAAGACTATTTTCGTCTCTAAACTCAGTCCCGATACTACATCGGTAGACCTTACCAACCATCTAAAATCAGTGAATATTACTCCCATTTCCTGCCGGCAGCTGAAAACAAGGTACGACTCCTACTCGTCCTTCCATATTGAAGTTGATGAAGAATCCTACAGTAAGCTTGTTGAGCCTTCGATGTGGCCGATGGGTTGCATATACAAGGACTTTCGTGGGAAGCTTTACGACGATATGCTTCATCCCTCTGAACTGACGCAAAATTGCAGTGGCCCCTAATTTGGATATCTATTATCAAAACGCCCGAGGTCTTCGGACTAAGGGATCAGAATTTTTTTCTAGCGTCTTGTCCTCTTGTTATACCGCTGTTGTGGTTACCGAAACCTGGCTGTCAAGTGATATTCCTTCCAATGATTTCTTTCCAAATAATTACTCTGTTTTTCGTAGCGACCGCCCTGAAACAGGTCCCAAATCAAGAGGAGGTGGAGTGCTCATTGCTATTGACAGTTTTGTGAAGTGTGTTCGACGTTCCGATCTGGAAACTGTTGAAGAATGTGTGTGGCTCGAGCTCACTTTAAATCGACATGAAAAACTTTTACTTGCAGCTTTCTACATTCCTCCGAATCTACCTCCTTCAGCCTATGATGATGTTCTGCTCACAATCGAACATGTTATAACCCGTCATAGCAAACACAAACTTCTTATTTTAGGTGATTTTAATACTCCTGGTATCAACTGGAACTCACTTATTTCTTCTCACAACAATCATTACATATTAAGTAAGTGTAACGCTCTACTTGATTTCATAGCCTTTAACTCTTTGCAGCAACACAATTTCATTGAAAACTGTTGCGGTAATATTCTTGACATCTGTCTATCGAATTTTGAAAGTGTTCGAGTCTCGAGTTCGGACATACCGCTGACTCGCTGTGACAAATTTCACCCTCCGCTTCTAGTTACTACTGCTGTCTCTGCCTCACCTTCTACTAACTCAGATCGGGTGGGGAATTCGCCCCGTTTCGCGTATGCACGTGGTGATTATGTCGGTCTTTTCAATTTCTTCTCTTCCGTCGACTGGTCCCTTTTAAATGACATTAATGATTCAGATGGACAAGTCAGTCGCTTTACAGAAATAGTTCTTGATGGTATGCGTCGGTACATACCTTTGCATACTCCTACGCGTAGGAAGTTCCCTTCCTGGTTTTCAAGGGAACTAATAACGGCGTTAAAGCTCAAGGAACGGGCCCATCGTAAAGCGAAACGCCCTGGGTTTCACAATTGGGCAGATGAGTTTCGCCGTGTGCGTTCTCTTTGCAAACGCTTATACAAGCGGGACTACGACTCCTATCTTGAGTCTTTAGAGAGGTATGCCTCAAATCGTCCTAGTCAGTTCTGGCGTTACGTTCGCAAGCGTTCCATTAAATCAGATTTAAGTATCAGCTTAGTTGACTCTCAGGGTTCGGAAATTCGGGATGTTGCCGACAGTTTTGCACAACATTTTTCCTCCGTTTACAAACATCCACATTGTGATTCCGTTTGCCTCCCATCTGGTGCACTAATTCCATTCTCTTTGACGAGGAGTTGATAACTGAGAGTCTTAAGCGTCTGAGACCATCTTTGTCTCCTGGACCTGATGGCATTCCAGCTGCCATAATAAAAGCCTTCAGTTATATCTTCGTACCAGTACTGAGTGCCATATTTAATAACTGTTTAAAAAATGCTGCCTTTCCTCGCGTGTGGAAAATGGCACGCGTGTTTCCTGTCTTCAAGTCTGGAAACAAAACTGATGTTTCCAATTATCGTCCGATTTCTCTTCTATGTGCAACCTCTAAGCTTTTCGAATTAGCTTTGCACAGCGTACTTTCCTTCCATCTCAAACATATCATAGTACCGAATCAACATGGCTTCATGTCGGGTCGCTCTACTGCCACCAACCTAGTCACGTTTATGACGTATGCCTCTGCAGCAGTCCTTCAGAGGGGTCAGGTTGACACTGTGTACTGTGATATGAGCAAAGCTTTCGACGTTGTTACTCACTCACTACTTCTTGAAAAACTTCTACTCTCTGGCGTTGAAGTCTCTCTCGTAGCCCTCCTACGCAACTATCTCCTTGATCGCTTCTGCTTTGTCAGTGTCAATGGACAGACTTCTTTCGTTTACCCTGCAACGAGTGGAGTTCCTCAAGGTTCAGTACTAGGCCCGCTTCTCTTCTCCGTTTTTATTAATGATGTTTCCTCGGCGATAAAGAACTCCTCGTTTCTTCTTTATGCTGATGATATAAAAATATTCAAGGTAATACATTCTTTTCAAGATTGCGTGTTGTTGCAATCGGACATATCTGCTTTTTCTGATTGGTGTGCGATGAATCGACTTACCCTCAATTCTTCCAAAACTAGGGTTGTGTCCTTTACTCGTAAAACACATAGCTTTCTCTACCATTATTCTGTCAATTCTGTGCTGTTGGATAGGGTTGATGAAATTAATGACCTTGGTGTACTTTTTGACCGCACCCTCAGCTTCTCCTCTCACACTAAACGCATTGCTCAGCGGGCTATGCGCACACTCGGATTCGTTTGCAGACTTTCGAGAGAGTTCCATACTCCACTTCCGTTCCTAAAACTGTACCTGTCCATATGCCTCCCGGTCTTGGAGTATGCGTCGGTTGTTTGGAATGGCACTTGCAAATCGAACTTGGACAAGGTTGACAGAGTACAAAAAAAATTTTTACGGATATTTCATTATCGCTTTCCTTTCGCAACTTCCCCCTCTCGCTCCACCAGGAGCGCCCAACTTAATCTTCCTTCCCTTCACTGCCGTCGTATCAGACTTGATATCATATTTCTGTACAAACTCCTTCATGGCCACATTATGTGCCCTCAGCTCTTAGAGTACATCCTACTGCGCGTTCCGCGAAAGAGCATGAGGGAATTCAGACCATTTCAGGTTTCTCCTCTTCATTCCCACTCCCCTCTGGACAGGATGCAGTGGTTATTTAACTCTTTTTGTCCTCACCTTGACATCTTCCAAAACTCGCTCTGTTCATTTACATTGGATGTTCGTAGCGTTGTATTCTAAATAGTACTTTATCACATATAACTCCCACTTTCTAGCCTTAAATTGTATTTACTTCACTTATTGCTTTTTCTCCTGTTCAATGCTGTCTGTATCTTGAACTACTTTTTATCCGTTTCTTGCTTATATTTCAACTTTAAACTTTATATTCGAATCTTACTGTCCCTTGTTCAATTTTACTTCTTTATTGTATTATTCTGTATTTCTAGCCTGTGTTTTAAGTACCATGCACTTGTTGCGCCTGGAATGGTTGTTTATTTTATGTATATTTCTATATTACTATAATCAATGTCAGTTATCTGTTTTTTTTTTCTCTTCTACCTACCGTTCTTTTTTTTTTTCTTTATTTCCTGGTGTGCTAAAAAATTCTCTCACTGTGTATATAAGTGATGATACTCGTTGTTTGCTTAATTTCCGTGATACTTTTCGTCTCAGTTTCATTTCATGTATTATTTATTTCTTTTTTTTGTGTTCTCTCTGTGTGTGTAAACATGTTTGTGCTTTTTCATTTTTTTTTGTGCTGCAGCACAAAGACCACATGGTTGTTCCTGCGCACATTAAATAAAGGTTGATTGATTGATTGATTGATTATTGCTATTCGACAAAATAATAGACAAAACGAAGTGGGCTGTTGTTGTGGCTGTAGGAAGAAGGAAAAAAATGCACGGGCCTGCTACTGGCACTGTAGCTGAGCCCCGTCCGCTGCCTGATTGATTTTACTGATTAATTTATAGGAATGCAAAGGCGCGGTAACTGTCTCACTTGTTTTGCGTGGACACCTCAACCGCGCCGTAAGCGAAGGAAGGAAGGTGGGTGTGAAATTGCAATTAGAGAAAGAGGCGCCATAGGGGAGGGCTTCGGAGTAATTTCGACCACCTGGGGATCTTTACCGTGCGTCGACATCGCACAGCACACGGACGCCTCTTCGTTTCGCCTCCATCGTAACTCAGCCGCCGAGGTCGGGTTCGAACTCGGGTACTCCGGCAGAGTGCACCACCCCGGCGGGGCTACCCAGCTCCGCTGCCTGATTGATTGATTTATAGGAGAGGAAAAGCGCGGTAACTGTCTCACTTGTTTTCTGTGGACACCTCAACCGCGCCGTAAGGGAAGGAAGGAGGGCGGGAGTGAAAGTGGAAAGAGAGAAAGAGGAGCCATAGTGGAGGGCTACGGAGTAATTTCGAACCACCTGGGGATCTTTAACGTGCGCTGACATCGCACAGCACACGGACGCCTGTCCGCTTCGCCTCCCTCCGCTGCCTCATGAGGACAGGAGGGAAAGTAGAGAAGAAAGCAAAAAGAAGAGTGAAAACCGCGCGCAACAGCCGTCGTCCACCTAAGCGGTGGCGGTTGCAATGACGGCCTACAACAGATAAACATTCAGTTGCTGGCTAGTCCGAGCCGCAAGCGGCGTTGACCTATCGTCCCAGCCCCGTAGGGTCAGGGACTGCCACCCTTCACCACACCCTGCTTTGCACCCTACGGGGCTGGAACTGATAGGTCAACGCCTGTTAAGGCCGCTTGCGGCAGGGGCTCGCCTGCAACTGCAATTTTATATCTTGTAGGCCATCATTGCACACGCTACTGTTTTGTTCGTGGACGACAGCTGTTGCGACGCTTGGGAAGACCGAACACCCACCTGGACAGACCGATCACCAGGGAAGAAGTGTTCGCTGCCATAAAGGTATGCACGTGCAACACGGCGGCGGGTGCAGACAAGATCCATAATGCACTCATACGCAACCTCAGCGACGGGGCAGTCGACCAATTGACAACCTTCCTCAACGGGCACTGGGCCGCAGGAACGGTTCCTGAAGAGTGGAAGCATGCAGAGGTCGTAATGATCCCAAAACCGGGTAAGAAACTCCAGATCGAAAACCTCCGACCTATCTCACTCACCTCCTGCCTAGGCAAGCTCTACGAGCGTGTCGTTACTCGGAGGCTCCAAAATTACATGGAGGATGAAGACCTGTACCCCCACAGCATGTTCGGCTTCCGAGCTCACCTCTCCACGCAGGACGTCCTCATATAACTCAAAGAGGAAGTCCTCACCAATGTCCCCAGCGCTGGCGAGAACGCGGTCATGGCCCTTGATATTAAAGGGGCCTTTGACAACGTTAGCCATGCGGCTGTAATGGAAAGACTCGACAACCTCCACTGTGGCGAGAAGATTCACAGCTACGTGAAGGCCTTTCTTTCCAACCGAACTGCAACGGTTGGGCTCGGAGACCTTCGCAGCGATAAATTCTCGACCCCCAACAAAGGCACACCTCAAGGGTCCGTCATCTCGCCACTACTTTTTAATGTGGCTATGATCGGACTCGCTAGACAACTTGAGAAGGTCGAAGGCATACAGCACGCCATGTACGCTGACGACTTCACGGTTTGGGTTACCTCTGGATCGCTCGGCCAGAAAGAAGAACGGCTGCAAGCAGCGGCTACCTGCGTAGAAGAATATGTCCATGCACGAGGTCTCGCCTGCTCCACAGAAAAATCCGAACTCCTGCGAGTTCACAAAAGGGAAACACAAAGAAGGGACCCTCAATGTCTCCCTCGAAGGAAAGCTACTTCCCGAACGAGACAAGATACGAGTCTTAGGAATGTGGCTTCAGAACAATCAGCGATGCAGCCATACGCTCGGCCTTCTCAAGCAATCGACCACTCAGGTCGCCAGGATGATCACGCGTGTGTCGCAGAAGCGGAGCGGTATGCGAGAGGGGGATACCCTGCGCCTGGTTCAGCGCCTGGTACTCAGTCGCGTAGGCTACGCCCTCCCGTATTTCAACCTCAACAAAGGAGAAGTGGAAAGTGCAGATATCATCATCCGCAAAGCTTACAAGACAGCCCTGCACCTACCAATGAACACCTCTAACGCAAAACTGCTAGCTCTTGGCGTTCACAACACCTTCGAAGAGATCAAAGAAGCCCAACTGGTCACGCAGATAGCCAGGCTCCAGCAGACTCCTACGGGGCGCTCGCTTCTTAGGCGACTGGGGCTAGGTGCAACTGCGGAAATCGAGAACCGTACTGTGAGCATACCGGACGCAATTCGCCAGACGCTAAAGGTTAGCTCCCTTCCCCGGAACATGGACCCCAACTTGCATGTGGCCCGTAGAGCAGCCCGGGCGAAGTATGTACAACTAAATTTAGCTACAAGATCCACCACGGTATACACGGACGCGGCTTCGTATACAGGAAGCTCACATAATAGCGCCGTGGCGGTAGCTATTGATTCCAACCTAAAGGAACTAGCTAGCGCCTCAGTCAGGGAATGCACGGTAACCGAAGGGGAGGAGCTGGCCGTTGCTCTTGAGGTGGTAGTAGCCGGGTATCGATGCAACACGTCCCTTACCATTCTTACAGATTCTAGAGAAGCGTGCCGTAACTACATGAACGGTCGCATAGGTCGCGCCGCCCTCAGGCTCCTCCATAGCACGACCCCATCAAAAGTCAAACACAACATCTACTGGGTGCCAGGACACACCGGCATAGCGGGGAACGAACGCGCCGATCAGGTAGCTCGAGGGTACACGAGCCGAGCTTCCTCCCAATCGGACGATCTACCCGAGCGAGTCGGCCCTACGTACTCCGACATTCTTAACTACTATAAGGGGGTACGGATCCGCTATCCGCCGCCTCATCGGGATCTAAAACAACAAGAGGCCGTGTACTGGCGAAGACTGCAGACAGGAACATTCCCTAACCTGCATACCCTGAGCAAAATTTACCCGTCACAATATCGAGACACCTGCCCATGGTGTGGTAGCAAACCTTCGCTATACCACATCACGTGGCAATGTAAAAATAACGACAGCTTTCGTAAAGACCCGAGTGCGGAACAGTGGGAGAGCCGGCTCTCCAGCGGCGATTTGGATTGCCAACTAGGTTTAATCCAGCACGCCCAGCGAGCAGCGAAGCTCAGCGGAGCCCTGGAATAGGGGCACCGACCCTGTGAGAAGACGGAAGATGGAACTCTTCCGCTACTAGCACAAGACCCTCGTAGAGAAACTAACGTATTTCCTATCCTATCAGCCTGATTATACCCACTGCAGGGCGAAGGCCTCTCCCATATTTCTCCACTTAACCCGGTTCTGTGCCAGCTGCATCCACTTGACCCCTGCAAACTTCTTAATCTCATCCGCCCACCTAACTTTCTGCCGCCCCCTGCTACGCTTTCCTGTATCACGGGCCTGTAAACACGAGTCAACTGAGGGGTGCATCTCTGGGCCAAAAGGGGTTGCACAAAAGAGGCGGGAGGGGGCGAGCACCAGGCTTCTAATATATGTGTCGGCGGGCGCTACCAAACGTTCCCTCCAACAGGGGTCACTAGCGTATTTGCAGGGCAACATGGTTGTCTCGCTGGGTTGCCACCAAAAGTTACTCAGCTCCGACGCGATGCAACTTGCATCATGCTGCGCGCCATGGCTCATGCGCAGGCACATCGCACAATCCCTACGGCGCGTGAGACGACAGGACGTCGAGTAGCCAGGTCCTTCTACTGTGTCGGCCGAAGAAACACGCCCTATCCGGTGGGCTGAGTTGGAATGGAAGAGAAAACGCAGTAAACATGAACACGTCTTTAATGTCAGTACACCCTACACGATACCAAAATTGAAACTTAGAGCAAAAAAATTAAATTAACGTTGCTTTCGCCAGTCTAACTGCGCTTAACCTGAGCTGAAACCTGCTTATTTTAAAATACACGACCATTATGTGCAGTAAAACACAGTTACCTTTGAAATCACATATTCGAACCCAGCTTTAGAGAACTCTGGTGCAAAGTTTGCTATGCGAGTCTTCAACATTTTGTGCGCTTCCTACCTTCCCTTTAGACCAGTCGTGCGTACATTGTGTCCTAAATGCAGCAATTCTGGTTTGTTATCCAGGCGGAAACGTACGGTGAGGCGCTGTTTCTGTGGTGCTGGCAGACGCGCTTTTATGTTGTGAGGGGGAGGATACTTGAATGCCTATCGTCCTTTATTAGAACCCCCCTTCAATTGTTTTCCCCTCTCTAAGAAATCATGGTATTGAGTTTATTAAGTATATGTACCCTATAGTGTTTTGTATAGTGCTTTAGTCTGCACGTGTTGTGCGTTTTTGCATGTATGTATGTATGTACCCAATAAATTTTCTTTGCAGATGTATTTGAGTTGATTATGTATAAGTACCATATAGTTTTTTGTGCAGTGATATTGGTCTGTGAAATTCTTTTTGTAGTTGGTACACATTTAGCTGAGTAATGTGTCTCTTGATATGCTAGGTTTGTACATTTGAACTGAAACAAGTTTATTGCGTAACCAATGTGACACCCAGATTGTGGCACTGCAGAAACCTATGCATGGTGTTGATATTTCTGATCCCCTTTGCGACGCTGGCGCAATGTTTAGTCTTTTAGAGCACAGCTATGTGGCGCCCGTTCATGGGTTTCGCGTCGTCGTCCCTCGTAACCGCCCCTACTTTCACTCCCACCTTCCTTCCTGCCATTACAGCACGATTCAGGTGCCCAGAAACATGTGACAGATACTGCGCCTTTCCATTTCTGTGAACCAATTATGAAAGGCACGCTTCACACAAGGTACACACTGCAAAGATGATTCATGATTCATGATTCATGATTCAGATGATGAACCACAGGGTAAAATGTGCCATATTTTGATGTAGTTTGCGTATATACAACTAGTTCACCATAGTTAAAAAACCCTTCGCGTTTCAAAATATGTCCGAATAGCATCGTTGCATCATTAAGCTGATGGGCGCCCATTCCTGGGTTTCCGACATCGTCGCCGTCGGCAGCGCTGTCGTGTTGTCCCTCGTAACGAGCTCCACAGCTGGAGCAGCGCGCGCTACTCCCCCCTCCTCTCTTTCCAATTTGTATGAGATGAGATTTTTACCTTTTTGTTTATCCATGACATGAGTGTGTAGCGAAAAAGGACGAAAGACACAGAAATGGGACGTAATAAAGGCGCTAAATTCCGAATAAAAGGAACTAAGGCGATCCGAAGGCCAAACGTGACACCTACCGACTAACAGGCGCATGCGTCCAGAACAACCTGTAAAAAAGAATAGACGGAACCGGTGATGCCAGCTCACGTTTGAGCAAGGAGAGAGATGGCTTGCTGAGAAATTTATCATTCAATGCGGCGATCTGTGGTGCTGCTATACTCCCACAGGATAAATGATCTTGGTGTTTAGCCACAATCGAGCACTTGTCCAAAAACGGTACACAACAACAACAACACTAGCAGTCCCCATCCAGATTACTGCCAGTAAATGTGTTCTATTGCTTTTGTGGGCGCGAATCCTTTCATTCAAGCAATTCCCGGACTGGCCAACGTACTGATTATCACAATAAAGTGGTATGTTGTAAACTCTGACAATCTTTGGTGCTTAGTGATGCATCGCTGCTTATGGGGACGGTTATCGGGGGGCAAGCCTTTTTTGCTTAGGGTAGTAAGTTTTTCAGTGGATGAAACGATCACGCGAACATTCGCTTTCTGCCCAATTTTCTTAAGATTCCGGTACAGCCAATGAATGTAGGGAATGACGGCTAATTTGCCTTTCGTTCTTTCTGATGGCACAGACGGCAGTTGCTGTCCTGGACACTTCATTTTAACGCGGTAGCGTTTAGGAGCTCGTGTCGCAGAAAAGCCGGTGTCGTCGGCGTCCAGTGAGCGATAAATCCCAGCATGCACTTCATAAATAAACATGCACTTCATAAATTAAAAGCAACTTCCAAGATGGGCTGGGTGGGAATCGAACCAGGGTCTCCGGAGTGTGAGACGGAGACGCTACCACTCAGCCACGAGTTCGATGCTTGAAAGCGGTACAAAAGCGCTTCTAGTGAATGCGATATTGCCTTAGAAACGTGCCGTAGAACGTTATAATGCGGTGTATATCGGTAATTATGAGCATGTTACTTACAGAAGTCGCAGTTACACGAGTAGCGAAGTACGTTTCCGCTACAGTTCTTCTGCGCTCTGCGCACATGCAGAGCCATCTTGTGGCAAACACAGAAGAACCCCTCCTCGCAATGTGCGGCGCTGCCCCGACACGTGGCGCGCCACTCGTCCCTGACGTTTCGCTGTGCACCCTCACGGGCTGTAGAATCAAGCGTCTTTCCTTTCTTTAGATCACTATATTCGTTCACCCGCTTCTCCCCTTCGGGCCGCGCGGGTACCGGTGCGAGGATGCCTCAATACCCTTGCGTTTAATAAGTTTTCTCGACGATTTGCAATAACGCTATCGCGTTCCACTCTTGAAGGCGAAGCTTAAGCGTCCTCCAAATTTTCATTATGGTTTCGGAGACAGTAACATACGTCAGCTGGGTAGCCTGCTTCGAGGTACCTTAGAATTTTTTCGTCAAAGCGTTGACTCATGAGGGGGGGGGGGGCGGGCACGACTTCTCCAGACAATGTTTTCAGCAGATGGCGCTTATTTGTAAGGGCGCAGAGGTTTGCTCGCACGAGAGTAAAGAACTAACAGAAGTGGGTACCTAAGAATTTAAAACACACATCAAGAAAACGGCTCTCTCGTTTGATGGGCATATCGTTGCCAGTTGGAGTAGTGAAAAAGATCCGTATATTGGCTAAAATACCGGAAGTCACCTGCTCTAAGCAAGATGGCGTACAATCAACAAGAAAAAAAGTACGGCCGATTTGCATACTTAATCATATGCCAAGAAGGTGCTTAGCAATGCTTATCGATTGTACTTGCTACGCGAAGCAAGCGCGTGGCTTGGCCGCGTCCTCAGCTTTCCTTAAATCACCTTCAGAAATGAATGAGAAAAGGTACAATGTACCTCTTTACAATGCACTGCTCTGCGGCCGAAAGGTATTGGGTGGGATCATAGCGGGAGAAAAAGAGAGAGGGAAACGCGCTTAAAGGCAAGCGCTAATTAAAGCACAAGCTTCTTCATGATGCCGCGAGTGGCTCGGAGCCGAGATACAGGGAGCACCGCGCGTGCACGTCTGCTGTTTGTGAAGGCTTAGGAGTGACTGATGCGAGGGGAGAAATGCCGATGTTGAGGACGCGCAAGCGACACACTACTGCTCACTTCGGAGTAACACACGCTTGTGCAACGCTGTCCAGTTACGGCCGCCACGTCTGCAACTGACATGCCCCTCTCTCACTGTCTTACTCTCTCACTGGGTGCATCTATGCGGCTACTCCGCCCACTCAGTGTTAAGTCGCGTGAGGTGGGCGTCGCCACTTTCCCTTCCTCCTCTTCAAGTTGAAGGAGAGACGGATGGACGGAGAGAGAGAGCGCAGCTGCTGTTGCGGCCGCTCCGCCTCCTGAATGCTGAGCCGCGCGACGCGTGCGTCACCCCCTTCTCTCTCTCCCCTTCAAGTTCACGAAGAGAGAGAGAGAGTGAGCGGCTTAAGACAGACATTGGCGAAATCCGTGATGCCGGCTAGTAGTACTACGCACTAAAAATTAAACATTCAACAAATCTAAAGGTTTTTGACCACTTGGGGGCTGGTAAGGCGATCCTGGATGCTCCTGTCAATATGCAGTACGTACAGACTACTAAAGGCGGGATTCACACGAGACGCAATGCATATACCCTGTTTCTGAATGTGAGGAAATACTTGTCAATCAGTGAATAGATAAATGTGCAATAGTTCTATTGGCAAGGCATTCCTCACATTCAGAAACAGGGATTATACATTGGGTCTTCTCTGGCTCCGTACTTAGTGGTCTGTACCTGGAACTTGCTAACAGGATTCTCTGGGATCGCCTTACCAGCACCAAGTGATTACAATAATTGGAATCTTTAACTTTATCATAGATTTTTCGGTACAGAACACACTACTGGGATAAAATTGCGCCAGAAAGAAACCCTGTTGGAGATTACTGACACAGAGAGTTGCTAGCAAATTTGACAACTGCGATGTAAGCAAGTTTCTACTTACATGCAGTGCCATATATCAACTTAGGGCGGTGCGGTGCGGCTCACTCAGTCATCTTATACGCTAGCCCGCTGCTCCGGCATCACAGGCCTCAATTATCTCTATATATTTATGAAGTAATGCTGTTGAGAATAAGGCAGTGTCATGTGTAAACTATCTATCTATCTATCTATCTATCTATCTATCTATCTATCTATCTATCTATCTATCTATCTATCTATCTATCTATCTATCTATCTATCTATCTATCTATCTATCTATCTATCTATCTATCTATCTATCTATCTATCTATCTATCTATCTATCTATCTATCTATCTATCTATCTATCTATCTATCTATCTATCTATCTATCTATCTATCTATCTATCTATCTATCTATCTATCTATCTATCTATCTATCTATCTATCTATCTATCTATCTATCTATCTATCTATCTATCTATCTATCTATCTATCTATCTATCTATCTATCTATCTATCTATCTATCTATCTATCTATCTATCTATCTATCTATCTATCTATCTATCTATCTATCTATCTATCTATCTATCTATCTATCTATCTATCTATCTATCTATCTATCTATCTATCTATCTATCTATCTATCTATCTATCTATCTATCTATCTATCTATCTATCTATCTATCTATCTATCTATCTATCTATCTATCTATCTATCTATCTATCTATCTATCTATCTATCTATCTATCTATCTATCTATCTATCTATCTATCTATCTATCTATCTATCTATCTATCTATCTATCTATCTATCTATCTATCTATCTATCTATCTATCTATCTATCTATCTATCTATCTATCTATCTATCTATCTATCTATCTATCTATCTATCTATCTATCTATCTATCTATCTATCTATCTATCTATCTATATATATATATATATATTCTATTGCTCTGGCTGATACTGAAACGCTGTCCATCCTGACTTCGATATCAGACATACAAGGCCTTTTGACGACCAAGGAGCAGCGCACGGCCAGAGTGCTATGCGTCGCCCACAACACTATTGGGTGGTGCCGGTGCGTTAACTTGGTGGCATCGGGTGTTGCACATACCCGAGGCAAATTTGTGTATTTTTTCGTGATGAAGCTAAGAGCAGACCTTTCTTGACGTTTGTCCTATTTAATTACCAACACGCCCCACAAACGAACTGATATTTTAAAGACGGGACGGTAAAATAGAATGACGTTGCTGCACCATAGGTCAGTACTCAAAATTTCCACGCGTCCTAGTTTATGTGTTGCTCCTGGGACATGATTCAGAGCAGAAGGGTACGGTTGGTACAATATTAAATCAAGCTAGCTGATGCGCTTTTCGAAATAATGGGACCGATTCTCACTTTGTGTTCAGAGCGCCGCCGCATTCTCGGTTAACGATTCGAGCCGAAGCACAAAGCGGGGTTTACGCATGTAGTATTCTAGCACACAACATTCTCAGCTACCGGAATCGTTTTCGGGACGTCGTAGCACTCGTAGCTGAAGCGAGTGGCAGTCTCTAGCGGCTTGTCACTCCGTAGTTGTGACCACGGTGGTTGGGACGTATGATTTCAAGATAATTAGTTAGGAATGTCATTGTACACAAAAATCAATGAGTGCGCGCCTTTCAAATACATCACTGTTTTCAAAACAATTAATATTCTTGACTTCGTTCCAAAGATTTATGAGCGAGTGCTCAAAAGCAATCATTCCGCACACTGAAAAGGCTTATAGTGACCTTTCCAGCCATTTCATAGCCCCTTTAACTGCTGCGTGCTGCAACAGCAATGACGATGAAGCCAGTGGAAAGATTAAGAGCACTCGCTGTAACATCCTACTGGTACCACCATTCACTGTCTTAATCGCACAGGGTGCTAACAGAGTTTAAAGACTTCGAAATCGTACTTGAAAAACCGTGTCCTGTATGAGCTACTTATATCTCTAGCATGACCAATCCTCCTTTCCATGTAAAAGCACTCCAGAAATGAAACCTCATCGTCAGCCTTGCATACTCCTAAAATTGAGGTTAAGATGACATTCGATGTATTTTGTTTCGTCATATCGTGCATCGGTAAGTTCAGTAGAAAGTATAGGTTCCTAACCATGTGAATTTCTTCCAGTTTTATAAGAGCCCCATACAGGCTATCGGCTCAACTTTTGAAAACAGTGTGCTTATCCTACTTGCACTCTCCCACAATTGCAGTTCTTGTACTTCTTCGGGTGTATTTTTAAGGTGGCATGTACAAAGCATTTTTCTTCCCTCCCCACCCCGCCCTCGTGCCCTCTCCGGCACTGGGGCTACGTTTGTGACAGACAGCTTAATTGTGGTTGGGTAGAAGACATCTCACTATCCTATCACACTGAAAAACTAATACCACAGATACTATAGTTTTTTTCCGCGCCGAGCAAAAACTAGTATCTGTGACATTAGTAACTGCCGTGTGATAGGATTGCGAGATGCCTCCTGGGCACTCACCTTGTATAAATAGATGTACGTGCATGTAATAAACATTCAGTTGAACGTTAGCTCATGTATTGTCTTCGTGTTTTCCGTGTATCCGACCGCTACAGTTTTCATCATTAGAATAGGTACACGGGGCCTAATTTTTACTTTCTGAAATACAGAGTACAAAACGTTTTCCCTAAATGCCTAATTCTCGGAAAATATTAGAAGAATGTAGTAACCTGTTTCATGCGTCCTTGTGTTTAATCACGGAAAATAAAAGCGTCTTGTTTGCCTTTAACTTTTAGAATCGGAAGATAACCTTATAATAGCTGTGTATGAGTTGTATAACAAGACATAATTTTCGAGGACCTTATAGGGCATCGATTGAAAAAAATGCAAAAAAGGCCGAAAGAAGGAGTTCAAAAACTTTCGGAAGGTGTTCTGACTTCGAAACAGAGCCCTGGCTACGTCCCTGCTGTATATTGTCAGGAGTATATACAGAGAAGTATAGTCACCTAATAATTTGCTATGTACTAACTTTTTATGAACTGATCTAAATACACAAGCGTAATGGTGCATTGACTTCGTGTTTACACATGTCCATACAGATTAAAAGTACGTACATTATTGAAAGAGTTCATGAGGCGTTAATACAGATTTTAAGGACTGTTGACGACCATTTTTGTGACGGTAAGAGCAAGAGATTTCGTATATCTATCTTCACGCTGAAGGTGGGAATGGTTTTTCACTGTCAACCACTGGGGAGTTACATAGCTTGATTTCATAGACATGAAATTGTTTGAGTGAAATTCACCCGTTATCCCCATGCAATATCGGCTGACGGAACGTTTAAGATGTTGACGCAGTGATAATCCATCCGACGAATGTGCACGGCGTTATAAGCGGTTTATTCGTTTCCACTGACCTTCCACTAAAAGAATGTAAAGAATCCCAGAGGTCTCAACGTTTTGAGATTATAGATTCATTATTAACAATTATGAAATATGAGAAATAACAACACGCTATTGCGTTAAGCATTGCAAATATTTCGCCTCATTATTGTTTTCGGCTTTGTATGTGCATTGTCTGAGTACAAAAAAAATTCAAAGCGTACTTACAGTTGGATTTCCGTGTTCTAATAACTTCCGCCCGTAGCCTAATAACACAAGAAAAGGCCGATACTGGTGACTCTTCCTTCAAGACATCATGCTGCATACCTTACGCTGCCGGCACGTGGGTGCCACGAGAGAAAATGGGAGTGAAAAGAATGCGTATTATTTGATTTTTGTTCGGACTGCAGGAAAAGTGGCTGTTTAGTTTTCATGTTCGCATTCGATGTTGATTCCATACGCACGAGCGATATCAGCTGAAGTGACTGCCTAGCTAAGCCATTCTGCTACAGAACCGCACGTAACGAAAATAAATTTAGCTCTCGCTGCCCACATTGCGGAGTAGGGGAAACGGAAAAGCTACTCGGCAGCTATGAGACTGTATTACCACTTAAAAAACCCAGGCGCTCAACCCTTTCCTGCCGCAGGAACCCGAAAAACTAATGTTACTCCCGGGTTTTCTCGTGTGGTTCCCTCGTTCACTGCATGCATATGTGAAATATTAAGCCCACATACCATGCCATACGATTCCATACCAGACTCTACTTACCGCACTGTATATTACTGCACTGTACCTAAACGTACCATATAACTACGCACTATAGAGTACCATAAGTCCTAATTACCTGTCATACCGCTCCCAAGCACTGATGATAATCTACGCTAAACATATAATGTCATGCCGTTAAAAACATGGCACGCAATAAACGCCTGCATATCTTACAATGGAAAACACTCAGAAAGCTTCCGAGCGTTTTTTCTTTTGCATAAAAATAGAGCTTGCTGACTGTACGCCACAATATGAGGCAAACATTATAGACAAATTACACATAATAATTTCTGACAGCCTAACAAAATGTCATCAGGTTATCTCAAATTTCCGAACATCTACACAGTATGTTTTTTCCACTTTAGCATGACAAAAAAAAAAAAGATTACAGTGCTGTATTCTGGTACGGAGATATTTGATCTTTAAGCGTCAGAAAACACTGCCACCCCATTGATCAACCTTCTGATAAGGTATCGTTTCTTTGGAAATTAATGTACTGAAGGCTTGAAGCTGTCGCATCGTTTGAACTGTTACTTCTCTATTGAGTTCCTATGCTGGGACGGATAACACTTCTATAATTTTTGCTAACATTACTATTTCGTTCCCATTATTTTTTTTGGCTTGTATATCAGTAAACAGAGCTAGTAACCATGTCGTTTTTTGTTTTCTCTTACGGCGAAGAACATGTGCGTGCGTATTTTCAATGATGCCAGTGAGAATCTGATCATTTAAAGCCTTTTCAAACACGTGATTAGATTAGTCTACTTGGTTAGGCAAACACCCAGTGGGCCAACCCTGGCATCCATTAATCAATATATAATGAATAGCCGCAGTTTAACATTGAATTTCTGGCCAATAATTGATGTGAACGTTAGGGGAACAAATATTGGGTGAGATTTACAATCCTTCACCATGTATTTTGAAGCAGGCTAGAACAAGACTAAGAAGATATTACCTAACGTCGGGTCTTCACATTTTTTTTTTACATGTATAGAGAGTGCGTGTTCTGAAAATAAGTGTGTCCCTTCCATGCAAGGGAAATATGCAGCAGGTAAGGTGCTGCAGAGCTAGCAATCATATATCTCAATGTTGGCCACATTTTCGTAGTATCTGAAATGCGACGCATGATTTCTTCCCCTCCCCTCTCCTCCCAGCAAATATTGACACGCGGCTTGATGGTAACCCCAGTATAAACCGTGCGCTCCCATATATTTCACTGTCGCTCCAAAATAAATAAGACAACAGAAACGAAACGAGTTAATCAAAACCTTTGAGATACTCAGTGTCAGCGAACCTCTTTGTCTAAATTGAGGCTCCTAAGCTTGCCGCGGATTACTTCTCCAGGAAGATATCGTATTGGTTCTTGTGCTAAATCATGATATTCAAGTCTCGTTTCACGCTGATTTACCTTGCCTTCTCGGTAACCATTAGAGAATGCTGCGTTTGACCCAGCAAATAATTAAAAATTCACACGGGGACTGAGTGAGCAATAATTTATGTTTAGAGGTATGAAGCATCTTTATCTTCAGCAATTATTAAATCGTATCTACTGATTGTGGGTCCTATGAACTTTTGCAGAGACCTTGATTGTTAGAGATTCGAGCTGTTTTGTATAAAAATTATTTTTATCGGTCATTTTGGAAAAGATAACAATGGCGGTGCCATCGATGTTTCCCATTACTTCAATAAACCGCAGTAAACTCAGTTCTACTACACTGCTAAACCGAATCAAAGCATCAATTCATAGTTGCCCAATTAGAAATATATACCTTTTAAAGAGAGGATACAATATCATCAGATATATATCATACTGCATATAAGATACTGAAGACCTTTAGGCTAGCCGATCTGCCAACCTCATTAGCAATTGCAGTAGAAAGGAGCTTGAGCTCTCAGCAATGTGTTGATGTCACTGGTTATGTTGAGGACTCCTTGCTTATATATTGGTCATGTTCGCACGAAGCGATGTGGAATGGACTCCATGGCGTATGCTTGGAAAATGGTCATTCCGATTGCCGTCATTATATTTTCTTTCGTTGAAGAAAATATTCGTCTGTAGATGCTTCACTTACCACAATTTGAAATATCGCAAAACATTTTGACGTATATAATAAAGCTTGTCCAAGTCTCCGTCGTGCGTGATAGCATGAACTGTGTTTGTTACGAAAGACCTCAAAAAGCTGACTTTGGGCCAGCAATCTGAGACTTGTTTTTCTTTGTGCAGTGAACATTTGCGGATTAAAATGAATAGTCCCAAATCCCTTGAAGCCAGTAACTAGAGGAATGAAATGAATATAGTGTTAGAGAGCGCTTGTCGATCTTGGGTGCAAATTTGGTTCGCATTCAAAGTGCTCTCTTGTGTAATGCTGCAGAAACGTCATCGCTTTACACAACTGAATTTCAAATTTTTTTGCGCAATCTGCTTAAAATACGTTTAGTTCATTTGTATTCAATACTGGCAACAAATTGCTTATACTCCACGAGGATCATAACATTCCAAATGCTCACAGTGGAAGTGCAAGTTCTGAAACGAAAGAACAATATTTGGTGCGCCCTTATGACATTTTTTCTTTTGAAGCAACGGGTAGTGTTTTGTGGTCTAGAGTCGTACAAATATTAACCACAATCTTGAATGAAGCATTGCGGTTATTATTCCAAAGTTAGCAGATTGTACGATGGAAAAATTATTCATCCCTTGATGAGGTCACAAGTCTCTACAAACCTTGAGAACTCTGAGGTCTTTCTTTCTTGACATGCCAGTCTACCTAAGAGAGCACCTAGCTTGCTTTAGTGAGACACACAGAGACAATTCCCAAAGGAAAGCTGTCGCATGATGGTATAAAAACTATATAGAAACAAGCAAAAAAAAAGTGTGGCCATTTCGGATATGCACTCAGCCTTACAATTCCTCAGGAACCTTGAAGAAGGCCAAATTGTAGGCTGCATTCAATGTCCATATTGTTACGAAGCGGTGATTCGATGATGACAGGAGACAGAACTTGACCGATTGCGATGGTAGATGACGTTTAAAGAATGTTCGCGGGCCTAGCGCGAACGTCGTGCCCGCGCCACTGCCCGCTTCTTCTTCCTTGTCGTCCGTAACAATATGTACAATACGTAAGGTAACTGTCAAAGGAAAGAAAACCTCTATAACCCACACGTTCTTGTTGCAGTGTGCAACCCAGATAACTCGATGGGCAACCAAAGGGGTGTCACTATGCGTAGAGCTAAGCTGGGAAACAAAATAGCGATGTCGGTCCGATGGGCGCTCGCCCAAATACGCGCTCACGAATGTAAACATAGACGTGCCTCCTCCATCGATGTCTACCACTTGGTCACTGAAGTTTTACCTTTCTTTTTGCGCTTCCAGCGGTGGAGTTGTTGCTGTCATTGAATATTTATCGCATGGCTGAAAACCCTCGTGTGCTTTGGCTTTTCTACGACCTGAAAAATAAAGGAGACCATTCGCTGGCCATTGTGATTTTATGCTCTAGTTTTCAAGCAGAAAATTTCACCATACCATCGCAAGCAGCTCAACAAGGTTTCCTCAGCTGCATACCCTTTTTACCCTTTTGGAAATTTTATCTGGTGAACCAAATAGGCAAATCTATGCGCACTTTAAAATAGCCTCTCTATTTCCGTTGGAACATTGAAATGGCGAAGTGATAGAATAAGTGAAACTTCTCCTGAAGACAAAGAATTGGGCTCTTTTCTACGCGTACAGTTCACAGTATTCAATGCAACAATAATTTAAAATGTTTAATCATTACAATCATTTAACCGCCCACATAAAAGAGCAGAGCAAATAGGTTTTTTTTTATTTTTTCTGATTAGAAGTGCAAAAGAGCAAAGCTAAGCCTGGATGATAGAAAGCAACCTGTGCCTTAAACTTTCAATAAAGGCAGCAATAGGAAGCATTCCGTGTTTTTTCCACGATCCGCGTTGTGCATTTGGAAGCTAAACTAACATTACCTACTTCGCATTGACTTGCCGGTCATACGAGGTTACGTGTTTTGAGGTTTATTATAAATTAATCTGGTTGGCTGGAATTTGTTTAGAAGCATTTAACTTCTTTTTAAGGCGCATGCCCTCAGATGAGATGTTCAGAAATTAGAGTGGGATCAGAAAGAAAATTTTTGAAAATAGGCTAACCTTTACGGGCAAGAGGGATAGACATAGTCATCAAAGTATAATTATATTTGTTGGTATCATTATCAGCCCTATGGTCACTGCTCACTATGCTCACTATGCTCAACTATGCTCACTGCAAGCCGAAGGTCTCTCTCATATTCGTTCGTTTAACCCGCTCCTGTGCTAGCTGCATCCTCATGACACCGGCAATCTTCTGAGGCTCATCCGTCGATCTAATTTTCCGCCATCCTTCGCAGACATTTACACTTTTTAACAACTTGTGACACATTGATATGTGTGGTTTGGGCTCATCAATCCATTCTATTATTTATTTCATATTCGAGATGTATAAATCAGCCATTAAACACCTTGATTTGTGAAATGCTTGCGCATGCACGGTGCCTAAACTCTAATACGTGATAATGGAGTCCTAAACACTACGAGCACCATAATGCTGCACAAGTGTATGAGTTACCGCCATTTTTACGCATCGCTGAATCTGCCTCCGTTCAGTGCTCTGCAAGGAAAGGCAGGTGTCAAATTTTCTCAAACGATCATCAAAGTGCCATATCAAATGTTTTCTTAATACGGAGCGATAGCGGTATCTCACGTTTTGCAGCGGGATCGTCCCCCTGGCATGTAGTTTCTGGACGTGTCGCTTTTCTGCGGCAATTAGAAGAGCTGCTATTGAAGCATTGTGATGTTACGAAATATATGAGCCAATAATGGGGTGGTATACGCAATTCTATTACTGTGTTTGGTGATCATTGGAACGTAGTGCTCAACATACCCAACACTGGTGGAGCTGAACTCAGTGGCTTTTGCGCATCAATCAGGGTGAATTTATAGCCATGGTCAGCAAGGCCCATTCGAGCGCCTCATTCGCTGGGCTCTATATCGGGAGGAGTACAGCATTCATATTATTTGAAGCTATGGTTTGAAGCATATACTGAAGTGGACACTCTGCCGTTCCACGCTACCATGCGGTTAAATTCGGACCAGGTCTATGATTACGATTTCTCTTCTCTTGCCGCTCTTGTCATGGTAGCCGAGCAGCGGGACGACGCATAGCCTACCACCATTATACACCTTCTTTATATTTCTGCAGTCTCTTTCTAAGCTCGCCACTTTACCGTTCGGTCACAGTTGCCTGTTTAATAATTTTTCGCTCATTCTGATTTTCCCTAATTCTAGACATTGACGTTTTAACTTTCATCATGGACAGCTGCAAAACTGCAGCTGATATGGACAGCTGCAAAACTATGTTATACATAGCAATGCTGTGACGTATCCATCGCCACAGCACAGGCTGCAAGACAATGATGTAGGTGTTACAGTGAACGTCCCTCGGCAGAACGTGAGCTGCAACTCCCTGGACTCTGAAACTGAGTCTGTAACAAAGCTCTGCCTCATTTCATCCATCTTCGCAAAGCTTTGCGATAAAACAAATTTTGTGCAAACCTAATTTCGAGAGTTCTAACAGGGCTCAGGCTCGACTCTCGAAGCCAAACGCGTGATTCCGTTCTCTCAACGGTAGGGCCCTCTGAGTAACGTCACCTGGCGAAAACTGAAGGAACTGTTGTAATAGCAAATACGAGCAGTTTAAAAGGCCGCCATTCCTGTCGTTTCCGTGGTACAATGAACAAATACAACTTTTCTCAGCGCTCAAAAGGCCATTTCGAATGCTCTGAGTGCATGTTGTTTAATTAAAACCATTGAAATAATTAAACAGCATCTTTACTAGGGTGTTTTCCTTTTCAAGTTGCTTTATCTGATGTTTTTAATTATAACTGTCACAAAACCGCCAAATAACTTAGTCAGGAGGAGACGGTATGCAACGGTTACACTATGAATTTACCTTCACAGTAATCGTTTCCTGCCTTCAGTAAGTGTATGTCACCTTTAGGTTGCGCTCAGAGACACCTCTCAGCAACAATCGCCGTTTAACTTGCTGCGAGAAAACCAGCGAGGATAAAAAAGTTTCGGGATCCTACCATTCAGTGAACGGAATCAAGCAACCTAAACGCCACACCGTTAGTCGGGACTACACCAGTGGCTGCAAGGGACAAACCGATGCACAGCCAGGAGGTCAAGCTGCCCATCGAGAGTTGCCAATGCGCAGCCGAGTAATAGCGTAGCCTACACATGCCTAAACAGGGTGTCACTGATTTATCCTTCATGCTGGACAAGGCTCCTTCAGATTGTCGGAAAGTCACTGCGCTCGGCGACGACTAGACACAAATAGCCCGTGTGCTCGTGCGGGTAATTACAGGGATCGACTAAGACAAGTCAACGGTGGCTTAACTATAGAGGCTCAAGCAATTCAGAAGCTCATGGGTATAGTGTTTCATGGTTCT